>NC_045169.1:16260468-16272968 GCF_900700415.2 Clupea harengus
GTACGGCAGCTCCACGCGTTTCTCCTACACCTCACAGCATTCCGACTACTCACACAGACACACACAGAGGATGCAGACACACGTTTGAGCTCCTTTTCACACACACACACACATGCATACACACACAATCAACTACACATACCAACACATTAACAGATAGAATTAGTGTTTTCACTCATTCACACACACTCACACACAAACACACCACACTAAAGATGAAGGAATTATCACGGACCTGTAGGTGGAGAGGGAAAGATTGGTGCCAGAAAGGGTTCAAAACACCAAGAGCTGAGAGGGCAACCGACACTGAGGGGGGACCCATCCTCCCCTCTGTGTGTTTATTTCTTCAGCTCCAGGAGCTGACAGCGAGAGTCACAATCAGGAAGAGTGAGACGAAACCAGAGGGGGAGGGAGAGAGAGAAGCTCAGATCCTAGATCTGTAACGATTAGTGACGGCTAAAGCCGGGAGAGGAGAGGAGAGGAGAGGACAGGAGAGGAGAGAGCCAGCCTCACGGGGCGAAGAGGCCTCCCAGCTGGCTCCCCTGACAGCAGCTGACTGCGGCGCAGGTCCGGCCGAGATTTGGTGCCGCTCTCTGACACCGGCACTGGACCATGGATCTGCTCCTGAGGCAGCCGCTATCGGGACTAGCATTGGAGGGAGAACGACAGCGCCCCCTACCAGAGATTCCGGTGACAACACAGTGTTTTCTCATTGGTTTACGTAAAAAGGGGGCGGGACCTCAACCAGGCCATATATATTTTTTTGCTGTTTCGTTATATTCTGTTTATTTGTTTGTTTGTTTATCATGTGGTGATTGGTCGGTCATCTGTGAGCACATATACTCGCATATATATGTTGGAACGCCCCACTCGTTTCCCATGGTGCTTTGCAGTGGGGCCTTTGTTTGCACTGCATTCCAGTATTCCCACTTAAATTACCCTTATATATCTACCTGTACTCATTTGCACACTAGACTAGGACATTCTCTATGTTTTAATATTGCAGAATTTACAGAATTATTTTTGTCATATTTCTGTAACAAATTGTGGACCAAAGGTTCAGCGTTAAGAGTATCAGTCTTAATTTGGGTGATATTCACCTCAACAAAAACAGAAATATGCAGACGTTTGTTTTGTTGTTGTTTTTCTGTCTGGACTCGTAGTTTTGAAGGGTTGGTGGGTTGAGGTGTGGACAGGAAGAGGTGGGGCTTAAAAAGGAAGTCAGCCTCGAGGGCTGGGTTGTGGATTGTGTAGGTTTAGGTTTAGTTACACAGAGAACAGCAAAACCGATCTCCTGCCCACACACACACACACATACACATACACACACCACTGTACAGAAAGCCCTATAAACTCTCTTCCTATACACATACCCGATCAGTTGGCACACAGCCCAAGTGAACACACACCTACCTTTGAAGGACATGAACTGAGAGATGGACTCTGAGACTGAACGAGATGCGCAGAGATCCAGTTTCTTTGTTGGGCATCACAGATGGAGGAGGAAGAGGAGGAGGGTGATGAAGAAGACGGTGGACAAGAGGATGAAGACAGTCCCTCGTGCCAGGCTCTCAGAACAGAACTGACCAGAGCCTGCTTAGTCTTTTATTTCCCCACGACTAGCCTACGTCTTCGTTCCAATTCCACTTTTTGCGTCAAAAAAGAAGAAAAAAAGAAGAAGAGTCCTGTAAATACTTGTAATACCTACTTCAGATATGATTTTACATCAGTGTGATGTTCTTCTTAAAATGCAGTATTGTTATGTTTTCATTTGCTTGACAGAAACATTTTGAAAGGTGAGACTTGGGGGTGGGGGGGGGGGGTGTACCCTGTTGCCTGTTGCCAGTTGGGGTCACAACAAGATGAAGAGTAAAACTAGAGAACGTGTATGCTAACGGCAGTAAGCTTCACTAGCGATTTACGAGCTTTAGAGACGGACAAAGACCTGAAGTGCAACAAGGGGGGCGGGATGAGCGGGGATGGTTCAACAGAATTGCCCCTGTTGCCAATCACAACACTCAGACACAGTCATCTGAAGCGTGATTGGATAAGACAGCAGTCTGTTAGCAGGCTGGAGTTGTGATTGGCAGCTGTAAGGGAAAGAGTTGGCAGATGAAGTTTCTTGATTGGAGGAGAGAGTATGAAGGAGGGGGGGGGGGGGGGGGAGTCAAACTTTGAGTGGCCTTAGGAAAACCCTGTCTTATACCTAGTTATTCTTCCCCACACTTTATCAGCCAATAATAGGGCATGGGATTGTGGAAAGAATGAAAGTGTGTATGTTTGGGTTTGTGTGAGTGTGTGCACATGTGTGTGTGTGTTCGTGCAGGCATCCGTGCCTGTGTGTGTGTGTGTGTGTGTGTGTGTGTGTGCATGCCTGTGTGAGTGTGGACACATGCCCATGCGTGCCTGTGTGTGTGTGTGTGTGTCTGTGTGTGTGTGTGTGTGTGTGTGTGTGTGTGGTATGGGTTTCAGTGTTCAGAGGTCTTGTGTGTGTGTGTGGTTTCTTTACTTCCTCCACAATCCCTGTCATACCTTTGTTCAGCTGGTAGGACTGTATCCTGTATTATTGTGTCTTTGACTTTAGGAAATAAACATTGATCTTACTGTACTGTTCTTCGTAGCTGAGAAAAAAAAACAAAGAAAAGAAAAAGAAAAATGTTCAACCAATGTACAACAAAAGTTATTGAACTTTCATTTTTTATTTCATTTTAATTTTTTCAATATTTTTTAAAAATGGTATGTAATTATTTTTCCACAGTATTACAAAAATAAAAAAGCACTGTTTTTATAAGACTTGTAAATGTGTCATCATTTCACACTATCATCTTAATTTCCTGTGAAAGTGAGAAGGAAGAAAAACTCCCAACATGGAGAATTGCCACTGAAGAATATGGCTTTCAAGAATTTACTTCTCCATATTTTGTATGTGAAGGTGTGTGTGTGTGTGCATGTGTGTGCTGGAAGCCATAAACCGTGATGTAAAATAATGTAAATACATAATGTAAATACAGCCATTTAAAACCATGCCATATTATACTAATTGTCCTGCATCACCAACACTGAAATTGAAACAAATTTAGATACCAAATATCAGAAATAATAGTTGGCCCCAGTCTCCACAGCAGATAGAGTCTCCTCAGGCATGTAGAGTCTCCACAGCAGATAGATTCTCCACAGCAGATAGAGTCTCCACAGTAGATAGAGTCTCCTCAGGCATGTAGAGTCTCCACAGCAGATAGATTCTCCACAGCAGATAGTCTCCTCAGTAGATAGTCTCCACAGCAGATAGAGTGTGACCAGTCTGACTCTGACCTTTCTTATATAGTATAGTATTGTCCAGTCCAGTTGATTATTCAGGTGAACACCCAGCTACTTGTAAGATATAGTCCGTTCTCCGTTCTCCCTGTCGTAGTTCCCATCTGGGATTAGGCAGACCATTGTGGAGTCATCCGAGAAGCGTGACAGGTGGCAGTTAGCGGAGTTGTGCGTGAAATCTGAAGTGTAAACTGAATTGAAATTGAAAAGCCTTTATTGTCATTGTATTTGGGAACGGTGAAGAGGAGGGAAGCCAGAACTGTTCCTGCGGGGCTCCTGTGCTTCAGACAACCATGCCGCACTCACATGGATGGATTATGAAACCAACAATTCACCTGTACCTCAACAGGATTTACAGCGCACATACACATTTTCTAACACAGCGCAGGTACACTCAATTAAAGCCAAATTAACAAAATACATCTCCAACCACAAATAAGAGATACATAACAGCGACTAAACACAGAGGCTCTGGCTTAGGGGCCCCCTGAGCTCATGGGCCCCTAGGGCCTGGGCCCGGTAGGCCCGTTCGGTAATCCATCCCTGCGCACTCACAGTCTTGCATCCTCACACACTGGTCGGTGGGTAAAGTAGTCTTTAGTCCATGTGATGAGGTGGTGGTCCAGCCCCATGGACTCCAACTTGTTCCTCAGAAGCAGGGGCTGTATGGTATTGAAGGCACTGGAGGAATAAAAAAAACATGACTCGTATGTTGAAATGTATATTTACCAGTCTTATTCGCAGCAATACATAAAAGTGATGAGACATCCCCCAGATTGCTCCAAGTCTGTGATGGAAATCCCTGCGGAGCTACAGTGTGAAACTGCAGTATCATCCACAACCGTAGACGGCAGCCTTGAGACTGCTTCTACTGTGTATGTTATAAGAACTAGAAGTTGCGCATGCGTGCTATTGTCTGGGTTGCAAGTCAGAAAACATGGCGGCGACGTTGCTGAGGTCGCTGGGCAAGCTCGGACGTCCTTCAACCGCAATTTTAAATCATGCTGTTGTGAGTCCGGGATGTATGGTCCTACAGAACAGGTAAGCGATTCCACGTGATTTAGTCGATCACATTAAGCAGGTGTTAGCGCATCCACAAGACGTTAGAGATAAATACACTTTTAAGCTAAGCTATGTGTGTTAGCCCGCTAGCTAACATCTAGCCTACTTGCATGCTAGAGGTCCGGTCGCTTTGAGGCTAGCAAAACAATGCCCCACTGGCGTTCCGTATATATATATATTTAATTTAGGTCTTCCATGCCAGCGGAGTTGTGTATGAGCTCACTGACTTTGTATTACGCAGTGTGACATTGGCTACATCTTTAACAGTGTCTGAACACGTCAGACAGCGATGCTGTAGCTTAGCTAGCTAGCCTGCGTAGGTCTGTGTCAAGTAATGTCCGGCAGCAGACTAAATAGCCGGTTCATTTAATGTTTGTGTGCGTGCAGATCACCACAAATAGTTTAATACTTGGTCAGATTGTGCGATATTTTAATATATGATATATAGAGTGGTCATGCTTTGATCTCACTGTGGGCTGTTTTGCTCATGTGTCCTTAAGGCTAGTGTCACGGTTGTTGGCTAACTGTAATGTTTTCGTAACGCATACACCGCTTATGTTATATGACAGAAGGAAGGACCAAACATGGCTCTGCCAGCGTCTATTAGCCACATTATATTGTGTTTACCGCACTGATCTCACCCAGTACGCTATGTGTTGACACTTTAGTGCCAGATCTTGACAGGTAATTTTGTGTAATGGGTCAACAAGTATGGAAAGCGTGTCATTGATGCGCAGATGTTATGAAAGTTGACGAGTGAGAGACAAATCAAAACAAATCAAATCAAACTTTATTTATTTAGTGATTGATACTTTGACACTGTTCTTTTTGTTTCTGATTTGCACATTTCTTCAATTGCAACATGCTGACACAGGCCGCAGGATGGTTTAACGGAGATGCTGTTAACCCCAGAGACATAAGCTCCAACCCTCTGATGTGTGTGTGTGTGTGTGTGTTTTTCTTGCTAGGCAAAAGCAATGGCAGCCGGATGTAGAGTGGGCAGAGCAGTATGGGGGTGCTGTCATGTACCCCAGCGCCCTCACTGACAAGTGGGTCCCCCCCCCATGGAACGGTACGACACAGTCTTGCTCTTAACGCATTTAGCTCTAAGCTAAGGTATTTTAGATCTGGGTTCCCACACTGTAGTTTGGGACCCTTGCATAAGCGTCCATGTCAATCTGAACACCACCAGAAGGGGCCTGGGGCCTGAAGGAAATACTGCAGAAGTCAAACCCACCTGTGGTGTGTCTGTCAGATTGTGACAAGTGTGTGTGTGTGTGTGTGTGTGTGTGTGTGTGTGTGTGTGTGTGTGTGTGTTTATACATGCAGTATACATTTTGTAAAAAGACACCCTTCATGCCCCCCCCTCCAGATAAGGACCCCCCCGTGGAGAAAGAGGTGTCAAACCTGACCATTAACTTCGGGCCTCAGCATCCTGCGGCCCACGGCGTGCTGCGCCTGGTGTTGGAGCTGAGCGGGGAGTCGGTGAAGAAGTGCGACCCTCACGTTGGCCTGCTGCACCGCGGCACGGAGAAGCTCATCGAGTACAAGACCTACCTGCAGGTGTGTGTCTCCACGGCAACCGCCCCTCACCCTGTCACAGCAGCATGGCTTTAAGGGCTGCAGAGTGTGTGTGTGTGAGAGACTTGTACCCTTTTGTCAGTACAGGTGTGATCTTCTAAAACACTCTCTCTGTGTGTGTGTGTGTGTGTGTGCGCGCGCGCGTGCGTGTGCGTGTGTGTGTGCTCCGCAGGCCCTGCCGTACTTTGACCGCCTGGACTACGTGTCCATGATGTGTAATGAGCAGGCCTACTCTCTGGCCGTGGAGAAGCTGCTCAACATCCAAGCGCCGCCCCGCGCACAGATGATCAGAGGTGAGGCGTCCGCCCATCGCCGTGGCAACACAACGCACTGCCCCGCCTAAATAATGGGCCATGTTACCCATCCATCTTATGGCTCAGCATAGTGGCAGCCTTTCACCACGGGAAGTCCAGGCCACAGAGATCAGATTGGAGCTTAATCCGGCCTGATCCCCAGTCAAGGCCTGTATCTGTGCATACACAAACACAAACACATACACATACACACACACACACACACACACACACACACACACAGCAAAGCAATCCCCTGCCAATCAACTTTGAGGCTAATCCAGCATGAGTGGATGCCTGGCATCTGACCTCTGAAAGTGCTTGTTTGACGCCCGCGGATCTTGAACCAGCATTGTTACAGCAATGTCCCACCCCCTCTCTCTGCGCACACACACACACACACACACGCACACACACACACACACACACAAACAAACAAACAAACAAACAAACAAACAAAGGATCGGAGTGGAAGTGGCTCAAAAAGTCTGAATACAGTACAGTTAAGGTGGGATGTGGAAATAAACATGTGACCCCTCTAGAGCTAGGGAACAATACACACATAACACAAATCTAAATGATCCTCTGTGTGTTTGTGTGTGTCTCCTGTAGTCCTGTTTGGAGAGCTGACCCGTATCCTGAACCACATCATGGGGATCACCACCCACGCCCTGGACATCGGGGCCATGACACCCTTCTTCTGGATGTTTGAGGAGAGAGAGAAGGTGAGGGGGGGACTGCAGAGGTTGAAGTGTGTGTGTGTGTGTGTGTGTGTGTGTGTGTGTGTGTGTGTGTGTGTGTGTGTGTGTGTGTGTGTGTGTGTGTGTGTGTGTGTGGTATGCCTGTGAGTGAATATCTCTAAGAGCCGTTTCCCTGTTTCTCTCCTCCTGTAGATGTTTGAGTTTTACGAGCGTGTGTCTGGCGCTCGGATGCATGCGGCGTATGTCCGCCCCGGAGGAGTTCATCAGGTGAGGAGGAGGAAGAGGAAGAAAATTGTATGTTTCTGCTGTAGTTTGATAGGTTCTGTTAATGAGCTGTGCCCAGGTCTTATATATATATATATATATATATATGTGTGTGTGTGTGTGTGTGTTACAGGATATGCCCCTAGGTCTTATGGATGATATTTATGAGTGGTGTAAGAACTTCTCTCTCCGCGTCGATGAGGTGGAAGAGGTAGGTGTGCAGTTAGTGATGTGTAGTCATGGTTACCAACACACGTGAGGCTATATAGCATGTCTCTATGGGAGCCACCCACCCTGTGCTAATGGGCTTCAGAGTTCTCAGCAGCGCCACCTCTCTGTAGGGAGGCTAACTGACACTGTCCCCTCTCTCCAGATGTTGACCTTCAACCGCATCTGGAAGAACCGGACCGTAGACATCGGCATCGTCAAGGCAGAGGATGCCCTGAACTACGGCTTCAGGTGAACTACTATCTGATGGCTGTGTGGGGTGTGTCTGAATATTGGTAGGGGCTGGTCATGTAAGTGTGGGTGTTTCTGAATGTTGTGAGTGTATGTGTGTGTACGTGCGCGTTAGGGCTGAACGATTAATTGCATTTGCGATTTAATCGCGATATGATAGAACGCAATTTTCTAACCGCAACGTTCGCGATTAAAAAACGTGGTCTAAAAAAAAAAAAATTACATTTTTTTTTTTTTTTTTTTTTTTAAGATGGTACATTTTGCACATAGTGTTTAAAAAGTGCATGCCTTTTTTAATTACTTAAATGCACAGTGGCAAAGCCACCGATTTGTTGTTCTTGTTTCTGTAATGAGCAGTTAAATAAAAATGTAAAATGTGGGAAAGAATATTTTACACTAAATGTATCTAATATTGTGTTGGTCATATTTAAATCATTCATTACGTTTTGTTGGGGAAAAAAGAGGATAAAAAAAATCGCATATTAAATCGCAATCGCAATATTTTGGTAAAAAATCGCAATTAGATTATTATCCCAAATCGTTCAGCCCTAGTGCGCGTGTATGATTTGGGTGTAAGTGGCTGACGTGTGTGTGTGTGTGTGAGTGGTGGTGTGTGTGTTGGAGTTTGACAGTGGTAGTATTCGCCATCTGCAGAATAAGGTGAACTGTTGTACAGGCAGCTATAGCTTTGCTCTCTAATGTCTTTGTGTGTGTGTCTGTGTCTCTGTGTGTGTGTGTGTGTGTGGCGCAGTGGTGTAATGCTGAGAGGATCTGGCATTAAGTGGGACTTGAGGAAGTCCCAGCCTTACGATGGGTACGAGAAGATGGAGTTTGACGTCCCCATTGGCACCAATGGAGACTGCTACGACAGGTGAGGACCCTCCTGATCTCCAACACACACGAACACACCTCTGAGAGAACTCCTCTTTTATCACCAGCCCCCCCCCCCCCCCCCAGTAGTGTACAGGCTTTATTTCATGATGTATCCCCCCCCCCAGGTACCTGTGTCGAATGGAGGAGATGCGCCAGTCCCTGAGGATCATGATTCAGGCTCTTAACCAGATGCCTGAGGGCGAGATCAAAGTGGATGATGCTAAAATCGCCCCACCCAAGAGATCTGAGATGAAGGTGTGTGTGTGTGTGTGTGTGTGTGTGTGTGTGTGTGGAATGGAAAATCTGACACACACATATAGGTGTGTGTTCTACAGAAGCACACGCTGAAGGACGTGTGTGTGTGTGTGTGTGTGTGTGTAATGTAAAATCTGACACACACATATAGGTGTGTGTTCTACAGAAGCACACGCTGAAGGACGTGTGTGTGTGTGTGTGTGTAATGTAAAATCTGACACACACATATAGGTGTGTGTTCTACAGAAGCACACGCTGGAGGACGTGTGTGTGTGTGTGTGTGTGTGTGTGTGTGTGTGTGTGTGTGTGTGTGTGTGTGTGTGTGTGTGTGTGTGTGTGTGTGTGTGTGTGTGTCTAACTGGGTTGTCTCTCTGTGCTGTAGATGTCCATGGAGTCTCTTATCCACCACTTCAAGCTCTACACTGAGGGCTACCAGGTGCCCCCTGGAGCCACATACACGGCTGTGGAAGCACCCAAGGTGTGTGTGTGTGTGTGTGTGTGTGTGTGTGTGTGTCACATGACTGTTCATTCTCAGGTTTTATATTGTGTGAGTTTGGGGGGTGGGGGCTGTATTGTGATTGTGTTGTGTGGGGTTTTATGTGTGTGTCACTCTCTGCAGGGTGATTTGGGTATTTAATGTGTGTGTGTGTGTGTGTGTGTGTGTGTGTCGTCTCTGTAGGGTGAGTTGGGTATTTAATGTTGTGTGTGTGTCGTCTGCGGGGTAAGTTGGGTATTTAATGTTGTGTGTGTGTGTGTGTGTGTCGTCTGCGGGGTCATTTGGGTATTTAATGTTGTGTGTGTGTGTGTGTGTTGTTTCTGCAGGGTGAGTTTGGTATTTAATGTTGTGTGTGTGTGTGTGTGTCGTCTCTTTGGGGTAAGTTAAGTATTTAATGTTGTGTGTGTGTGTGTCGTCTCTGTAGGGTGAGTTTGGTATTTAATGTTTCGTGTGTGTGTGTCGTCTCTGTAGGGTGAGTTTGGTGTGTACCTGGTGTCAGACGGCTCCAGTAGACCTTACCGCTGCAAGATCAAAGCCCCCGGATTCACCCACCTGGTAAGACCCCGCCTCCTCCTCACTCTCACCATTCTGATTGGCCACTGACTTTGAGTGACAGCTGTAGTGACCTATGAATTACCCTGTCTTCCCCCCTCAGGCTGGCCTGGACATGATGGCTCAGGGACACATGCTGGCTGATGTGGTGGCCATCATTGGTGAGTTCTGGGAGCTGCTGCTGTTCCTGGCTTGGCCACAGATAGCACCAAGTGAAATGTGTGTGTGTGTGTGTGTGTGTGTGTGTGTGTGTGTGTGTGTGTGTGTGTGTGTGTGAGTGTTCTCAGATCTCCTGCAGCTAGGGCTGACTGAGGTGTGTGTGTGTGATTTGTATGAATATATGTTTTTGGGGTGTAAATGTGTGTTCATTGTTTAGTGGTGAATAACACCCTGCCCCTCTCTCTCTCTCTTGCTATCGCTCTCTCTCTCTCTCTTTCTCTTTCTCTCTCTCACAGGTACACAGGACATTGTGTTTGGAGAAGTGGACCGTTAACCGGACACACCCCGACATCTCCGCTAACTCTGTTTGTGTGTTCATCCGCCTGCATTCAACTTGTGCGTGTGGTTACACACACACACACACACACACACACACACACACACACACACACACACACACACACACACACACCTGTTGTATAAACCGTATAAACTTCATAGATATTTTAAAGAATAGGATATGAAGGCCAATGCAGCCGGTCTTTTTGTGAAGAGGTCTTTATTGCAGATGTCCCGCGATCATTATCTGCATTAACTAATGTACTGTAAATAAACCAAGCTGCTCTCATCACCTCTAGTCTGTGTGTCTATATGTGTGTGTGTGTGTCTATATGTGTATGTGTGTGTGTGTCTGTGTATGTGTGTGATGTTATGTGGGTTCTAGCTGTGTAGAAACAGGAAATGAGGTTTTGGTGAAGGGCTAGCTCGATAAGTCGCCTCTAGTGGAATGTTTGTGTGGCATGTGTGCCCTGTGTGTGTGTGTGTGTGTGCCCTGTGTGTATATGTGTCTCAATCTTGCTTACACATCTGAAGTGGGAGGGGTCTGATTTAAAAAAAACGGACACACTTCTACCACAACTTCCTCAGAGCTCTGACACACAAACGCACACACAAACCTCTGACTAGCCATCGGCTCAAACGCTCGTCTCCTGTGAAGCCTGAGTGACACACTCGCGCTCGCCCTGATCCTCGATCTCGTTCTTCCCTTTGGTTGGGTCCGGTGTGGTTTCTGCTGAAACATGAAGGCAACGCGCGCCCTCCTCGCGGCCCTGCCTCTGTGGATGTGCTTCGGCCACGCAGGTGAGCGTGTGTGTGTGTGTGTGTGTCGTCGTTTTAATAATGTATGTGTGACTGCAAGTGTGTGTCGTGTGGAGGGTTTTCAGGCAGAGGCCTGCAGCTCTTCACCCCTCAGCTAAACGAAACTTGCGGTCAGTGTCGATGAGCGCAGCCGTTGCTGAATTCATGTTGACCTCTTAGTATAAAACCATTTCACCGACTTATTTAATATGAAACGCAAAACCTGATGTATAAATATAACAGATACAGTCTGCGTGGTAGTGGATGTGTGTGTGTGTGTGTGTGATCAAAAGTGTCTTGTTTTTCCACCTAGTGGGTACCTATGGCAGTGGCTTACATACACAACCTAAATACCAGAGAAATATTGTTCTTGTAAACATTTGTCCTTGGATCTACAACTTTACTATCTAGTTACAAGAACTTCCCGTGTCTACTGGTCTTTTAGAGTCTCTAACACTAATCTAAAAGGGATCTAATCTTAAATAAGGTCAGCCCTCCTTTTGGCAGTTTTGCTCTGGAATTTGAGCAGTTCCTGGAAACTGAACAGGAGCCGTAACTGACACAAACATGTAGAAGTCTTTTGATGGTTCTGATTTTTAGATGATCAGATGTTTAATTACTCATTTGTTATTAGATCTTTATTTCTTCCTGTAGCTTCCCCACAGAATTGTTAACCACAGTAAATGCTAGCGCTGTAGAGCCAAGGTTAGAGAGAAATCAAGAGTGGGAGGACATAGCAGCTTCGTGTGATTATCTTAGCTCCATCTTAAACCACTTCTACTTGGGTCTTACACACACACACACACACACACACACAAATTCCAACAGACTGGAAATGCAAAATGTGCTTCGAAAACGAAATCCTTGATTTCAAAGTTTTATTCTTTCAGAAACAAGTAGCTGTCACGGCTTTACATACATTACTCTCTCTCTTGCTGCAAACGCTGTTCACAACGTAGTTGTCACGCTGTTCAAGACGCAGTTTGCCCAACGTCCGGGGCCCATCATTGGTCTTTCTACTATTTAGACTACCTGGGGACACCTACACACACACCTGCAGATTGATATCACAGCAATCAACACAACGAGTTAATTGATCCATTTAGCTATTTGCAATACATTAATTCTGAATTCTTAAATGTAAGCACACTTATCAGGGCCATGTAGTAAAACTATAATCATCATTACAATAATGCTCAGATTGACAAAACCAAGTTGCTGGTTTAACACAGGTGAGGAGTAGAGAAGAAGACCCAGAAGGGCAGAATGATTCCTGGACTCGTTTCACTTATGAGAAAAGAGAAGTGCTCCTCTCTCACTCTCTCAAAAAAGAGCTACGCCACGTTCACCGCT
>NC_045169.1:16277968-16307968 GCF_900700415.2 Clupea harengus
TCTCTCTCTCTCTCTCACACACACACACACACACACACACAAAGGGTTTTAAAAGTCATAAAGTCTCTCTGTTTGTCATCTTTGGCAGTTGTGAGTCTGATGACATGTGAAGTCCCCCAGAGATCAGTCCTCTGACCTCTTCTGTGCTGCCTTTGGGTCTAATTCTACGGAACAACATTGATTACCATAGTTATGCAGATGATACACAGATATATCTGTCTCTCTCACCCGATGACTACAGCCCAATTGACTCACTGTATCAATGTTTAGAGCTCATAAATAATTGGATGAGCTAATGGGCTTTAGGCTACTTTTGAGAACAGAACATAATTACAAGATACACTTTTTGATGCACGCATGGTCTCTGGAAAAGTATTGGTAACCAAATCAATCGTTCTCTCTCTCCCCCTGGTGGCGCAAATGTGAATTTCTGACCATGCCGAAACGTGCCCTGAGGCAATCCCTAAAAGCCCGAGACGTTTAAAGATTCGCTGTCAAATCATTAGACAGGTTTCCCACAGGTCTTATCCAAAGATAATGCACGTGTTTTGTGGGCTACACGGACAAATAGCTTGTTATTACGAATGAAGCTGTGGTTTTGGACTTTGTATGGAGAACCATATTAATGAATAGGCAATAAAGAATGATTATTCGAAAATGAAGCGAGTGCAGTACAGCTCTAGTGACATTTTGGACGCAAACCACGCTCTTAACACAACTAAAAATCACGTCTCAGGATTGCTGCGCACATAAGTTATTTCGGGTGTATCATATGCCAAAACACATCAATCTTCTGGCCACAAGAGGGCCTGCTTTATCCGTGTGCCATTTGAGACTGTGACCCACAGGTAACGCTAACAAGTTACAGTTTTTCTCCATTGCTTTGGGTCACTTCACGAAACAGAAATGACATTCTCAAAACAACACGTGCAAACCTCCAAACCACTGTGCACTTGTTCACAACAGATTTGAATTTCTCATTCCTTTAATCAAATTGCAATTGTATTAGCACATTCTTGTAAATGACAAGTACAATTGCCTACAGTTTGCACACATTTCAAATGATTCAGCACATCTTTGCAAATGGTTAGCTTCAATTGCCTTCAGTTAGCCCAATTACCAATTTAATATATCTTGCTGGTCTAAACTGACTGTTGCTTCTTTCAGTCAAGTCACCTGCACAATAGTTCACTCCACTGTCAAAATCCTTCAGGCACATAATACCATGAAAAACATCATGGTATACTGTAATATGGATCTCTTGGATCATCGGCTTAATTTTCAGGTGCAACTAGAACTTTACTAATCAAGGGGGAGATTCACACATCCAATCACCAATCACACAGTAAGTTTAGTTAGCTGACAGGTCCTATCCAGGAGTATAAATTCTTCCATCAAATATCTAGAGCTTGACCAAGTTCAGTACAATTTATGAACATGGAAGCACCTGGCCAGGGAAACAACCAAGGGCAACTGCCTGCTCGAGGAAGAGGAGGAAGAAGAAGAGGAAGAGGAGCAAGGGTGGATGTCCCAGGCCAGCGCTGGGGCAACATCACCATGTGTACTGCCATTTCAGAGAATGGTGTAGTCACCCACATTCCCAGTCTTGGCCCATACAACACCCAGAAGCTCCTGGTGTTCTTGGACCGCCTGCACTCTGATCTTATCCCTCTTAATGAGGGGGGGTTGGTAGGGCCTCACTTGCCTACATTTGTCATTGTGTGGGACAATGCCCATCCAAGGATGCTGATGGTGCTCTTATCACCTTACTCCCCATTCCTCAATCCTATCAAGAAGTTTTTTTTTTGCATGGAGGTGGAGGGTCTATGAGCATCGGGCTCTAAACCAGAGGTCCCTTCTCCAGACAATGGATGCTGCTTGTGTCGATGTCACAGCAGATCAGTGTAAGGGATGGTTGTGGCATGCACGCCGATTCTTCCCCCGTTGCATAGCAAGGGAGAACATCAGATGTGATGTTGATGAAAATCTGTGGCCAGACAGACATGAG
Source organism: Clupea harengus (assembly GCF_900700415.2). Lineage (NCBI taxonomy): Eukaryota > Metazoa > Chordata > Actinopteri > Clupeiformes > Clupeidae > Clupea > Clupea harengus. The sequence goes on from NC_045169.1 coordinate 16,279,977, forward strand.
CGCGAGGATGAGCAGGAGAGTGAGGATGAAAACTAAACTTCAGCTTTGCTTTACTTTCCTACTGTATGTGTTGTTACAGTAGTGTAGGCTATACATAATTTTAGTTTTGATGTGCTTATTGTTTGACAGTATATTGTGCTGTACACATTTTTTGTTTCTGTTTGGCAATTACTGTAACAATTTCCATGGCAGTAGCCTATGAGTGCAATACAGTAGGCTATGTGATGTGAAACCTTGTTGGCTCCTCTTGAATTAATCTTTTTCTGTTTGATACACATAGTATTCTGGAAAGAAAACATCTACTACAGTAACCATTCAGTGTCAAAGGACTGAGCCAAGATTGAAATGTGCACATGAGGGATATTTCTATGGTCCACTGCCATACTGACAAAACATATAAACGTTTTGACCTGCAGTGTTTAAACAATGCCAAAGGGACTTTTCATTTTGGGGGCACTGACTATTTGTATGAGAAAAGGAATTAGTTTTGACTGAATGTCATTTCTGTTTCAAGAATTGAGCCAAAGCAATGGAGAAAAACTGTAATGGGTGTCTTTTCAAACATATAAGTAATACGAATGATTTATCTTGGGGTCTACATAAGCAAGGTGGGAGATCGGGTACAGTTGATACAGCTTGATTGTGATATAGCCTGTATTTTCAATCCTTGGTCAGTCACCATCAATGGGTTTAAATGGGTGTCTAAATCGCACTTCGTGTTTATAAGCAAATTATGAATAAATTAAATAAGTTATGGATATTATTGATTGATAATATTTTAGTATACAATCAAAGGAAACGGCATATAAAATATCACTTATTTTCAGTGTCTAGTTTTTGTGCAGTAGTGAATGAAGCAAAAAGTGTCTCAACTGTACTCAGTCTACCCTATAGGCTCTAAAGGAGAACCGAGGAGACAACTGAACACACAACCACCCACAGCCTAAATGTAGACACAGATCTTGTGTACTATTAAACGTCGTAGTCCTGAATCCCGTTTTGTCCTGCAATAGTGTGAGCTCAGTTCTTCAAGAATACGTCTATTGCCCGGCTACAACTGTTTGCTTACGTAAGAACAAATAACAAACCTAGCCGCCAGCATCGTTGGGCAGTGAAAACATCTGAATTTCAGGTGTTCAAATGAAATGTAGGCCAGATTGAAATCTGCATGTTAATCTCACCATCAATAGCAAAAGCAGTTTTTTACTTGTGTACTTTTGTGTATCTTGTCATGATTGACAGCATCTCGGAATGCGGGCTGAGTGTGACTGGGGGTTGGGTTAGGAATGGGGAAGCCTTTTCGCCACAACAGCAGATCCAGCAGAAACGACAACATCTGTCAGGCAAGTCCAGCCTTTTTGACGTAACAGGGCAATATAAGGACCGGACCCACAAACTTCCTTGAATACAGTTTAAATCGAATTGTTTGGAAAAAAACAGCATAGAATTTTCGCTAACTTCATTTTCCAGTCATGAGGTAAGTTTAACAGCAATGAACTGCACCCCGTGTTCGTCTCGCTCTCCAATTTAGACCGCAAACTTTTACAACGTCTTGGCACCTCGGATTTTTAGCCTGCAAACGTTCAGTCGAGTCTCAGAACCAAAACGATATGAAATGCAAGCAACCACTAAACGCAGATCTACATGTTGGCTGTTAAAATAAGCTCTTGAATCCACGCAGTATTCGCATGTGTTCAAAGTAACGTAGATATTGCTCAATTCACGATGTGCCCTTCTCACCATAGACCTGTGACAAGTTACCATGGAATTTCCCATCTGTTTGGCTAATAGAATGTATTGTAATGTGGATCTCTTAAGTGACAACGCTATTCTGGTTGGCAGTGATAGATATTAATGTTTATTTTTTCTCTGCAGGTGCAGCATAAGGCTTGTTTATCTTTTAATCTACAATCTACTTCAGTTCTCGGGGAGCACGTGGATTTTTGCCAACATGACGGCCAGATTCCTTTTCTTCGGGAGAGGTAAGCCCTCAGCCTCAGCCGGTCTCCACCCAGAGAAAATAAACAGCCTGAAGAGTGAAAGGCCAAGTATTTACCTCAGAGCAAGGCTGTCACAGACAGGCGCTAGGGAGAGCTATGAGCAGTGTTAATGGGGTAAGAAGGACGCTTATGCATAATATTCCTCGGTAAACACACAGAACGGAAATAAACACCTGAAGAGGCTTCTCTAAGAATAGGCTACAGATAACCGCCGTGGCTCACAAAAAAATGGATAAATGAAAATGTACTAAACTACTTTTAACAAAACAGTCCCTCATAACAATACCATTTGGTTGGTGTTTGAAAGGAAGGGAGCTCCCTGAAGCTGGGTGAGAGAGTCTGCTTGTAGGTGCTCACCCCCGCACGTTCTACTCGGTTCTACTCGGTGCTCGGTGTGATTATGAGTCTGTGGTGTCTTCTCTGCTTGTAGGTGCTCACCCGGACATGTTCTACTCGGTGGGGGTGGTTATGAGTCTGTGGTGTCTCCTCTGCTTGTAGGTGCTCATCCGGACATGTTCTACTCGGTGGGGGTGGTTATGAGTCTGTGCCAGCTGCTGTCCATGCTGGAGTTCTTCCACATCGCAGACAGCCTCGAGAAGGCCAGGCTGCTCCCTCGCATCATCCAGGTGAGTTCCAGGAGTTGGCCTGTAAGGCCTTTAATCACTTTAAGGAGCAGTTTGTGATTGTAATCCCATACACTTATTGTCAAATTCAGCAAATTGCTGAATTTCATGGTCCTCTAGCTTTCCATTGTGTGTTTGTAATTAAAAAAAAAATATATGGGGTGTTGGTACACAGTCCCGGGTCTGTAAATGGGGAACACATATAGTGGCTCGGACCGAGCCATAAACAATTGCAGCCAATCAATGCGTTGCTTCAGCAGCACGGAAGGGAGAGGTGTAATGTCAACTACCTTTCGCCAGAATCATGGACTGTACCTTTAAGCTGTACAGTGGTGGAGACCCTCCTTTGGCCAGATGGCCTTTTCTAGAAAAGGAACCAACACATGGAATGGGCTGCCTACTGAACTTAACACAGACAGAAATTGTCAACATTTTACAATCAAACTGAAGAAATGTTTAAAAGCTAACCAATCATGTAGTTATGTGTAGGGGTGGGGGTAGGTGTGTTTATGTCTATATGTATATATGTAAGCTATACACAGTATAAGCATATGTGTATGCTGTGTATATATGAATGTGTGTTGGAGTATGTATGCATATATATGTATTCTGTCAAGTTGTACTGCGTTATTCTAAGGTCAATAAGATGATTGTGAACATGCTTTATAAACATGCTTGTGAACATGATTGTGAACATGATTGTGAACATGCTTTATAAACATGCTTGTGAACATACTTTATGAACATGCTTGTGAACATGATTGTGAACATGCTTTATAAACATGCTTTATGGACATGCTTGTGAACAAGCTTTATGAACATGCTTGTGAACATGCTTTATGTTTGCTTTAAAGGCCCTTCTAGGAATGGGTATTTTAAATTAGCAGTAGCTATGAATGCTGTGATATATTGGACTGGATATTTGATGTGTCTGTCTCTGTCCCCAAATGAACACTCTAAACTCTAAAGAGGCTCTTTCTTTGAGTTTAGTAGCCATTGTACGGTCAGAAAATCATGATTTTGGTGATCGGCGCTTCCCCCTTTTGAAGTAGGACGGGCACGTGCAATTGCCCTGATAAGTTTAGTCTGGTTCAAATTAACGACATGGTTTCACCGCGGATCAGCCGTGGACGAACTGATATATCCTGTCCTCAATCATCTCGGTAATTTAAACTGGCTAATGGGACAATTGATCGACTTAACTCAACTACTTACGACGAACGAGGCCCTGGACTGTCACGTTGTTGTTTGTGGATGGTGGAGTGTCATGTTGTTGTTTCGGGATGGTGGAGCGTCATGTTGTTGTTTGGGGATGGTGGAGCGTCATGTTGTTGTTTGGGGATGGTGGAGCGTCATGTTGTTGTTTGTGGATGGTGGGGATGGTGGAGCGTCACGTTGTTGTTTGTGGATGGTGGGGAAGGTGGAGCGTCATGTTGTTGTTTAGGGATGGTGGAGCGTCATGTTGTTGTTTAGGGATGGTGGAGCGTCATGTTGTTGTTTGTGGATGGTGGGGATGGTGGAGCGTCACGTTGTTGTTTGGGGATGGTGGAGCGTCATGTTGTTGTTTAGGGATGGTGGAGCGTCATGTTGTTGTTTAGGGATGGTGGAGCGTCATGTTGTTGTTTGTGGATGTTGGGGATGGTGGAGCTTGATGTTGTTTGGGGATGGTGGAGTGTCACGTTGTTGTTTGGGGATGGTGGAGCTTGATGTTGTTGTTTGGGGATGTTGGGGATGGTGGAGCGTCATGTTGTTGTTTGGGGAAGGTGGAGCGTCATGTTGTTGTTTCAGGAAGGTGGAGGGTCATGTTGTTGTTTGGGGATGGTGGAGCGTCATGTTGTTGTTTGGGGATGGTGGAGCGTCATCAGAAGCCCTATTTATTATTTATTATTCCTCTGCTTAGGTGATGGAGCGGAACCTGCTGCTGTTTGTGGTGTTTGTGAGTCAGGAGGAGTTTCAGAGCAACCCCATAGTGTGTGTGCAGTTCTATCTGTGGAACATTGCACAACTGCTCAGGTCTGTTGTCTTCTTGTTAGACAGTGTGTGTGTGTGTGTGTGTGTGTGTGTGTGTGTGTGTGAAACTGGCGTAAAATGTGTGTGTGTGTGTGAGCCTGGTGTAAAGTGTGTGTGTGTAAGACTGGTGTAAAGTGTGTGTGTGTGTAAGACTGGTGTTAAGGTGTGTGTGTGTGTGTGTGTGTGTGTGTGTATGTATGTATGTGTGTGTTTGGCGGGTGTAAAGTGTGTGTCTGTGTGTGTCTGACTGGTGTTTAAGTGTGTGTGTTTGAAGTATGTGTGTTTGTGAGACCGGTGTAAAGTGTGTGTGTATCTCTTCTGCAGGTATCCCCATACTCTGTTGTGTTTGGTCAGCAGCACCCTCTCTGCTAACACACTGTGGGCGCATCACACCTTCAGCATCCCCGTGTACGTGCTGTCAGTGCTGACTGAGGGTAAGGCACACACACACACACACACACACACACACACCTTCAGCATCCCTCTGTGCGTGCTGTCAGTGCTGACTGAGGGTAAGGCACACACACACACACACACACACACACACACACACACATACATATACACAAACACACACACCTTCAGCATCCCCGTGTACGTGCTGTCAGTGCTGACTGAGGGTAAGGCACATATACACACACACACACACACACACACACACAAACACACTCACACATTCTGCATCCCTGTGTACGTGCTGTCAGTGCTGACTGAGGGTAAGGCACACACACACACATATACACAAACACACACACACACACACACACATTCTGCATTCCTGTGTACGTGCTGTCAGTGCTGACTAAGGGTAAGGCACACACACACACACACATACATATTCAGCAAACACATGCAGACTTGAGGCTGAGATGACTCACTCCGATTACAGCTGTGCTGAAGCACAAAAACAACCCGAAACTCAGATAGTCATCATACTCAAAGACAGATGAGTGTATAAGCATGCACATTCGTGTGTGTATGCACCATACACATACTTGAAGATGTGAGTGTGTGTGTGTGTGTGCACCATACAGATGCTTGAAGATGTGTGTGTACCATACACATGCTTGAAGATGTGTGTTTGTGTGTGTGTGTGTGTGTTGGGGGGGGGGGGTGGTGGTGGTGAGTGCATCATACACTTGCTTGCAGATTTGCGTGTGTGTGTTTGTTGGCAGATCAGATCTGTGTTTTGCAGTCCTGTGGTGTAAGGATGTTGACACAAATAGGATTACACACATCAGGCAGAGTGAGAAAGACAGGATAGAGAGACGAGAAGAGAGGAAGAGAGGAGGGAAAAGACAGAAGAGAAAAGACAGGACAGAGAGAAGAAAAGATCATAAGGTGATCTTGTTTCAGTCTGTAAACTGTTGATTCTCTTGTGGTTCTTGGCCACCGGCACACACACACACACACACACACACACACACTGTTCGGAAAACTATCTACAGGGAGGAAACCAATGTTTAAGCAATCAGGAAATGAGAAAGACTAGGGGCATATACTGTATGTATCTGTGTGTGTGTGTGTGCCTGTGTGTGTGCATGGGTGTGTTGGTATGTGCGTGAGGAAGTGGGGTTAAAAGAACACACTCTGGTGCTGACTCGTGTGTGTGTGTGAGAGTGGGAGCTCTGGTGGCAGATAGCACAGTGAGTGTGTGTTAATGGTAGCTACCACCACTGGCAGAGGGTCCGAGGGAAGTGTGTGACTAATACAGCTAACCATATGGTCTTCTGGGCTTGGAAGATAAGGAAGATAAAGGCATTTCCTCTGCTACTTCTGTTACTCATAAAGCATGGCATACCCATATGAGGCGTACTTCTGTTAGCATAGCATACCCATATAAAGCCTACTTCTGTTAGCATGGCATACCCATATAAAGCCTACTTCGGTTAGCATAGCATACCCATATGAGGCGTACTTCTGTTAGCATGGCATACCCATATAAAGCCTACTTTTGTTAGCATAGCATACTCATAAAAAGTCTACTTCTGTTAGCATAGCATACCCATATAAAGCCTCTGGTCTTCCCCCTCTCTAAAGCCGTCTAAGGTTTTGAATAGTGTGATGGCTTCACAATGCAGTGTGATTGGTCAGTCACACTAATGATTCGGACACATACAGCATCTCTGTAGTTCGACCAAAAGTCCAAAACAGTAATAAAATGGCAAATGATCCACTGTCATAACCACTATAGTAATCACTACACGTAATTCGGTCTTTTTAATCTCCATGACATAACTGGTCCTTTTCACAATCTTGAATGGCAGGGATCAGTATTTGGCAGGGGCTACTGTATGTTAAATTCATATTCTGCTGTCCTGGTTCTTCACTGCGTGTGCCTCAGGGCTCAGTATTTGGCAGGTGCTAGTGTATGTTATATTTATATTCTGCTGTTCTGTTTCTTCTCTGCGTGTGCCTCAGGGATCAGTATCTGGCAGGCGCTGCCGTACTTTGAGAACGGCATGTACTCCATCCAGCTGACCGCTCCTGTGCAGGTGTTCATCCACTTCCCCTACGTCCTCATGGCCTACCTGCCTCTGCTGGCCGCAGGTGAGTCCCAGGAGCTGCCCAGTCTCCTCCACGTCTGGGCCGGGTCTGGGCTCACAGCCAGCTGCCGTCTCCAACTCTGTTATGCTTGTTATTTGCACATGTGTGATTAGTTCCTGTCCTATAGGCACCAGTGTGTGTGATTTAGTTCCTGTCCTATAGGCTCCAGTGTGAGTGATTGCCCCCTTGTGTGAGTGCTTCTGTTTTGTCAGGTAAAGTGTTTGCCAGGGGCTCTGTCACATGTTCTGTGTGTGTGTGTGTGTGTGTGTGTGTGTGTGTGTGTGTGTGTGTGTCTTCAGCTGCCATGGTGACGGTGTGGCTTCTGCTGAAGGAGAGGAAACAGCAACTGGACTGCTGGAACAAGAAGCTCAAGAGGAAGTGACATCACTGCAGCGACTTCTCTGACCTCTGACCTCATCTGACTTCCTCTGAGGGGTCTCTGAAGGACAAGTGGACTGGATGGATGTGAAGGGAGGAACTGCTCTGAAGTAACCGTCTCCGTGGAGACCATTGTTGACCTGGCATAGCACTGGATTAGTGCGCTAGCTAGGCAGACATTTTTTTTATGACAAGCCCATGCTCTTTGCGTTTTATGTGTGTGTATGTGTGTGTGCATGTCTGTGTGCATGTTTGTTTGTGTGTGTGTGTGTGTGTATGCGTGCATGCGTGTCTGTGTGAATGTGTGCATGTTTGTGTGTGTACTATATCCCCACTCCTCATCCCCTCTCTGAAACTACTGATGGGTCAAGCCCCACCCACTGCCCCTGTACTGCCCCAGAGGCTATAAATCAGATATCGGCAATGCAGCATTATTCAGTTCATGAGCTTCTGGCATTATTCACAGCATTGGATGTTCAGCACTGGCCCCCCACTGTGAAGAGACAGGGTAGTAAGAGCATTTCCAGTCTGTGACTGTGTATTATTGGCTTTCACAACACCTCAATTTGACCTAAGAGTGTGTGTGTGTGTGTGTGTGTGTGTGTGTGTGTAATTCGATCCACCAAGGTAGATTCTGAGGTATTATAATAATCGGTTCCTCCTAAATGAAGAGGATGTGGCTCTGTCAGCCAAGTGCCGCAGCAGAGGAGTGGCTGCTGACAGACTTGGTGGTTTAGTGGTAAGGTGCAGGTAAGGGGAGGGAGGGCCATGTAGTCAAGGTACAGGTATAGGGTTCAAATCTCCCCTGATATGAGGAAGTTTCATCTTACAATGTAGGAATTGTTGCAATCTCTGAACAAAAGTAGTAGAAATATAAAAACCTAATATTTCCAGGTATCGTATATAGTTTTTGGTGCTTGAGAAGAAGCTGTATTGGCTGTATCGGGTTGAGTTGGTGTGACAGAGTCAGTGGTGCGTGGCAGTGTAGCGAGAGCCAACTGTGAGAGGTACAGGGTTCGAATCCCCTGTGACATGATGGAGTGTCACGGCCTCAATGTAGGAACAGGTGTAATCTCTGAACAACTAGGTTACTTCTGCTTTACAATACTAGAGACCAAGTCGGACGGCCTGAAAAAGGGCAACACCACCTGTGTTCATCTCTCGTTTTTTTCGGGGGGCCAAGTGTGTGTTAGTGGTCCTTCTAATGAAGAAGCTTCAGCAGGATGTGTGGCTCAGGGGAATCATCACAGTCTCTCATGACGGAGGTGTTGGGCTCAAACCCCTCCAGTGAAGGCTGTTCTTCTGTAACTCCCTGTGGCCCATTATGATTTTTTTTAATATTAGTCCCATGCACCCTGATACAGTATTACCCACTGTATTCCCCACAGTATGTTTCTGTCTCTGAGTGGCAACACTGTTCTGGTGGTGATAAGTACTCATCCTTAGGAAAGTCTGTGTGGGTATGTGTGTGTGTGTGTGTGTGTATATGGGTGTTGTGGTTTTCCATACTGTATTGGTATTCTGCATCTGTATGTAAGTGGCTTTCTTCAAAGTACATCATTTCAAAAAGACAAATGGATTGTGTTTGAGAAATGTATTATATTTCATGCTTTCAATTAAAAGATCACAAAATATTTAGAGTTTGCATGGGTCAATGGGTTAAATCATCTACCTCTGTGTGTGTGTGTGTATGTGTGTGAGTGTGTTAATGGTTATTAAGAAAGGCCAGATCCAAAGCAGGCTTATATATCTCTCTCTCTCACACACACACACACACACGCACTCACTCACTCACACGCGCACTTACACACACACACTTAGACACACACAGTCTGCCCAAGAGTTTTACAGGCATTATTTTATTCTTGTGTCAGTCACACATAGGCCAAAGGGAATGCTCAGGGCACAACATACATTTAGCACAGAGTCCAAGTCCTCATGGGCCTAGAAAGCTTTGGTTTAGGCCATCTGTGTGTGTGTGGGTGTGGAATGACACTGGTGTGGTAAAGGCCTCGCTGTGTGTGTGTGTGTGTGTGTGTGTGTGTGTGTGTGTGTGTGTGATGACATCGGGGTGGTATGGGCCGGAGGGCAGAGAGCTGCAGGACCGTGCTTAGCTTCTTCATTGGCTCCACAGGTCAGTACTGAGCCCACAGAACACATTCGTGGCTCGGCGTAAGGTTCAGCAGCATCAGGGACAGACCGATGATGGGTTTGTTCACAGCCAAAACCGCAGCACGAAGAAGTGAAGACTCACGGCAAAGGCTAAGCAAGCTGGACGGCAAGTAAGAGGTGTGTGTGTGTGTCTCCTGCAGAACATCAGCCATATAAGGATACAACTACTTTGTGTGTTGTAAGCGTATGAAGTTGATGTGTGTGTGTGTGTGTGTGTGTGTGTCACCAGCCGTATGCTCTGGTCCATACACCCTTCTTCTTGAACTCTGGGGTGCCTTTCAGAGAGAGGAGGGCAGCTGCAGGAAGACAGACGGGCATCAGAGATCTACACACACACACACACACACACACAGACACACTCACACACACACAGACACAGTCACACACATCTCTAATATCTTTCATACACAAACGCCACCTGAAAAACACAACTTACATGCACACATACACAATTATACATCATTAATATCGCTCTCATACACACACACACGCCTTTGGAAAACACACATTACCACTCATACAATTCTAAAACACACACACACACACACACATCTCTATATTGTATCTCTCAGTCATCCCCAAGGCCCCTGTAATCATGTGTTGCAGTAGTGGTGGTGTGTTTTAAAGGCTGGTGTGGAGTTGGACAGAGAAGAGGGGTTTCCCTGAGGCGGGAGCAGGGGTAGGGCCTCACCTTTGGCACTGAAGATGGTGTGATCTGATAGGCCGGTTGCTGGAGCCTCTGCCATGCTGAAGAGCCAATCTATGAACTACAACAAGCACAGGAGTTCGTCACTAAATACCTCAGCTCCACAAGGATACACTTTTTTAATTACCTTCTACAAGTATACGCTTTTTATGACCTTTTACAAGTATACACTTTTTATGACCTTCTACAAGTATACGCTTTTTATGACCTTCTACAAGTATACGCTTTTTTATGACCTTCTACAAGTATATGCTTTTTATGACCTTCTACAAGTACCGGTGTACGCTTTGCTTCCTGCATTCTCTGTGCAGGGGTGTAATATCCTGCTGAGGGTAAATGTAAGAGCGTGTGTTTATATTCTGACACTGCAGTGTGTGTGTGTGTGTTACCTTCTGAGACTGGGCCTTCCAGGGCTCTTTTCCCAGCAGCTGTGGCATGCAGTGTGGCAGTGCCATCTGACACAGCTGCAGTACATGCTCCTGGGCAGAGGGGGCGCCATAGAGTGCGTGGGGCAAACCTGCTTGTACCGCACTCTGCTTCCATGGAAACCACTGGGCCCTGACCCCCAGCAGCAGGGGCATGGAGAGGTCGGCCCACGACACCAGGGCTGCCGAGAACACTCCAAACAGGAAGTCTGTAGCCTGCAAGGGACCATGGGAAACTGAGTCTTCATAACTCAACCATTTTTAAGCTCTTCTACAAATTCACATGATACACTCTCTGTTCTTGTTGTCAACTTGAAGTGCACTCAGGATCAGTTTGACCAGAGAAGGTGAGGTTACGGAATTGTTAACTTCAACAGAACTCAAGCACACACACTTCGGCCCAGGAGCCCAACACACACACACTTCTGCCCAGAAGTCAGCCCTCAAGGCAATAAAAAGTCAAGGAAAACCAGGGGGAAGAGAACAACATCCAGGACAATCTGATGCACACTCATCTCTCTCTCTCTCACACACACACACACACACAAACTATCTCTCTCCCCCCCCCCCTTTTACACACACACACAGTCACACAGCTCTCAGAGCTGCTTCTACATGTGAAACAGACCACAGCATTCCAGAAGGATGAGGAACGCCATCCCTGAGTGAGTGTGTGTGTGTGTGTGTGTGTGTTGGTTTGAATGCAGTAAGGGTACATAACTGTGTGCATGTTGTTCGTGCAGTGAATGTGTGTGTATTGCTCTGCATGTATGTACACACACACACACACACACGCACACAGTGCATAAGAGCATTTTTGTGTTCATGTGTACACAAACATGTCTTTACAAGTCTAATGTATTCTGTATATGTATAATGTAAAAGAGTACTTGTGTGTGCGTATCTTGTGAACAATAATATGCCTATGAATTATGTAAGAAAGTGTGTATTGTGTGTGTGTGTATATGTGTGTGTGAGAGAGAGAGACTGTGAATGTGTGTGTGTGTGTGTGTGTAAAATACCTCTGTAATACTGTCACATTTCACTGTTGTTGCTCCGTACGCTACATTCCGGATGTGGCCCATTAACTCCAAAAGCCACTCCATACGCTTAGCTACACCTGCAGACACACACACACACACACACACACACACACACACACACACACACACACACACAGGTAAACACAGAGCACACACACAGCAAGCACAGCATACACACACAGTCACAAATTTCACACACACACAACCATATACACACACACACACACACACACACACACACACACACACAGGTAAACACAGAGCATTATTTATAATTTCACAACTGAATACAAGGCAGGATAACTTAATATGCAAGTGGTTTATTATATACTAATATATATTATATTATTATTATATACAAGTGGTTTATTTAACTTTTAAAGAGATGGAGATCCAGCTATGTGGTGAATGTCAGGTGAGTGTCTTCCATGCTAACTTCATCGCAGCCATGTGACTGATCTGCCTGATCATTAAGTATTGTTTAACCAACATAGATTCGTATCTGTCAATCTTAACTCACCCACATATATTCTAATGTACAGGTATTTGTGAAGCACATTTCAGTGACATTTCATGTTACGTCCACATGGCTCGATGTGGGGATAACATTAAATTGGGAGACCATACAGAGTTAAGATTAAAGAAAAAGGTAATTTATTAACTCATTAAATGAAAATACTTACAAAAAGTCAGTAAATGGGCGGCAAGAGAAAGTAAAGCTCAATGTAGTGCAGATCAGCATAGTGTATGTGTAGTGGTAAAATGACAAAAGAGGGAGCTGAGGAACAAAGGTCTTGCAGCCCTGTGCCAGCAGAAGGGAACCGAGAAGAGACCACCAACTCACATCAGGAACTCTTTTTAAATGTCCCCGCCAATCAGCTGCCATCTAGCCATGTTGGCCAGACCAGACGGCTCCCCCTGTAGACTGGAGGGAAAGGGGCAGCCCAAAGTCTTATTTACCAGGGTTTGAGTGAGGCAGACCCAGCACGGCAAAGCCAGGCATGACACTTTTCCAATACTTTCTGGCTTTATATATTTTTCCAAAACTTCTCCAGGCCTAGAAAGTGCTAATTTCAAGTTCCATAACTCTTCCTGTTTTTTCATGACTGTATGGCCCCTGCCTCGACCGCGGGACAGCATGTGAGCGTGACATCTGATTGGCTGGCTCACCTGTGTTGGGGCCTGAGGCGAACCGTGATTGGTAGAGGCACTGCAGCAGTAGCCAGCCCACTCTGTCCTTATTGGCCAGCCTGAGGGTGGCGTTGATGACATCGTTGAGGCCCAGGAGTGGCACCCGTCCCTGAGAGGCCAGGAGGGCCAGAGTGAAGGGCGCCTTCTCCACACTGGCCTGCAGGAGGCGACAGAGAGCAGGGAGCACAGTCAGCACTCAAAACTGGTACAGAGTCAGTTGCTACTGTTAGGGCAGATATAGGCTGCATTTATCTGTGTGTGTGTGTGAGTGAGTGTGTGCGTGTGTGTGTGCGTGTGTGTGTGCATGCGTGCGTGCGTGCGTGCGTGTGTCAGGGTTTCTGCAGGTTTCAACAAGTTCAATTTAAGACTTTTTAAGACCTTTTTATGACCATGATGAATGCAATTTAAGACCTATTTCACGTCCTTATGGGCAAACAAAATATGAAGGATATGAAGTAAAATCAATAGTCCCAAAATGACTTGCAAAGTTAATGAATGTATTCACATTAAACTGAACATGACTACACACATACATGCATGTACGGAAGAGTAACGTATACATGTGTACACAAGAAATAGGCTACATTAGCACCCCAGTCTGGGAATACACCATCACCAGTCAGACTCAGAGAGAGTGGGACTGTAGACTTATCCATACGTCGTCATAACCCCACAAGAGAACGACAACCCCCTGACAGATTGAACATGTAGTCTAGAGACTAAACTCCAACAGTGGGGGAGAATACACCCCAGGGTTGAGGCAGTCCACCCTCTTTCCATAGTTCAGGAAATGTTATTTTGTTAATTTGTTAAATGTTATTATGTAACATTGTTAAAGTAAAAAGGACTGTTATATTAAAAAGAAAAGCAAGTTTCTTTAAGGTTTAAGACTGTTAGAAAAGAATAATCAATACAGTGAATATTACTTTTACTTATGGGGAATTAATAGTAAATGGGGAGGAATGTTGTGTATTGATATTGAATTAAGTTTGTTCCCTCGGGACATCCGTAATGCCCCACTGTTAACCTGCATAGAATGCTGGGTATTTTTGTCCTATGAAACGTACATTAAAGAATGCACGTTATTTCCATCACGGTCTCATGTCCGATCATTACTTAGTTGTATCAGTATAGAGTGTGCTATACAACAGTCTCTCTTAATGAAATCTGCCAATCCAAATCGCGTAATGTAAGACGTCTTGTCCTTTCCCAACTTGAAGGTTTTAGCGATGTCAGAATCAGGGAAGAGGGTTTGAAACAGCTCACCTATGTCATCATTGCTTTTATAGGACTGATGTTTTGCTACCATGTGTAAAGTCCAGAGCACCTCCACTTTTAATGTTGGCGTAGATCCGAATGCTGTCCGGACGTCACTTACCGGAGTTGTAGGCGTCAAAGTTGATAGAGCACGAGCAGACTGGGTCGCACTGGGGCCGGGTGATGCTCCCAATGAACCAGAACAAAATTGGGTGATTGCAGGTGTTTGCTGCCGGCTTTTTAGAGTGGCGTTATGTTTTTCTGACCTCCAATGCTTTCATACCCAAAGAAGCTAATTTCAGCGTTTTCTTGCACAAAGTGCAGCGGGCTTCAAATGGGTTATTTTCGACAGGCTTCAACCAAGCACTAAATGCACTGTTCTCGAGACAGATCTTGTTGAACTGGCACTTACCCATATTAGAAGCAACGTTAACATAAACAATTTTAAGGCACCACGTTATCCCACAACGCACATCGCAACACACTACCTTGGCGTGCTCAGCTCGGTCAGGATTCATCGGAAGTTTGCAGTGTTTTTATTGTTTCCATGTGGGTTTCGTTTTGTTGTGGAGTGATCCCCAAAACACGTTAAAAAGCACTTAAGTTTAAAACTTTATAAAAGTCACATTTTTATGACCAGTCAAAATCGTAATTAAGACTTTTTATGACATTTTAAGGCCTAAAATTCGGATTATCTGATTTGAGACTTTTTATGACTTTTTAAGGACCCGCGGAAACCCTGGTGTGTGTGTGTGTGTGTGTGTGTGTGTGTGTGTGTGAGAGTGTGTGTGTGCGTGTCAGTGTGTGTGTGTACCTCTGTGACTGTGGCGATCCTGTCAATCTCAGAGTCACTCATCTCAGACAGGCATTTAGCCACGCCCTCATACAGCTCCACATCAGCATCCTAGAGAGACGTCCAATCAGAACTCAGCTTTCACCAATCACCAACCATCAGGCTTATGAGCACCAATCAGGACTTAGCTTTCACTAATTACCAACCATCAGTCAATTTATTATTTTAAATTGTTATAACACCAATGCACACAATACACATGTACACGCACACACACACACACACACACACACACACACGATAAAGCAAGCACACACATATGCAAACAATCCCACCAGGAACACATGCACACACACACAAACACACACCTGTATGTGGCAGGGCAGGAGTGTGTATATCTTCTCGGTGACGGAGCAGAGGGTGGCCCAGCAGGCCTGGGGCGGGTTGGGCAGCGCCATTGCTGATGCCAGGCCACGCAGGACGGCCCGGCACAAGGTCAGGCGCTGGGGTCGAAGATCAGGGGTGAACTGCTGCACCCCCAGAGTGTCTACGTACACCTGCAGCTTGTCATCAGTCACGTGACGCATCCAGCTGCCTACACACTCATACAGGTGAGCACGCGTACGCACCTGATGACGAGAGAGGGCAGACGGGACAGGTGAATAAGGAGACAGAAACAACGGATACAGGATTCAGAAAAGGACTAACAAGATTGTGGCTACAGGATCCAAAATGAAAAAGGAGAACAAGATGGCTTACACTCAAACTGTGGACAAGGGGAGGAGCCAGCCACACCCCCAGGAAGAGTGAAGCACTCTGGGAAGACTGGGCTTGGCTGGCAGCCAGCTCTATGCAGTGGTGTTGCACCTCCTCACCTGCAGGGGGCAGACTTGTGTTTTAGAGAGATCAAAACTGTACAAGCTAAGAGGCTAACTGAATGATTAGAGAGGAGCCAAGAGGCTAGCTGAGTGATTCGAGAGGAGCTAAAAGGCTAGCTGAGTGATTCGAGAGGAGCTAAAAGGCTAGCTGAGTGAGCACTGAGAGGCAGGCTTAATGGGGTAGCACTAAGCCTTTGGCTGAATGATGTCGCACTACCAGGCTAGTTGAGTGATAAGCAAAGAGTTAAGAGGTTAGTTGAATGATCTGCAAACAACTAAGAGACTAGTTGCCTTA
Source organism: Clupea harengus (assembly GCF_900700415.2). Lineage (NCBI taxonomy): Eukaryota > Metazoa > Chordata > Actinopteri > Clupeiformes > Clupeidae > Clupea > Clupea harengus. The sequence goes on from NC_045169.1 coordinate 16,296,295, forward strand.
TTAGAAAGGCAACTTTACCGAAGTTGAGCCTCATGAGTGGTGAGAGGAAGACATTCCAGTTGATGGGCGGGTACTGGACGGTCGTGCCCACCGCTGCCAGCGAGCACAGAGCTATCTTCACCGGCTCAGGGGTCATGACCTCAGGACCTACAGCAGACACAGCAGCACAGTGTCAGCAGGTGCATATACATTCAGCTACAGACAGCATATACATTCAGCTACAGACATCATATACATTCAGCTACAGACATCATATACATTCAGCTACAGACATCATATACATTCAGCTACAGACATCATATACATTCAGCTACAGACATCATATACATTCAGCTATACACAGCATATCCAAAGTATTTATCTGGCTCTCTCTTGAGAGTGTCTATTTAGGTAGTATATGTGAGATCCTCACACAAAACATTTAAGTACAGCATCAATCATCCCCTCATAAAGCTCTACTCTACTCTACTCTACTCTATATATACTCCATGCACTACACCCCCAAACACATTAGTCTGTGAGCAGGTAGCTGATACATGAACTCACTCTGTGCTGGTGTTGACTAGTCACAGGCATTTATGGACCTCACTAAACAGGCAGTTATGGACCTCACTAAACAGGCAGTTATGGACCTCACTAAACAGGCATTTATGGACCTCACTAAACAGGCATTAATGGACCTCACTAAACAGGCAGTTATGGACCTCACTAAACAGGCATTAATGGACCTCACTAAACAGGCAGTTATGGACGTCACTAAACAGACATTAATGGACGTCACTAAACAGGCAGTTACGGACCTCACTAAACAGGCAGTTACGGACCTCACTAAACAGGCAGTTACGGACCTCACTAAACAGGCAGTTATGGACCTCACTAAACAGGCAGTTATGGACGTCACTAAACAGACATTAATGGACGTCACTAAACAGGCAGTTACGGACCTCACTAAACAGGCAGTTATGGACCTCACTAAACAGGCAGTTATGGACGTCACTAAACAGGCAGTTATGGACCTCACTAAACAGGCAGTTATGGACGTCACTAAACAGGCAGTTATGGACGTCACTAAACAGGCAGTTATGGACCTCACTAAACAGACATTAATGGACGTCACTAAACAGGCAGTTATGGACCTCACTAAACAGGCATTAATGGACGTCACTAAACAGGCGTGGTCGCTTTAAAGCAGTGGGATGAGAGAAGAATGAGGAAGGCCAACCTTTCTTTCCGGCCTCTGTGAGGTAGTCCACTGCAGCTCTAATCACACTCTTCTCAGGCAAGTAGCTGAAATCCTGGGGAACTGGGGAGGGTGAGTGAGAGAGAGAGAGAGAGAGAGGGAGAGATGGAAAGAGAGGGAGGGAGAGAGGGACAGAGAGGGAGGGAGAGAGGGAAAGAGAGGGAGTGAGAGGTCAACATTTCAACTCAACTGCATCTAGGGAAGAGTTATGCTGTTACCCATACCAACTGTAGTTCCTTAGAAACTTCTACATCAGCAGCAGTGATGAGGAGCCTAGTTTGCTGATGCATGCTGGGATTTGTAGTTTTTGCAGTCTCACCTGCGGTGCGGGTGTGGCTGGAGGACATGTGGGCCAGGTGCAGGTGGCCCACCAGACACGCCCCATTTGACTGCAGCCCAAGCGCGCCAGAGAAGGAAATCACCTGACAAAGGAGAGGAAGAGAGAGAGAGGAGGAGACGGGGTGAACGTTTTACCTGTAGTGAGTGTGTTTTACCTGTGTATGTGTGTGTGTGTGTGTGTTACCTGTGTATGTGTGTGTGTGTTTTACCTGTGTGTGTGTGTTTTACCTGTGTGATGGATCTTATGACCTCGTTGAGTCGGCCCTGCTGCTGTGAGGACTGCTCCTGCTCACTCCTCAGCTGGAGAAGAGAAGAGAATATTTACCAAATACACCCCTAAAACACACTATCAGACACACACGGAGACCTGTGACAACACACGCTCTCACTGACACACACACACACACACAACCCACACAAAACACACACACAAACACACACACACACACAACACACACACACACACACACACCAATCAACCAACACTTCTCCCAAGCCCAATAGTGCCCCACTGTGGTAGACTGCTGCCAATGAACTTACAGGCACTCCATAAGGAAGCACCTATTTGAAATTAGTGTTTTTCTGGTAGCCATTTCAGTAGAGCCACACAGTTCTGCTGTTAACATTCAGATATACTGCCAGGGCATCCTCTGAGCTCCGACCACACTAGACTTTACCCAGTGCTAATAGCCAGGCAGATTGTGTGTGTGTGTGCAGAGATTGTGTGTGAGCGCAGAGACCATGTGTGTGTGCAGAGACCATGTGCGTGCAAAGATTGTTTGTGTGCAGAGATCGTGTGTTTCGGCAGAGATCATGTGTGTGTGCAGAGATTGTGTTTGTGTGCAGAGACCGTGTGTGTGTGCAGGCGCCTGTAGAAGATTCATCTACTGAGCACTCCAACCCAATAACAGACCTCCAAAATAAACACTAAATGTGTCATCACACACGACGCCTGTGTTGGCTCTTACACAAGCACACACACGCGTGCACACACACACACACACACACACACACCCACACTCACAGGGTTCTGTCATTAGTGAGACTGACACTATTGGCAGTGGTTATGGGGCTGAGCCATACTACAGCAGTAGGAGATGCATACAGGGTGTCCCCTCTCTCAGACACACACACACACACACACACACGCGCACACGCACGCACACACATACACACACACACACACACACACACACAGTCTAATACACAGACACACACACACACACACACACAATGCTGTCTGCTTTCTGTTACTATGGAGATTCTTCCTGGCTTCCCTCCAAGCATGATGGGATTTGCATTTTAATGGGAGACAGTCAATGTGTGTGTGTGTGTGTGTGTGTGTGTGTGTGTGCGTGTGTGTGTGTGTGTGTGTGTGCATGCGTGACAATGACAATGTAGTGTGACCAAGGTAGCTTGGTGTTTCTCTACAACTCTGTGTAATTCTGTATATAAATGTGTGTATGCATGTGCACGACTGAAGTACGGTGCCTGCAGGATGATCCAAAGTGTGTATCTCTGTGTGTGTGTATGTGTGTGTGTGTGTATCTTAGCCAGGGCTGAACTGGTGCTCATTGTGGTCTGAGGGTGTGTGTATGTGTGTGTGTGTGTGTGTGTGTGTGTGTGTGTGTGTTATCTGTGTATGGGTATGTGTGTGTCTGGGGGTGTGGGGTGCATCTGTGTGTAACTGCACCTCTACTCAATTTGAGTGTGTGTGCTGGTGTGAGATATCCACAGAGAGAATATCACAAAAAGAAACTGTCTCTGCCCTGGCTCCAATTAAGTGTGTGTGTACCCGTGTGTGTGTGTGTGTGTGTGTGTACCCGTGTGTGTGTGTGTTTGTGTGTGTCAGTGAGAGCATGTGTTTTCACAGGTCTCTGTGTGTGTGTCTAATAGTGTGCTTTTAGCTCTGTGGGTGTATATGTGTGTATGTTTGTGAGTGAGTGAGTGTGTGTGTGTGTGTGTGTGTGTGTGTGTGTGTGTGTGTCTTTGTGTGTGTATGTAACTGGCCACACAAACTTAGCACTGTCACAGGTGTGAGTTGGCAGTGCCCGTCAGACTGGTGCTCACCATGGTAACCCTCTTGGCACCGATGCCTAGTGGTATGGGGCAGCCAGTCTGAACGTAATTACAGAGCTGTCAAGCCCAGAAGAACACCACAGACCAACTCAATCAAACGCCTACCATGAGTGTAAGTATAGAGCGGACAGGGACAGACCAGCTCAATCAAACATCCATCAAAGAAGACAACATAGACCAGCTCAATCAAACATACATCAAGAGGAACTCTATTCAGACCAACTTAATCAAACACACATCAAGAGAGACTTAGTTCAGACCAACTCAATTAAACACACATCCAGAGAGACGAGATGTCCAAGACCAACTCAACCACATAACCCAGGAAGTGTTGTCCAAGACCAACTCAACCCCAACACGCATCAGATGAGCTTAAAACAGGGTCAATCAAACACTCTGTCACAGTGCTTTCTGTACAGTGACGGAAAATCAAGATAAATACATTACATACATTTATCTACACATTATATAATGACAATCCTACACGCCTACACACACACACACACACACACACACACACACACACACACAAACACACACACACACAAAAGCACAAACTCACCTGAATGAGAGCATCCTCTGATCCAACCAAAGCCACCAGACCATTAAGAGCTGCAAGCCTCTGCATGGTAGGGCAACCCTGAGAGAGCGAGAGAGAGGAGAGCGAGAGGAGAGAGAGAAAAAGAGAGAGAGAGAGAGAGAGGAGAGCGAGAGAGAAAAATAAAGAGAAAGAGGGGGAGAGAGAGGAGAGAGAGAGAAAAAAGAGAGGGAGAGAGAGAGGAGAGCAAGAGAAAAAGAGAGAGAGAAAGAGGAGAGAGAGAGGGGAGAGAAAGAGGGAGAGAGAAAGAATATCAAAATGACAAAGGCAAAGTTTAATTCAGCTCCATGTATAACTCTGTCCATGTCTAGAAATCAATTACAGTCCTGTGAAGAGCTTTGGTGAACAGAGTAAAAAGATACTAACCTCTATGGTAGTCTAACAAGCACTGAAGTATCTATGTATCTAATATGTAACCTCTATGGTAGTCTAACAAAGCACTGCAGTATCTATGTATCTAATATGTAACCTCTATGGTAGTCTAACAAAGCACTGCAGTATCTATGTATCCATGTAACCTCTATGGTAGCCTAACAAAGCACTGAAGTATCTATGTATCTAATATGCAACCTCTATGGTAGCCTAACAAGTATACTATCCATGTTGTTTCGAGTATACTTGGGCAATAAGTATACTATCCATGTTGTGGAGAATACTTTGGCTATAAGTGTGTGCTGGGGGTCCGACGGGCCATACCTCTGCCAGCAGGATCTTGGTCCAGGCGGCCAGCAGGCGGGGTTGGATGTCCTCTGCCTTCCCGTGACCACAGGAGGAGAGACCGTGCACTGCCACGCCCAGAGCCAGGGCGAAGCCGGGGGTCTGCAGCACACACAAACACACACACATTACATAGCACACACACACATATAACAGAGCACACACACACATACTACAGAGCATACACACACAAACACACTCACATATTACAGTGCGCGCGTGCACACACACACACACATGCACACGCACACACACACACACACACACACACACACACATATTACAGAGCACATACACACACACACACATGACAGAGCACACACACCCTTAATACAGCTTTTCCTGCTGCCTCTGAAGGCCCATGTGGGCGTAGCCCCTGTTTCTAGGTGGGGAAAAGTGGTTGCCATGGTGCAGGCGCTGCCACACTAACATGCTCGCTCTCCCTCTGAGTTCCCAGATCGGAATATCTCCCAGGCGACCTGCTGGTGTGTGTGTGTGTGTGTGTGTGTATCTGTGTGTGCGCATGTACCGTTGTGTGTCTGTGTCTGTGTCTGTATCTGTGTATCTGTGTGTGTGTGTGTGTGTATGTATGTATGTATGTGTGTGTGCGTGTACCATTTTGTGTCTGTGTATGTATCTGTGTATCTGTGTGTGTGAGCGCGTGTACCTTTGTGTGTCTGTGCTTGTATCTGTGTGTGTGTCTGTCTGTATACGAGTGTGTGTGTCTGGTTCCGCTGATCCCCATTAGCGGGGATCCGTTTAATGGGTGTGTGTGTGGGTGTGTGTGTGTGTGTGTGTGTGTGTGTGTGTCTGTACTGTATACGAGTGTGTGTGTGTGGTTCCGCTGATCCCCATTAGCGGGGGTCCGTTTAATGGGCGGATTAGCATGATTAGCATGATTAGCGGGGCTATTAGGGTAATCCCTGCGGGGCGACCAACCACAATGAGGCTTAGGAGAGGATTTGTCACTCCGCACACACACACACACACACACACACACACACACACACACACACACACACACACACACACACACACACACACACACACACACACACACACGATAAGAAAGAAGAGAGGTGGCCACAGAAGAAAGGGAGAGGACCCTCATATTAACCCAAAGAAGAGGAAGGGAGGAGGAGGAGCAGTGGGGAGGAAATGAGAGGAGCAGAGGGGAGGAGGAGAGGAGGAGAGATAGGAGCAGTGGGGAGAAGGTAGGAGAAACAGGATGAGGAGGAGGAAAAGAGGAGGAGAGAGGAGGATAAGAGGAGAGGTGGACGAGAGGATGAGAGGAGGGGAGGAGGAGGAAAAGGAGAGGAGGGGAGCAAACAGAGGATCAGAGGAGAGGAGGGTGGGCCTCCAGGGATATGCTGAGCGGATCAAACATAAGTGTACGGTGTGTGTATGTGTGTGCAGTGACGTGCAGTGATGTCAGTAAGAGGGTAAGCACTGAGTTATGAAAACCAGAATAGCTAATTTATTGTTTAGGCTAATAGGCTACGTCAAAACAGTACGCACAAGCGTGGCACACACGCACGGTCGATATCAAGAAATTTCAAATCAGGATGACATATCGTGTACTACTCTCAGTCTCTCTCTCTCTAGCACACGCACGCACGCACACACACCAGTTAATGTCCAGCATCAGAATGCTACCATTCTTTATCCTTAATTATTGCACAGCGGCCAATTATGTTTGTCAGTCAGCAACAATGAGAACACACACAGCTCAATTGAATATGAAGGCAAATGGCTTGCAGTCGGCATTAATTCAACCACGCTTATCAATTCAAAAATACCAATCGGGCAGGTTGTTCAAATCACAGTATCCCATTGAAATCCAAACTGTCTGACTCATTGAAAAAAGGAGGCAGGGATGGCAGTACAGCTGTTGACTGTTAGCACAGCCACATAGCCAATCCTTTTGCTGCAGTAGTTCATGTAAGGTTGGCATAGGCCTCCCTCTTGCTAGTAACTCATTTTTTATTTTTTTCATTAAAATCGAGCTTGGAGAAACTTCTCAGTTCTATGATATCGGCAGATACCGCTGCTGTCATTTTGACTTTGAATTTCGCAGGGATTACGCTTAGCTGGTGTAATGACATTAGCTGCGCAAATGTCCAGTAATATCTCGATTTTAATTGGTCCATGTTTGATACGTGATGTAGATAATTACTGGCATAACATATTTACGTGCAAAGGCACAGAAGAGTTGTGCTTTTCGACGTACATGTTAAAGAATACACGATCGAAATGCGCAACATGAGTTTTTCGTTCGTCGTCCGCAATGAATGGACAGTAAAAGCACTGCTTATTCTACCATTTTTTTGTATTTGATTATTCGTAACTGCTACATTTGTCATCGTAACGTCTAAACAATTGGAATAACACACATATTGCATATATAAATCACAAGAATAATCAGTAAAAATACAAATACAAGTTTATTAAATAAAATGATTTAATAAACATTTTTACCTTTGAATTTTGGCAGGGTAGGCAGTGCCTACCTTGCCTACCCTGACTGCACGTCAGTGTGTGTTTTTACCTGTTGGCTCTCTTCCGTCATGTTGCGTAATGTGCTCATGATCTCCTCAGCCTTGCCAGCACTGACCTGCCCAGAACTGAATCCAGACACACACACACATGCCACAGAGTACGCCAGCACCTACACACACGCACACACACACACACACACACACACACACACACACACACACACAAACACACAGAGAGAGAATAAAAGACACAAAATCAAAAAGAGAACAGGGAGAAATCCTTCCCCACTGCATTTAAATAAATCAGCCCCTGTGCCATGCAGCCCTGCATCACCTGCCCTTGGCTAGGCTAATGTGCCCTAACCCATCCCATCCTGTGGCGTGTGTGAGTGCCTGTGTGTGTGTGTGTGTGTGTTTGTATGTGTGTGAGTCTGCTCGGTGTGTGTATGTGTGTATGTGTGTGTGTGTGTGTGTGTGTGTGTGTGTGTGTGTGAGTCTGCTCTGTATGTGTGTGTGTGTGTGTGTGTGTGTTCTCACCTCCTGTGACATGCGTCCCTGCTGCTCGCTGGCCTCCTGCAGGCCGCTCAGCATCTTGTCGAGGGAGAGTTGCAGCCGTGCCTGCTGCTCCCCACCCAGTGCACACAGAGCCAACCCTGTGCCCAGCACACAGCCCGCACTGCCAGCACATCACCAGCAGGGGGCGCCATCACAAGGAGGAGTGGAAGGAGAGAGACAAAGGAAGGGAGGGAACATTTATGATGGGAGGGGCTAAGTGTTGATTGACATATGTCCCGTAACTATGGTAACGTGTTGTGGTTGTCTCCTCAGCGGCCAGAGATTATTATGCAGTAACAGGTCTGTAGCAGGGTTTCCGTAAGCCGGTAATTACCGGTTTCGCCTGGTAAAATGGATTAAAAAAACAATGAATTGAATGCTCATACAAAACCTAGCTATAACTTAGGCTATCCCTAAACAGGACATTTGTTATGCTATTAACAGCCTACAGTACTTTTTTTCCCAAAGGGTGCGACTTCCTCTGATGTGACGACTGATTCAGCAGCCCCACCTCTTATTGACGAGATGTTGTGGCAGTGATGACATCAGTCCGTCATCATCAGTCAGTTTAACTTTTGCAATGGCGTGCAAAGTGCTTGTTTATGAGTTCAGCGAGTGCCCCACCACTGCCCGTGTTAAGCGTGCCGCCAGAGAGGGGCTTCTCTCCGCAGATTTGCTTTAAGACTGCGCTGCAAAGTCGTCTGGAGGAGGAGAGAGTGAGAGAGTGTTTCCAACTCTTTAATGCCTATTTTGAACAGTAAATCCTGAGTGTAAAAGCTTGATTCTAGTCGAGGAAGAATAACACAGCACAAAACAGCAGATGGAAATGCGCTCAAATTTTCATTAATGATTAAAATATGCCAATGAGTTGGATGGAAACCCAGCTACTGACGAGTCGGCAACAGAGGACTTTGTTTGTGTGTTTAAGTGTGTGTGTGTGTGTGTGTGTGTGTGTGTGTGTGTGTGTGTGTGTGTGTGTGTGTGTGTGTGTGTGTATGAGTGTGTGTGTGCGTGTGTTTAAGTGTGTTTTAATGTCTGTGTGTGTGTGTGTAAGTGTGTGTGTGTGTGTGTGCTTGTGGGTGTGTGTCTAAGTGTGTTCTAGTGTGTGTGTGTGTGTGTGTTTAAGTGTGTGTCCACAGATGTTTGTGTGTATGCTGACTGACTTGTACTCGAGACTGGGGTCAAAGCAGCAGGCCTCCAGAGCATCCAGAGATGAGGAGAGCAGCTCAGACATGCACTGACCAGATACATCACTACAGAAGAGAGAGAGGGAGAGCGAGAGAGAGAGAGGGAGGGAGAGAGAGGGAGGGAGAGAGAGAAAGAGGGAGGGAGAGAGAGAGAGGGAGGGAGAGAAAGAAGGAGGAGGGAAGGAGAGAGAGGGAGGGAGAGAGAGAGAGAGGGAGGGAGAGAAAGAGGGAGGAGGGAGGGAGAGAGGGAAAGAGTGTGATGGGGAGAGAGAGAAAGAGGGAGAGAGAGGGAGAGAGGGAGAGAGAGAGGGGGAGGGAGAGAGGGAAAGAGGGAGAGAGAGGGTGAAAGAGGGAGAGAAAGGGAGAGTAAGAAGGAGGGAGGAATACAAATGGAAGCGCAAATTAAAATCAACTTCATTGGCCAAGTAGTTGACACATGAAAGGACTGTGCCTCTGGTTGTTGATGACTCACTCAAGACAATCTACATATGCAGACAGTGTCAATTATACAGGCACACATACACCAAATGCAACTGTCAATGACACACACTGCTGTATGAATCAGATGTGTGCGCAAGTGTCGTGTGTGTGTGTGTGTGTGTGTGTGTGTGTGTGTGTGTGTGTGTGTGTGTGTGTGTGTGTGTGTGTGTGTGTACCTGATTCTCTCCTCCTGTAATGCAGCGAGCAGCATGCCCAGAGCAAGGCCTGTGTGGAACTGTAGAGCCTGGGACTCGTCTGCAGCAGGCTGCCCAGGCAAGGCTGCTCTGAGCAGGGCCAGGATGGCGGGCAGGCCCTCCCTCTGGTAGGTGACCAGCACGGGCACCAGCAGCGTCAGGCCAAGAGCTGCACACGAGCGAGCGATCACACTGGCAGTGTTCTCACCAGAGTAGGAGCGCTGCACACACACACACAAACACACACACACACACACACACGCATACAACCGCACGCGCACACCCACACACACACGTTTACAAACACACAAAACAATTGAAACCACCTCAACAAATCATTAATGGTTACCAGGAGGAACATGCAATTTAAAAGAGTGATGTCATGTCCTCGTTAGGAGCACCTCCAAAGCCTGTAGGTTGTGGACAAGTTGGCACTGTCTGGGTTCTTTGCAGAACCTTTCTGATTTCTTCCCTGTGAGTGCCAGTGAGCGGTCAAGATAGAGAACCTGGTAAGGAGCATTGATCTAATCTAGATAATCTAGACAATCTCTGTCCACTCACGTGCAGGAACCAGGGGAAGACCTGCCCCTTCGGCCTGTAGCTGCTGCTCACTATGCTCAGGAGCGTGTCAATCACCATGGCCAGCCAATGAGCAGTGGGCAGGATCTCTGGCCCTGCCTGTGGGGAGAGACACATGTGTAAGTCACTGTGGCGTCACTGGACAGCTGTGTCCATGCATTAGTGAGTGAGTAAATGAGTGAGTGTGTGTGTGTGTGTGTCTGTGTGTGTGTGTGTGTGTGTGTGTGTGTGTGTGTGTGTGTGTGTGTGTGTGTGTGTGTGTTTTGCCCTGCAGGGGGCGCTCCCTCCCTCACCCCGAGTCCTCCTTCAGTGTCGGCCGGCAGGTTGCTCTCGTACTTGGTGAGCACGGCGGCCAGGCTGCTCAGTGCCAGGATGGAGTTCCCCTGCACCACCGGGCTCTCTCTGGTCACCACGGAAACAACCACGACACGTTACCATAGTTAATCAACACTTAGCCACACCCCGGAAATTCAGAAATTACTGCTAGTATGCTTTACTGTTACAGGGCAGCAACAGAACTTTACCTCAAGGGTTACAGCTGACACACACACACACACAAAAACTCGTAATCAGTGCACACACACACAAACTCGCAATCAGTGCACACACACACACACACACACACAAACTCGCAATCAGTGCACACACACACACACACACACACACACACACACACACACACACACACAGTTTAGGGTTTCGGGAGCTTGACCACAGTCAGCTCTGTCTTGTGTTAGCTGTGTGTTCAGCCATCCGAGACCTGGGAACCCTGCCCGTCTGTGTGTGTGTGTGTGTGTGTGTGTGTGTGTGTGTGTGTATGCGTTTCTGTATGTGTGTGTGTGTGTCTGTTTGTGTGCGTGCCTGTATGTCTGTATGTGTGTGTGTGTGTGTGTGTGTGTGTGCGTGCCTGTATGTGTGTGTGTGTGTGCGTGTCTGTATGTGTGTGTGTGTGTGCGTGCCTGTATGTGTGTGTGTGTGTGCGTGTCTGCGTGTGTGTGTGTGTGTCTTTTGCAGGTCTGCCCAGGCTGAGTGACACTTTCGGACACATGAATGGCCTGTGATCACGCGGAGAATGTTTGACAGAGTAATTGCTGAGGTTATTATTTCTGTTGAGCTCTAGACTGTGCAGCTCAGGAGTTCTGGAGAGTGTGTGTGTGAGTGTGTGTGTGTGTGTGTGTGTGTGTGTGTGTGTGTCTGAACTTTGGCTG
>NC_045169.1:16332968-16340468 GCF_900700415.2 Clupea harengus
GAGAGGGAGAGAAAGAGAGAGAGAGAGAGAGAAAAGAGAGAAGGTTTGAGTGGGAGAGAGAGAGAGAGAGAGAGAGAGAAAGTGGAAGAGGGAGAGAAAGTGGAAGATTGAAGAGGGAGAGATAGAGAGAACGTGGTAGAGGGAGAGAGAAAGTGGCAAAGGGAGAGAGAGGGAGGGAGAAAGAGAAGGTGGGAGAGAGAGAGAGGGAGATAGAGAGGGAGAGAAAAGGTGGGAGAGGGAGAGAGAGAGAAGGCTTGAGAGGGAGAGAGAAAGTGAGGTAGAGAGAGGTTTTAGAGGGAGAGAGAGAGAGAAAGCTTGAGAGGGAGAGAGAAGGTGAGGTAGAGAGAGAGGTTTTAGAGGGAGAGAGAGAGAAGGCGATAACAGAGTGAGCATAAAGGAAGAGAGGGGGAGTTATCCATTGGCTTTATCTAATCAAAAGCGAACCCTGAAATTCTGAATGCATCAGACCAGCACTGCTTCCAAAACACTGGAATTCAACTAAATCACCAAGGAACAATGGAGAAACCAAACTACCAGTCAAAGCAGGATGAACCTCTATCTGGCCCTAAAAAAAAGTATTTGCGCTCTGTCACGAAGCAGAGTCCAATCCTGACCAAGTACAGGATTGGCCTCTGTGAGCACAACATTGCAGTGGAAACAGGTAGACACAGAGAACCCTGGCTCTCACACACACACACACACACACACACACACACACACACACACACACACACACACACACACACAGTGAAACAACCTTGCAGTGGAAACAGGGAAAGCTGGCTGCCCAAAGAGGACAGAACATGTGGTCACTGCCAGACAGGGAAGGCTGAGAGAGAGGAACACTTTCTTCTTCACTGTGAGAAGTATACAGAAATAAGACAAACCTTTTTCTGTAATTTCATACTTTGACCACTTTGACATTTTTTTTACAAATGGCTTTCCTTCAGGAGAGGGACCTTCTGCTAGCCTGGATACCAGACCGAACTTAGCCCCGCCCACACATTTTTTGGTTGGGAAGTTCGGTCTGGCATTACTCCATTGAGGAGAAATTATCTGCGGCTCGATATCGGCCGTACCAATCAAATTGTTAAGGCGGGCTTTATACGATGATGGACAGATGATCAACAGTAACGTAACCAACCACGTCACCAACACACGAGTTGAATTCGTTTTCAACAAACATGGCTGCCGCTGGAGAGCTGAAATGTATAGATTCAAGTCCATTTAGACATTGACAGTGCATTCATTTTGAAAGAGGAACAGAGAAACGCGATTAAGGCATTTGTCAATCGAAAAGATGTTTTTGCCTTCCTTCCTACGGGATCCGGTAAAAGTGTAATGTATCAGCTGCCCCTGGTCACATACTACGTTGTTCTGATTGGTTGTAGGTAACCAATTGAGCGAAGAGGCATTTTTTCTCCTGGTTCGGTTGAAACACGCCCCATAATCACAGCCCAATGGAGCGATATCAGACTCATATTCTGACTAGAATTATGAGTATGACATCGTCAGGCTAACCTTCTGCAGCTTTGGGAGTGAAATATTTTTCAAACGTGTCATATCTATGCCCACTGTAAGTATCTATAGTATCTATGCCCACTGTAAGTATATATAGTATCTATGCCCACTGTAAGTATCTATAGTATCTATGCCCACTGTAAGTATCTATAGTATCTATGCCCACTGTAAGTATATATAGTATCTATGCCCACTGTAAGCATCTATAGTATCTATGCCCACTGTAAGTATCTATAGCAGGGGTCTTCAACCGGGGGTCCGCGACCCCCAGGGGGTCCGCGGAGGTACTGCAGGGCGTCCGCCAAATTATTTCATCTGAAGCATTTTACCCTCTTCCAAAAATTAAAAACGTCCAATAGGCTACATAAACATAAACAGATCGTAACAATTGCTTTCTATTCGTTTATAAAATAATACATAGGCTACCCATGAATCTTCACGCGATCATTTGATTACCATGGCAACATATGCACTTTTAGCTACATTTAGCTATCTGGTGCCAAAACACATTACCTGCCATAACCATACAATTTAAAAGTTTTGTAATTTCTCGGAACAAAAGCTCCACGTCATACAGCACTGATGGCGGTTCAGATGATCTACCTTCAGAGGATGCCAACATGCCTTAATACCCAAAAATGCAAACTGGAGAAAACACGTAAATATTCAAATAATTATCTGAAGTTTGGCTTCACCTACAAAGAGACCGATGGTGGCGAACTACCAGTGTGCGTGGTTTGCTCTTCCGTGCTATCAAACGAAAGTATGAAGCCATCAAAGCTGCAACGACACTTAGACTTAGAGACAACCCATGCTCACTTGAAAGAAACAAACATTTAATATTTCCCGTTTAAAATCTTTTGAGGGCCAGCAGACAATCAGCCACATTTGGCGAGCTAGCTTTAAACCCCTCTTATCAAGTTGCATTACGTGTCGCTCAGACCAAAACGCCATACATAATTGCGGAAAGTTTAATATCGCCAGCAGCTAGTAATATGTGAAAAACGATGTTTGGGAAGGAGGAGTACGTAAAAAAAACTAAAAGCATCCCTTTGCTTTTTTTCCCTTTCAATTGATGAATTGCCAGCTGATGTAAGGGCACAACTAGTCGCGAAACTCCCGAAAGCAGATTATTTTGCACTACAATTAGATGAATCCACAGACGTGTCAAACGACCCTCAGCTTTTAGCGTTTATGGACCAAAATGAGATGCAGCAGGAATTTATATTCTGTAAGCAGCTGCATGGACGTACAAAAAAGTTCAGAGATTTTCAAAGTGATCGACAATTTTTTCCGTGAACATGATATACCCTGGCCAAAATGTGTCGCGATGTGCACAGACGGTGCAAGAGCCATGTGTAATGCACTGAATGCTTCATAGGGAGAATCTTTTTTGCGAAAGACATGAGTGATGAATTGTCAAACGTCAGGCCTCTCACTAGGTATGAGATATTTCATCCATACTTAAGCTTCTCAAGCTACTAAATTCTTTGTCCCCCCCCCCCCCCATTGAATACAGAGTAATGGCTAACTGTAAGAGAGAATTTTTTTTATAAAATTATAAACAGAATACATTGAAACGAGTTGTGTGTTAGAAATTATGTATCATTATGTTCAAACATGTGTAGGGGAGTGTGTTTGTGTGTGTGTGTGTGTGTGTGTGTGTGACTGACACTTAGTTCCAGATAAAATATATGAATATCAGGCCTAAATTTGGGGCGGCGGGGGTGGGGGTCCCTGCTCAGTGTCTCTCTCAGCCAAGGGGTCCTTGGGCTGAAAAAGGTTGAAGACCCCTGATCTATAGTATCTATGCCCACTGTAAGCATCTATAGTATCTATGCCCACTGTAAGTATCTATAGTATCTATGCCCACTGTAAGTATCTATAGTATCTATGCCCACTGTAAGCATCTATAGTATCTATGCCCACTCTAAGTATCTATAGTATCTATGCCCACTGTAAGTCTACACATAGACATTCTGTGTTGTTTGGATTCCTTATGACTGCTTTACAACTGTACAAGTGCCCTATTTGAGTTATAGAGAGAGAGTGAAAGAGAGAGAAAGAGTGAGAGACCGAAAGAGTGAGAGAAAAAGAGAGAGTGTGAGAGAGGTAGAAAGAGAGAGTGAGAGAGGTAGAAAGAGAGAGAAAGAGAGAGTGAGAGACCAAAAGTGTGAAAGAGAGAGAGCGAGAAGGAGAGAGTGTGAGAGAGCTAGAAAGAGAGAGAGAAAGAGAGAGCGAGAGAGTGAGAGAAAGAGAGAGCGAGAGACCGAAAGAGTGAGAGAGAGAGAGAGAAAATGAGAGAGTGTGAGAGAGGTAGAAAGAGAGAGAGAAAGAGAGAGTGAGAGACCGAAAGTGTGAAAGAGAGAGAGCGAGAAAGAGAAACGTTGCCTCTGGATCAGCCTCTCATTTACAAGAAACCGGCGGATTGGGTCACTGAATCCGCAACCTTTTGAATCCGGTCTCCAGAGTGGGTAGATTCGAACCTGCCAGCGGATCCGTGTTCGTGTAAACGCCCGATCCGCGCACTTCCTAACCCGATGACGTTATTGCCCCACTTGAACGCCTCGCAACCTCAGCCTGAACCCTTATTAACCCTGCGTCACTTCATAACAGCAACAACATAAACTAAATCGATGTTGAAGAAGCTGGTTAGGAAAGGGATGACATTAACAAGCCACACTTTAATCTATCACTGTTTAATATATTTGTATCAGACCATTGTTCAAAAAGTTTTTTAAAAGTGTCAGCAATAGCCTATATGAGCAAATCTGAAGTGAAAAGATTTTTATTATAGACGGAAGTTTCAAAATGGTAACTTAACACAAACGAGGGTTATGGCGAAGTGCGCGATTCTAACTAGTCCTGTTTGAGTGCTGTGGTAACAGTGATTTCAGGTGGTCGAGAAGTCGTTCAGCAATCGGAAGATTGCTAGTTGGATCTCGACTTCTGTCTTCTGTCACTTTATGCGCATGCTCCATGACGTCTTTACAGCAGATTCAACCACTCCTCTACGCTCCAGCGTTTCCGTGTAAACGCAGATTTTTCTTGACACGGCTCCGTGTGAACGCGAAAAAAAAGGTACCGGATCCAAAAAAAAATCCGGATTCAGGCAATCCAGGCTCCGTGTAAACGTAGCCTAAGTAAGAGACACACACACACACACTTCCTGGCCAGGATCCAGTCTCTGTGAAGGTGTGAAGGTGAAACACACACAAGCATTCCACAGAGATTCTTCACAGACTGATGTGTATGATGGCGCTAATTTTGTGCCTGGTAGACCATGGCCATATCTAACCCTTCATGCATGTCATTATCCTGCATAACGCACTGCTATGCTACCAATTTATTTTGCAATGTTTGATCTAACTTCAACAAACAGTTGTCTGTCTTTGAGAAAAGAAAGTTGAGGATTATTCAGATAATTACTGGCAATTACAATTATTGATAATTACTGTGTGATGTCTGAATCTTCTCCCGTCACTTTTCATTTCTCCATCCCGTCACAGATAATAGAGGAAGAAAATAATCCAGATCGCGGTAGCAACACGGACACAACGCGAAGGTGTGTGTGTGTGTGTGTGTGTGTGTAAGTGGGGTGAAACACTGAACTATGAAACTATGAAAAACAGCTCCACACACAAGGGAGATCTTCATCTGGAACAGAGAGGAGGTTCCATGCCCAGGAGCGCTTGGAGCTTAAACTCATCAGGACAACGTCAAGTCCATTCAAGCAGCTTCACCATGAGCAATCAAGATGGCTGCCCGACCAATCATCACGTCTCCTGAACAGGGTGTGTGGGTTTGTGTGTGTGTGTGTGTGTGTGGGTGAGCGCTTGTCATCACATCTCCTTCTGAAGAAGGGGTGTGTTTGTACGTGTGTGTGTGTGTACATGTCATCACATCTCCTTCTAAAGAGGGAGGGTGTGTGTGTGTGTGTGTGTGTGTGTGTGTGTGTGTGTGTGTGTGTGTGTGTGAGATAGAGAGTTCGCTGGAGGCAAAGGCATCTCCTTCCTTTCAAAGTGGGACTTCAAACGTCCGACTGTGCTTCCTCAGATGACTCTCTGAGCCTCCGCATCACAGAGACAGGAAAGGGGAAAATATGGGCTGTGTGTGTGTGTGTGTGTGTGTGTGTGTGAAAGGGGGAAATATAGGCTCAATGCTGTGTGTGTGAGTGTGTGTGTGTGTGTGAAAGGGGGAAATAAAGGCTCAATGCTGTGTGTGTGTGTGTGTGTGTGTGTGAAGGGGAAATATGGTCTCAATGCCTCAGCTGATGATTGGATTCAGTTAATTTATGCTGTTGCCTATGACATGACTGGCTCAATGAGGCTAACACACACACACACACACACACACACACATACATATACACACAGACATATACACACAGACACACACACATACACAGACACACCCACACACACAGACGCAGACGCACACCTACACACACACACACACACACACGCACGCACACACGATTGGTTTAATGAGACTTGATAGTAGATACTCATCTCTACTCTTGTGAAAGCAGAAGGTTACTAAAGAAACCACCCTTCATGTCTGCAACTTTGAACAACAAATTCACTAAAGCAGCTTGACATTTCCATACATGACAAGAAACAAACAGCTAAGGCTCTAAGGCTAAGATCTAAAACATGTGTGTGCATACACAGCAACACACACACACATATATACACACACACACACAGCAACACAAACACACACAGACATTATTCGAGCAACAAACAACATAGCCTCTCAAGTCTGCCTTCTCTTTATATTGCACACACACACACACACACACACACACACACACACACACACACACACACACACACACACACACACACACACACACACACACACACACACACACACACACACACACACACACACACACACACACACACACACACACGCTCCGCCTCTTGCAGACAAAACAAAGAGGTCAAGAGACGCTTTTAGCAGCGAGAAACAAGTCTATTGGTATTTCTGTGTGCTTGCGTATGTGTGTGTGTATGTGTGTTATGTGTGTGTGTGTACGTGTGTGTGTATGAATGTATGAATATCTGTATGTGTATGAATGTGTTTGTGTGAATGTCTGTATATATGTGTGTGTGTGTGTGTGTGTGTGTGTGTGTGTGTGTGTGTGTATGTGTCTACGCTGACAGAAGGATAACCACAGGTCCTGTTAAACATCATTCACCATCATAATCGGAAGAGCATTACGCCACTGTCTGCTTCAACTACCACCTGTCAGTCACACACACACACACACACACACACACACACACACACACACACACACAAAGAGACCACAGAGATGGCACCATTATCTGCCTCAACTATGGTCTGTCACTCAGAGCTCAAACGCACACACCCTCCCCACCTTCTCCCCACTAATCCATCTCTCTCTCTGGTGTGTCTGTATCTGCATGTGTGAGTGTGTGTGTGTGTGTGTGTGTGTGTGTGCGCATGTGTGTCTGTGTGTGTATGTGTGTGTGTGTGTATCCATTCATCTCCCTGTGTTAGGCAGACAGGCGGGTCATTACCTGTCCTCTGGGCCAGACAATGGCCAACAGACCGTCTGTCTCCTCTCTGACCTTCCTCCTGTCCCATACACACCAACGGCAAGTTCAAACACACCACCCGAGTCCAGAGGTGTGAGTGAGTGTGTGTGTGTGTGTGTGTGTGTGTGTGTGTGTGTGTGCATGTGTGCCTGTGTGTTTGAGTATCTGTGTGTGTGCATGTGTGCCTGTGTGTTTGAGTGTGTGTGTGTGTGCATGCGTGTGTGCTTGAGTCAGTGAGTGTGTGTGTGCATGCGAGTGTGCATGTGTGCCTGTATGTTTGAGTGTGTGTGTGTGTGTTTGCATGCGTGTGTGCTTGAGTCAGTGAGTGTGTGTGTTTTTCAGTGAGGGATCGCTCGAGGGAGCTTTTGTTTTATTTCTGTTTCATTTCTTTTTTGGTCACTGCATAATT
>NC_045169.1:16345468-16377968 GCF_900700415.2 Clupea harengus
AAGCACATGTTGACACTCTGCACATAATGCATGCACTGAGGGCATGTGTCTTTGATCGCAGATGTGACAGTGTGTGTGTGTGTGTGTGTGTGTGTGTGTGTGTGTGTGTGTGTGTGTGTGTGTGTGTGTGTGAGTGCGGGGGTGTTTGATGGTAGATTTACATTTGTGTGTGTGTCTGTGTGCAAGTGTCCATCCATGCTTTTGAAAGTACACATACGTGAGTGTGTTTGATCACAGATGTGTGTTTGTTTGTGGGATATAAGTCTGTGTGAGGATACTTTTGATGGTAGACATGTGTGTATGTTTGTGTGTGTGTGTGTGTGCACATATGTGTTTGATGATGCAAGATACGTGTTTCTGTGTGTGTATGTTTGTGTGTGTGTGCACTTATATGTTTGATGTTGGAAGATGCGTGTTTTGTGTGTGTTTCTGTGTGTGTGTGTGTGTGTGTGTGTGTGTATTTGTGTGTTTAAGTGCGTGTTGGTCGCAGGTTTGCTGATCAGAGAGATGCGGCTCCGTTTCGGTGTGACAGGGCGAGGGTTGTGTATACTTCATGCATAATAAATCACTGCTCCTCGGTGACATGAGCCAAGCTTTCCTCTCATCTTCTCCTGTTCCACACACACACACACACACACACACACACACACACACACACACACACACACACACACACACAGCCTCTCTTTTCCTGCTTAATTACTGTGTATTTGTACAGGGCACCCATATCACCTTCATCCTCAACATCCCTCACAAGAACTCTCTCACACACTGACACACACACCCTTGGCATAAGCGAGAACACCTCTTGCCGCCCCCACCCTGCCCAGGGAAAGCTTTTAGTTTGGCAAAAGGAGGATGAGGTAGATTAACTAACAAGAGGACCCCAGTGACCACTAGCTGTGCAGTGTGCATATGTGAGAGTGTGTATGTGTGTGAGTGTGTGTGTGTGTGTGTATGTGAGTGTGTGAGTGTGTGAGTGTGTTAGCGCGCGTGTGAGTGTTTGTGTGCATGTGTGTGCGCGCGCACGCGTGCGTGTGTGTGTGTGTGTGTGCACGTGCTTGTGTGTGTATGTGGTATGGTAGAGCTTATTCTTTCCCAGTGTTAACACAGCGTTGTCCATGGGGGAAGATGCGTGGAGTGTACAGAGGTTGGGGCTTATTTGGTCTCTGACCAAAGTCTTTTGATGAAGGCAGGGGGATGACTCAAAACGGGGGAAAGTGTTTGTGTGTGTGTTTGTGCGTGTGTGTGTGTTCACATGTGTACTCTAAATCCTTCTACTTCAAAGTGCTTGTTGTGTAACAGTCCATATGTTTGAAATGACTACACACACACACGGTTATTTCTACAGGCCTGAGCACATCATACAGATACCCAGGTTGTGTGTGTGTGTGTGTGTGTGTGTGTGTGTACCTTGTGGATGGGAGCAGGTTGAGGTAGCTGTTGCGTGTGTGTTGCAGGTCGGCGTGTGTGTGTGTGTGTGTGTGCACCTTGCGGACGGTAGCAGGTTGAGGATGCTGTTGAGTGTGTGTTGCAGGTCGGCTTGTGTGTGTGTGTGTGTGTGTGTGTGTGTGTACCTTGCGGACGGCAGCAGGTTGAGGATGCTGTTGCGTGTGTGTTGCATGTCGGTGTGTGTGTGTGTGTGCACCTTGCGGACAGTAGCAGGTTGAGGATGCTGTTGAGTGTGTGTTGCAGGTCGGCTTGTGTGTGTGTGTGTGTGTGTGTGTGTGTGTGTGTGTACCTTGCGGACGGCAGCAGGTTGAGGATGCTGTTGCGTGTGTGTTGCATGTCGGTGTGTGTGTGTGTGTGCACCTTGCGGACAGTAGCAGGTTGAGGATGCTGTTGCGTGTGTGTTGCATGTCGGTGTGTGTGTGTGTGTGTGCACCTTGCGGACAGTAGCAGGTTGAGGATGCTGTTGAGTGTGTGTTGCAGGTCGGCTTGTGTGTGTGTGTGTGTGTGTGTGTGTGTGGGTGTAACTTGCAGACGGCAGCAGGTTGAGGATGCTGTTGAGTGTGTGTGTGTGTGTACCTTGCGGACGGCAGCAGGTTGAGGATGCTGTTGAGTGTGTGTGTGTGTGTGAGTGTGTGTGAGTGTGTGTGTGTGTGTGTGTGTGTACCTTGCGGACGGCAGCAGGTTGAGGATGCTGTTGAGTGTGTGTGTGTGTGTGTGTGTGTACCTTGCGGACGGCAGCAGGTTGAGGATGCTGTTGAGTGTGTGTGTGTGTGTGTGTGTGTGTGTGTGTGTACCTTGCGGACGGCAGCAGGTTGAGGATGCAGTTGAGTGTGTGTGTGTGTGTGTGTGTGTGTGTGTGTGTGTGTGTGTGTACCTTGCGGACGGCAGCAGGTTGAGGATGCTGTTGAGTGTGTGTGTGTGTGTGTGTGTGTGTGTGTGTGTACCTTGCGGACGGCAGCAGGTTGAGGATGCAGTTGAGTGAGTGTGTGTGTGTGTGTGTGTGTGTGTGTGTGTGTGTGTGTGTGTGTGTGTGTGTACCTTGCGGACGGCAGCAGGTTGAGGATGCTGTTGAGTGTGTGTGTGTGTGTGTGTGTGTGTGTGTGTGTGTGTGTGTACCTTGCAAATGGCAGCAGGTTGAGGATGCTGTTGAGTGTGTGTTGCAGGTCGGCGTGTGTGTGTGTGTGTGTGTGTGTGTGTGTGTGTGTACCTTACGGACGGCAGCAGGTTGAGGATACTGTTGAGTGTGTGTTGCAGGTCGGCGTGTGTGTGTATGTGTGTGTGTACCTTGCGGACGGCAGCAGGTTGAGGATGCTGTTGAGTGTGTGTTGCAGGTCGGCATGTGTGTGTGTGTGTGTGTGTGTGTGTGTACCTTGCGGACGGCAGCAGGTTGAGGATGCTGTTGAGTGTGTGTTGCAGGTCGGCGTGTCCCTGTTCCACAAACAGCACCAGGGCGTCACAGCAGGCCGAGCGCACCAATGGAGACTCACTGCAACACTGCTCCCACAGCGCCTCCAGAGCAGGGCTCTGCACCCACACACACACACACACACACACACACACACACACACACACACTAATGAAATACACGCACACACACCTAACACAGGCAGAGCGTATCACAGCTGGCTCACTGCAAGGCTCCCACACAGAGTACAGAACAGGGCCCTACACACACACACACACACATATTAAATACACACACATAACCACACACACACACATCTTACACAGGCTGAGTGCACCACAGCTCCCACAGAGCCACGCACACACACACACACACACACACACACACACACACACGCACAAACACACACACACACACACACACACACACACACACACATCTGTGTGTGTGTGTGTGTGTGTGTGTGTGTGTGAGAGAGAGTCCTCAGCCGATCTTACCTGTGCGGAGCTCTGTCCGATCTTCTCATTCTGACCTTTCTCTTTCAGCACTGCAGCCACCAGACTCCGAACAGCCTGTGATAAATACACAGAAACACACACTTAAGTCAGTCTGGTTATGAACACACAGAAACACACACTTAAGTCAGTCTGGATAAAAACACACACTTAAGTCAGTCTGGATATAAACACACAGAAACACACACTTAAGTCAGTCTGGATAAAAACACACAGAAACACACACTTAAGTCAGTCTGGTTATGAACCCACAGAAACACACACTTAAGTCAGTCTGGATAAAAACACACAGAAACACACATTTAAGTCAGTCTGGTTATGAACAGTTAAGTCAGTCTGGTTATAAACACAAAGAAACACACACTTAAGTCAGTCTGGTTATGAACACACAGAAACACACACTTAAGTCAGTCTGGATATGAACACTTAAGTCAGCCTGGTTATGAACACACAGAAACACACACTTAAGTCAGTCTGGTTATGAACACTAAAGTCAGTCTAGTTATAAACACACAGAAACACACGCTGTCAGTGGGTGGGCCCTAATTTAATAGAAACCACAGGTTCTTGAGCACAACAGAGAAGGGCATCACGTCAAATGACTTTGATTACGCGTATCGACTAATTTGGTAATTTCACAACACGCACAAAGAGCTGAGCGCCTTCGAGGGGGAACCGACACCTCATACGTTTGAGCGTGCCTAATCAAAAACGAGGGTGTTTCGTGTCAATTGTTTTAAGGAAGACGCCCGCCCATTTCCTAATTTTCAACATCCGACTGGTTTTCAACACTGACCACTCAGTTAGCCTACTAAATTGACCGATCATTTAACTCAACAAAGTACGTTACCAAATGGCTACAAAGACTATGCAGTTAGGCTTGTTAAATAAGTTCGAAGCCGCATAGCTGTTGCAGTGAGTGAGTTTCAGCTCTGCGGTCAGAGTGTGTGTTTGGTGTGTGTGTGTGTGTGTGTGTGTGTGTGTGTGTATGTATTTCAGGTCTAATGAGTGTGTGAATGTGTTGCAACCCTGTGTGTGTGTGTAATCATTAAATATTCCAGCCTTGTCGTGAGCATGAGTGCGTGTGCTAGGCCTACTACTCAGTAGTGTGTGTGTGTGTGTGTGTGTGTGTGTCTTCATGTCATTACTGTGAGTGTACGGCTACTCGGTAGGGAGTGTGTTCAGGTCATTACCTGGGCTTGGATGAGGTAACTGGGGAACTCAAATCTTTGCTTCAGACCCTCCGTCATCTTCACTCTTCATGACAGACTGGCCACTCACTGTGAGGGGATTAAACACACACACACACACACACACACACACACACACACACACACACACACACACACACACACACACAGACAGAGCTGTAGTGACAGGTTTGCCAGTGACAGACATAACTACAAACAAGAGCTACCCAGGCATGTGAAGCACAGCCTCTTTCAGCAACTCTCCCTGAGTGTGTGTGCATACACACACACACACACACACACACACACACACACACAATCTTCCAGCTCTCATGAAGAGCCAGTCCGAATGGGGGGAGGGGGGGGGGGTGGGTGGACTGACAAACAGGACACTGTGGTAGACACACGACCGTACACACACACACACACACACACACACACACATCCATATTAATGAACGACAGGTGAGACTGACCTCACAGTGCATGGGGCTCTGATCCGCCCCACCCTCAGGGCTGTGTGTGTGTGTGTGTGTGTGTGTGCGTCTACCACAGTGTGTGCTCCTCTTTGATCCACATGGTGCTACCTGCTCAGTTCTTCAGCACAGGTGCAGTATGGTGAGGCCACAGACACACGCTTACTTTACAAGGGGCAGAGAAACTGGATAACAACCGGCACAGTCCCTCGGGCTGACATGCTACACCAGTCTCAAATATTATCATACTGATGTATGCTAGCTAGCCCAGCCGAGGACAAAACCAGCACACACACACACAAACACACACACACACCAGCCTCTCATATTATCATACTGATGTATGCTAGCTAGCTCAGCCAGTTACCAACCAGCACACACACACACGACTCACACATTGTCATACTGATGTATGCTAGCTAGCCTAGCCAGATACCAACCAAAACACACACACACACACACCGGTCTCACATATTATCATGATGTATGCTAGCTAGCCCAGCCAGTTACCAACACACACACACATACACACACACCGGTCTCATATATTATCATACTGATGTATGCTAGCTAGCCCAGACAGTTACCAACACACACACACACACCGGTCTCATATATTATCATACTGATGTTTGCTAGCTAGCCTATAACAACAACATACACAGCGCTGAGACCCCAGCCCGCCCATTTCTGGTCTAGACTCTATATGTGTATATGTGTGTGTGTGTGTCTGTGTGTGTGTGTGTGTGTTTGGTAGGGTGGGGAGAAAAGCCATTGACAGGTGATAGTGGAGAGCCTGTTCCACCTCCTGCATAATTCAGCAGACACCTTCAGCTCCAGGACTAATACTGCTACTACTGCTACTGCTGCTACTGCTATTACTGCTACTGCTACTACTACTACTACTACTGCTACTGCTACTGCTACTACTACTACTACTACTACTGCTACTACTGCTATTACTGCTACTGCTACTGATAGTACTGCCATTACTACTACTTATATTACTGCTACTACTACTTATATTACTGCTACTACTACTTATATTACTGCTGCTACTACTACTACTACTACTACTACTGCTATTACTGGATATTGATACTACTGCTATTACTACTACTGCTATTACTGCTACTGATATTACTACTGCTGCTATTACTGCTAACGCTATTATCTGATACTGCTAAACTAATACTACTACTGCTGCTGCTATCACACCTTCAGATCCAGGACTAATAGACAGAACGCTACCTCACCGAACACTACTGCTGCTACTACAACAGACTACGAACACTACTGCTGCTACTACAACAGACTATGAACACTACTGCTGCTACTACCCCAGCTCAGCCTCTCCCATTGGGCGTGCCAGTGGAATGGAGAAGGCCCACCAGCTGCTTGCCCAGCATGTGTGAGTGCGTGTGCGATTAAGGGGGGTTATGACAGACAGAGCTCCTGCTGCCCCCCCCCCCCCCCCAACACACACACACACCCCTCCCCTTCCCGAACGGGTTGGTGATGAGTGACAGAGCTGTGCGTGTTAGCGGTGAGCTCAGTGTGTTAGTGTTGCCTGTGCTGCCAGCATCATCAACCCATACTACTCCAGACAGCACGGCCACCCATCCCATCCCAGCCACAGCCACAGCCACAGCCACAGCCTGCCATCCATTACGCCTCAGGCCCCCAGCAACAGCCCAGCTCTCTCCACAGACCAGCACTCAGCTACGAGCCAGCCAGCACGTAAGTCTGATACTACAGCAATATCACACGCTCAGTGTCTGAGTGTATTTGTTTGAGAGTGCCTGTAGGGGTGAGTGAGTGTGTGTGTGTGTGTGTCTTTCCAGGTAAGCCTGGCCAGCAGCTCAATATTATGAAGTTATGATAAGATTACAGCTCCACTTCAGCATGCACCTGCCAGACATCTCTGAGTAATAATTCAGTAGTACTACAGATGGCTCCTCATTTACCCTCTCTGATAGGACATAGACACAAATAAACCTAACGATGTGACGTGTCAAGAAGTAAAAAAGAATATCTACATTTGTGCCAATAACTACAACGGTACAACTATCCGCTGGGCATTGTGAATAGTGACGTTAGGAGTTAACGAGGTTTGCTGTATGAAAACAAAGCGACTGTCAGCAAAGCTTATAAACGCAAATATTCCAGGGATTTCCAGAAAGCTGTTTCTTGTCTGCATGAACAATGTGGATGGCTCTGCTGTGCAAGCTCGGCAATGCTTGTGTCGGGACAATGCTGAACCACATTGTTGAAGAGGCTATTCCCAGGCAGTTCCACTCTGACTACTACAGCCAAGCTGAATAGCCGGCTGGCTTCTGAGCGCAACACAAATGTCTAAACAGAGTGTCTGTTACCAAAGTAATCTTGCATGAAGAATGAAACCGCCACATAAATGTTACAAAGTACTCTACATCAAGTGGTGAGGCACACGCAGCTTGATTCCATTAAAACCAACTGTGTGTTTATTCGGCCGTGTGTTCATTTAGCTGCGTTGCATTAACTGCACAGTAGTTAGTGCATTCACAGCGTAGTTAGCGCAGCGTTAAAAAAACAAGTCTACAACCAACTCTACCGACACAACAGTGATAACAACAACACGTTCTGATATAAATAAGCCGTTCTTTCTTAGATATACAGATAAATTAAAGTTATCTAACTGAGAATTCAGCCCGCTCAAACTTAGCTGTCAACGCCACAGTGCACGCGCTAACTTTAGCTCGAACTGCAAGTTAAGCCTACATTACAGCAGAGCTGAAGGATTTAACATTTTTCAGAGATAATGCACTAGCGGCAAGGATATAATGCCTGTTGAGATTATACAGAAAATACAAACACTGAACACAAAATACACCTAATAAGTTAACGGGACATTACCTCAAAGGGCTAAACAAACCCGTCCACAAAAAAACACGCTTGTACGGTGCCCTTAGAGGAACAAACAGTCGAAAGCGCAACTGGTTTAGTCTGCCACTGGATCTGACAGCTTACATCTAAGGTCTGTACATTTCTGGCTTAATCTCGCGATTTATGTATACATCAAAGTTGTTTGTTGTTGTTTTAATAAACACGTTTGCATTGTTGGTCATCACATCACAACTCATCAGTGAAAGTCAAGAACATTTAATTAACTATTTGCTAACCCACAGTCTTCTTACATTGCATCTGATCAATGCAATCATGTGGATGGATTTGGAATAACTAAAGGTGACTACGCGAGTACTTTACCCTAATTGTTACAATTAAATCAATTAAAATCAAAACTAAAATTTTTGTATAGTTGAGATGGACACCTGTTGCTGCCATATGGCCTTGAGTATGATTTTTAGACACACAAACACACACACACACACACACACACACACACACACACACACAGACACACACACGTATCCAACTCCATCTGCTGTCCATACTTGTATTGTTAAGGTAGACTTTTATTGTTAGGGTAGCCTAGTGGCCAAAGAATACTGAAAGAGTCAGCATCTTGATTGAATGGATTTGAGTCAAGGCCATAGCATTTGTTCTAACCATCACACTGTAGCCTATTATAATTCATAAATCATGAATCAGATATTGAAAAGATTCCACCACACTGTGTAGACTGTAGACAACATCTGTAATTCAAAAATGATGAAGCCATTATTGAGAAAAATGCACAAGATCTTTCACACCAACTGGAATGATTCTACCACACTAGCCAATAACTGTAATCCATAATTGATCAGTTATTGAGAAAAACACAAACTGAACATATTTATTGAAGCAATAGCATATTGCCTCCAAACTATTTTAATGTATGCTGTACTAAAACACACACACACACAGCAGTGAAGACCTGTTAGCTCCTATTTAGGTGAGATGCCAGGATATTTTCTTTCCTTGCTTATTTCCTTCACGTGATTCTTAACAGAAAATGTAACCTGATGTTGTTGTCATTGTAATGCAGATACAATTGTTTTTAATAACATAATGCAATAAATAAACGCATTTCAACTGGCAATGGCTTGTCTTTAGCTGATTTGTGCAGTTATCAGACTACAACTGTACCAGGATAATATGTTGGTTCCTAATGCAAGGAAAACATGAAGATCCTCTAACACAAAGCAATGCAAAACAGTGCTATTATTATCGTGCAAATACAATTTAGTTCTACCCAATGTGATAACAAAATGATGGCAGTGGGCAACTTAACACCGAGACGTAGCCTAGGCTATTTTTTTTTTCAGTCAGGCAAAATGCTAAGGCTCTCAAGTCCTGCTACCGGACACGTGGTCACGCTCCTTTGGTAGAATGCAGAATGGTTGTTGTCAATTTGGCTGTTGGGCTATTAAACTCCGTCATTCGCACGGATCTCAGGTTTCCGATCATTAGGTGTGCGTTAACACTTGCAAATGTTGGAGGCTGTTGGATGAATGAAAAACTGCATGACATTGGCTGTCTGTGCGTCTGTGCAGTGTTCTATTGGCTCTCCTCCTCCACTGCCCTGTCTACGACTCTTGTCAGCGCACGGTAACGGCGCATGCGTCTTACTTTACTCCTCAGCCTTTGAAACTCGGGTTGAGTTCAATTAAGAGACCATGTCCGCCATCAGCCGTCTGCAGTCCTCTGTCTTCTCATTTAAACCAAATTCTCCATGAAATAGTATTATCGCGTGGCCTAGAGAATGGCCGGCTTGGTGAGTATTCCGCAGGCAATGCCGCTACGTTCGGATCGGTTCCTCCGTCTGTGTTGTTCTCTGCCCGAAGAAGCCGACAGCTCTGTGCGTTTCTGCCAGGAGATTTCCAGCCATATTTCCATCGATATTCAAGTACAGTAGAAGTAGTTGAGCGGTGAGCCGCGTACAGAATGCTGCATTTCTCACGCATTTAGGGCATGTCTGCAAATGTGTGGCTAGCAGAAGGCGGTTTAATAAATAATCTCGTGCTCTCCGATTTGCATGAAACATGTATAAAACATAGATAGTTTCTCTTAGTTAAGAATGTTGGTAAAACTAAGTATGAGACCGTAAGATATCCTAATTGATCACGAATGCATGGACAACGTAGCCTGCCTTGGCTGTCTTCTCGTATGCAGTTGTGGTTTTGTGTGCATTTTTATGCATTACAGTCGGCGAGGTTTAGCTCGTAGCGTCGTCTCCTGGAGATGACCGTCTCTCCATTAGCACGTTATTCAACGTTACCATATGTTGAGATTTCTATCTCTTTTGGCCAGAAGATTGTGTCCCGGGGTGGGCTCATTACAGCAGATTCTTTTTTGGGTCTCGCAGGGTGCTGTCCAGGTGAAATTGGAACTCGGCCACCGTGCCCAGGTCCGGAAGAAACCCACTGCGGAGGGCTTCACGCACGATTGGATGGTTTTTGTCCGAGGACCAGAGCAAAGTAACATTCAGCACTTTGTGGAAAAAGTAGTTTTTCACCTGCACGAAAGCTTTCCCAGACCAAAAAGAGGTAGGTGGCGAGATTATTCCTTATGCGTGAACTGTAAATTATTCTGATGGTTGAAAGGAGCAGTGATTCTAATCAGTGAGTCTGAAACACGTTGCCAGCCACAGAGTGGACGATGCCTTGCAAGAATAATATTAGATGGGACACATGCGCCCTGCCCTACAAGTGTGTCCTTGGTGTGATTAAAATTAACATAATTGTTATCGTGAATTATTATGGCATGCTCTCTGTGCGTGGGAGACGTCTGTAGAATAAATGCAGCCATCGGAGTTTTGTTCAATTGCGGTCGCGACCTCCGTGACTCCGGGAGAGACTGCCGCAAATTTGTTTATGGAAATGTTACAGTCCTCCGCCATGCTCTTGTATTGCAAACGGAAATTTAAGTTCCTATTCGTATTTCCGCTTTTTACTGCTGCTGTGGGGTACGTTGAAAAATGCAGCCTATGCAATGTGATCTTATCGAATCCCTCAAGTTGTGCATGTAACCTAACGAACTGAAAGAGGACAGTGTAATAGTCTGTCTAATAAAGAAGGCAACATTCAGTCGTGATGTGTAGCCTGTGTGACCTGGTAATTTGGGTAATGTTGGTGCACTTAGAATCCCAAATGGTTATGCCTTACTGCACTTGCCTCCGCGTGGTGAAGGATTGGGTTGATAGAGTGTGTGTGTTTGTTTGTGTTTGTGTGTGTGTGTGTTGGGGGGGCTAGGTTATAGACTTCACACAAAGCCATTATTGCCAATTTAAAACTTTCTGTGTTTCTGTTAGGTGTGGTTTTGAGGTTCGGATGGTAACAGTGTATGTTCTCTCTGATGGAGCTATTTGGGAATAATGCGAACGTTTCGTGTTGTCGACTGTGTGAAAGTGGGTACCGGATGACGTTGCCAGTCACGGTGGTTGGTTGAGCGTCTGGCAAGACGGAAGGGATCAATTTAAATATTTGTTGGTTTGGGATCTCCCTCCCTCCTCTCTGTACCTCGTGTGTTTTAGTGTGCTTTGACATGGCATGTGCCGGGAAAGGGTCCAGCCCCGGTACCGGGGAGAGCCGGTCATATTGTAATGACTCGGGTTGCAGGAGAGCAGAGCAGAGCATCGGCAGTTTATTGAGAACAGTTGTAAGTTCGTCGGTCACTTGGTCTCTCGCGCATTTTAGGGGTTTCCTGACGAGATGTCACCAGCAGAGATTGATTGGTGTCGTTGTGTGTGTGTGTGTGTGTGTGTGTGTGTGTGTGTGTGTATGTATGTGTGTGTGTGTGTGTGTGTGTGTGTGTATGTGTGTGTGTGTGCGCGCGCGCGCGCGCGCGAGCGAGGGCGCAGAGAGCCCATTTATAAAACATGATTTTGGAGGCAGCTGGCACACTAGACTGTTCCATATGACACCATATTTTTCTGATTTGTGCTGTTGCAGAGGTTGTCATCAGCTAATAAGAGTTTTGGAGAAATAGCGCTTTGGCATGAAATATCAGACATCTGTCATAAAATTATGACTAAAAAAAGCAAATGCAATATACTGAAACATCTGAACCTTTTATTATTGAATCAGCATGACGATTTCTCATTGCAAGATTCCAGCTCTGTGGTTTGGCTGTACAGGATTTATGCCTTTCACTGCTATAACATCCATCCAAAGTCTGCAGGGAGGCTTCAGACTACCCATAATTCAAGGTCAGCA
Organism: Clupea harengus; assembly: GCF_900700415.2. NCBI lineage: Eukaryota > Metazoa > Chordata > Actinopteri > Clupeiformes > Clupeidae > Clupea > Clupea harengus. The sequence continues at coordinate 16,357,642 of NC_045169.1, forward strand.
TTGCTTCTGGGGGTAGCATTGCATACCTTCAGCTCTCCCCCTCCTGTGTGTTTGGTGTGTAACATACATTTAAAAATTAAACACACTCACACACACACACATGCATATGCATTGGATGCCCGCTGTCCTCCACCAGCTCCAGGGGTGGTGAGAAGTGTGTGTGTGTCCAGTGCTAAAGTTTGTGTGTGTCCTGGCATGAAGTAAAATGTACTTAGGGTGGAGAGGGGGAGTAGAAGTTAGGGTGGAGAGGGGGGAGTAGTTAGGGTGGAGAGGGATGAGAGGGGGAGTAGTTAGGGTGGAGAGGGTGGAGAGGGGGGAGTAGTGGTTAGGTGGAGAGGGATGAGAGGGGGAGTAGTTAGGGTGGAGAGGGGGGGAGTAGTTAGGGTGGAGAGGGGGAGTAGTTAGGGTGGAGAGGGATGAGAGGGGAGTAGTTAGGGTGGAGAGGGTGGAGAGGGGGGAGTAGTGGTTAGGGTGGAGAGGGATGAGAGGGGGAGTAGTTAGGGTGGAGAGGGGGGAGTAGTGGTTAGGGTGGAGAGGGATGAGAGGGGGGTAGTTAGGGTGGAGAGGGATGAGACGGGGAGTAGTTAGGGTGGAGAGGGATGAGAGGGGGAGTAGTTAGGGTGGAGAGGGATGAGAGAGGGAGTAGTTAGGGATGAGAGAGGGTAGTAGTTAGGGTGGAGAGGGATGAGAGGGGGAGTAGTTAGGGATGAGAGAGGGTAGTAGTTAGGGTGGAGAGAGGGGAGTAGTAGTTAGGGTGGAGAGAGGGGAGTAGTGGTTAGGGTGGAGAGGGGGAAGAGACGGACAGAAAGAAGAGGAGAACAGAAGGTAAGAAATGAAGAGAAGATGAGACAAGTTGTGGACAATAGAGAAGTGTGTGAACAAAAACAAAACCGAAACGAAAGATTAGAGGGCAGGAGAGAAAAGCGGCATTTGAAACTCTTGTCCTGCTTGGCTGCAACCACCTGAGAGGCTGCAGCTGTTGGTTGGTGTGTGAGTGTGTGAGTGTGTGTGTGTGTGTGTGTGTGTGTGAGTGTGTGTGAGAGAATGTGTGTGTGTACGTACATGGGTGTTGGACCACCTCCGCTATATTTCTTTTGAAGAGCGTTAAAACAGTCAGTAAATCTTGGCCCCTGGCTCTAATTGGGGGCCTCCCTGACACACGTTCAGGGGCCTTTGATGACAAGAACCTGACCAAATGAGCGTTGGCTTTAGCTACCCCCACCCCCCCCGAAAAAAAAACTCTCTGTGGCTCCCTCTGTGTGATGGATGAGATAAGTGCTCTCTGGACCAGAGGGAGGATGCTGAACGCTGCGTAAATCTTCAGATGGTGGGGTGCCCCTCACGGAGCCTCGGACCGAAGGCCAGGCTGCGCTCTCCCTCTCTCACTCTCTCACTCTCACTCCTGCCTGCATGCCGTGCTTTCACGCTGTGACAAATTAGGAGCTTAAGTACTTCCTGAGCCTCTCCTCTCACACGCCGAGAGGCCGCAGGAGCGAGGGGGAGCGCCCGCCTTTAAAACACACAGGTAATTGATTTGACAGAGCCCAGCACAGACCCATCACAGGCTGATGGTCTTATGGGTGGCATCGGAGAGACGAGAGGGAAGAGCGGAGGAGAGAATTCCTGGGGGGTGGGGGGGATGAGAGGGAAGAGCGGACCAGGAGAGAGGAGGTGAGAGTTCCTGGAGGGTGGGGGGGGGCGAGAGGACAAGAGGGAAGAGCGGACCAGGAGAGAATTCCTGGGGGGGGGGGATGAGGGAAGAGCGGAGGAGAGAGTTCCTGGGGAGAGGGGGGGGATGAGAGGAGAGAGAGAAGGAGAGAGTTCCTGGGGGTGGTGGGTGGATGCTTAGAGGTGGACTGATGATTATGTGGGTGGTGTCATGGGGAGGATGTGAGGCAGATGGTTGGTGGCTAGCAGGGAGGCGCTGCTAGGTGCAGATGAGCGTTAGCGGTCAGTTAGCAGTCAGTTAGCAGTCAGTTAGCGGCACCCCATAGTGGGTGCAGGGACAGACACACCTTCACACACACACACACACACATTTGATTCTGTTATTTGGACTAATACAGATTGAAGCACAGGCACAGTATCCAAATATTAATAAAGAGTCTGCATACACACGCATACAGATATTCACATGCTTACACACACACACACACTCACACACACACACACTCAAACCCTCTGAGAAACTCCAGAGACAAAGTCCAGTGCCATCTCACTAGCCCCCAGTGTACTAGAGAGAGCATGTTCCAACCTGCTTGCACACACACACAGACACACACACAGACACATACACACACACACACAGAGGGCACTACTCCTAGAGGAGAATGTTAGTTTAGTCATGTTTGAACTCTGAAAGGACCCCTTCATGTTTCCTCTGCTCTCCATGATGACTACAAAGCAGGAGTGGACAGACTTCTCTCTCTGTCTCCCTCTCTCTTTCTCTCACTCTCCTTCGCTCCCTCTCCCTCTTTCTCTCTTTATCTCTCTCACCATCTCTCTCTCCATCTCTCTGTCTCTCTCTTTTTCTTCACCTCTCTATCCATCTCTCTCTCTCTTTCTTCACCTTTCTCTTCCTCTTTCTTTATCTCTCTCTCTCCATCTCTCTTTTTTTCTCTGTCTATTCCTTCATCTCTGTCTCTCTCTCTCCCTTCTCCCTCCCTCTCTAATGCCCCCCCCCCCCCCACACACACACACACACACACACACACACACACTCTTTCTCTCTGTTGTTTCTCTTGACACTGAGCATGAGAGGCCTGTGGGAGGAGCCTAGTCTTGTTTATGGAGCACTGGAAAGGTATAAAATCACACTTACTGTTTGCGTCTCAGGCCCTCCCCATTCTCCCTTTGAGGTGTGTGTGTGTGTGTGTGTGTCTGTTTGGGTTTTGGGGGAGGGCAGGTTGGGGAGACCTTTGCACAGACAGACCTGTGTTTGACAGTTTAATTCCAGCAGCTTCTCCCTGAGGGGACCCACAAGGGCACAGCTGCAGAGCTCTACGCTTGTGCTTTCCTCAAGGAGCACTTGTGTTAAAGTTTCAACATTAGGGCGCACACTCTGTGCTGTTTCTATGCATCACTATTATACAATTAAATGTACCGGTGCACCAACTGGAACGATTGAGAATTACTTTTACAGGAAACATGATTTTAAAGAGTATTACTTTTTTTTCAGTTCATTGTATTTTTGTGTTCACATTTTATGTTTCATCATATTTTTCCTTCACTTTCATTTTGCGCATAGGTCAGATTAGGGCTGGGCAGTATGACGGTATATACCGTGCAACGGTAGAAATGTGTCTACCGGGAGAGATTTGGCCATACCGTTTCAACCGCGGTATACTCTTATTTTGAAATTTAATCGATTTATTTTTAGATAATGACCTCCGAACTATACTTCATCCCTCTTATTATACAGTAACTCGCCAAAACAATAGACATTCCTCCAAAATACCTCTTTAACGATTTTGTAGCCGTTTTGTGATTTCTGCTGAGAAATAAAATAGAACTCTAAAGTTTCAGGTGTTGCGTAGCAACCCATTACTTCCCGTTACGTTAAATGACCGGACTACTTGCGGAATGATATGAAAGATGGTCAGCGGTCATTACATTTTCGCAGCAGTGAAAATAAAGAAATTACAGACCTGCGAACGTTGGGGTGGCCCGTTCAAATCAACGGAACTTTTTTGAACATTCTGAAGAGCCGTATAATACGATACCCAGTACAATTTTGAAGCACATAACCTGCAAGGACTGTCATGCCTACTTGTTGAGTAATCCTCGACTGTTGGGCAAGATTCAATATACTGAAAAATATGGACTGAAAAGTGTCTAGTGTAGGCATTTATTTTTCAGTATTTCAAAGTGAATGAGCTGTGAGAGCACAAGAACAGTGAGCGTCTAGCAGCGATTATCATAGATATATACATGTATGTATGTCAACGGCGATTACGGCCAAACCAACGAGATTCTAAGTAACATAGAGACAAAACTTTTTGGGGTACTCCACGTAGATCATAAACCCTTGAATATAAAAACGACTCAGTGAAATCTGTTGAGAAATATAAACGCTACAGTGCTTTTTATCCAGAAAAATTGCAGCTCCATCATTTACTTGCGTCTGTTTACAGGCCAGTCATCACGTTAGCTTGGTCAGGCTTTAGCTCGGTCGCCTTGACTGTTTCCCACCAGACAGCCAATTCTCAGCACATTAATAGCCAAACAGCTTCCTGAGTTGTCATGGCCACTTGCCTGCTCACCATGGATTCAGTATGGTGGACAGTATGGCTGTGACCGGACGTATCCGTGTAAACGCAAACCTGCAGCGTAAATGCCGCAGGGAGGTGACACACACACACACACACACATACACACACCACCGCTTCACGCCTCGCATGTGGGTTTCTGGAGACAAAACTCCTTACAAAACTTGCACATCACAAGAACATCACACTGCTGGATTGTCCATTTTTCCAGCCAGTGAAAACCCCTCAGGGTCAGGGTTAAATGTGTGTAAACCTTTCCTTCACTCTGCATCTTAGTAGGCTAACTTATGTTTCGCATACCCTTTAATTTGGGGAAAATTGGCCACTAATGGTAGTGTGATGCATAATACAAATTGGACGTTTAGCAGTGTTTGGACTTGAGCAGTGTTTGGACTTGAGCAGTGTTTGGACATCAGTGGTGTTTGGACATCAGTGGTGTTTGGAGTATAGCAGTGTTTGGACTTGAGCAGTGTTTGGAGTATAGCAGTGTTTGGACATCAGTGGTGTTTGAACTTGAGCAGTGTTTGGAGTATAGCAGTGTTTGGACATCAGTGGTGTTTGGACATCAAGTGGTGTTTGGAGTATAGCAGTGTTTGGACTTGAGCAGTGTTTGGAGTATAGCAGTGTTTGGACATCAGTGGTGTTTGAACTTGAGCAGTGTTTGGAGTATAGCAGTGTTTGGACATCAGTGGTGTTTGGACATCAGTGATGTTTGAACTTGAGCAGTGTTTGGACTTGAGCAGTGTTTGGACATCAGTGGTGTTTGGACATCAGTGGTGTTTGGAGTATAGCAGTGTTTGGACTTGAGCAGTGTTTGGAGTATAGCAGTGTTTGGACATCAGTGGTGTTTGAACTTGAGCAGTGTTTGGAGTATAGCAGTGTTTGGACATCAGTGGTGTTTGGACATCAGTGGTGTTTGAACTTGAGCAGTGTTTGGAGTATAGCAGTGTTTGGACATCAGTGGTGTTTGGACATCAGTGGTGTTTGGAGTATAGCAGTGTTTGGACTTGAGCAGTGTTTGGAGTATAGCAGTGTTTGGACATCAGTGGTGTTTGAACTTGAGCAGTGTTTGGAGTATAGCAGTGTTTGGACATCAGTGGTGTTTGGACATCAGTGATGTTTGAACTTGAGCAGTGTTTGGACTTGAGCAGTGTTTGGACATCAGTGGTGTTTGGACATCAGTGGTGTTTGGAGTATAGCAGTGTTTTGACTTGAGCAGTGTTTGGACTTGAGCAGTGTTTGGACTTTAGCAGTGTTTGGAAGGTGTCGTTTTCTTATGTCGTATTCGCACCAGTGTTTGTCGACGTTGTAACCGAGATTATTTTGTTAAGTCACTCGCACCAGTGCACCTAAATATTTTATCATGTTCCGAGCTGTCTAACACACACATACACACACTCACAATCACACACACACACACACACACACACACACACACACACACACACACACACACACCTTCATCTTGTGACCTTACAGAGTGTAGACACAGGCATCAGGTCACTTCTTTTGCTCTCTCCCTTTTTTTCTTTTTCTTTCTCTCTCTCTTCCTCTCTCTCCCCCCCCCCTCTCGCTCTCTCTCTCTCCCCCCCCTCTCTTTATCCCTCTCTTTCTCCTCTTTTTTTCTCATTCCCGTGTTCTGAAGCCCTGTGCTATTTAATATAGTCCATCTGGCAGCTGTTTGTGGATTAGACTGGTGCCCTCTCTCCTCTCCATCCACCTCTCCTTCCGCCGCCAGCGTGCCGGAGAGGGATAGGCTTTCAGGAGTGTCCCGAAAGGAAATATCACCGGGGCCAGAAGAACACCATCACTCGTGTTTTCTTTTCTCTCACAAGGAGTTTTTCTACGTTTAAAATAAATCTCTGAAGATCACTGAAGGGAATGTATTTAAGTGTAGTGAGGTTCCCGGCGTTGGGCATCGTGCTGCAGACTCGTCTGCTCTCCCAGCAGCCCAGACATGAAGCGGTTGTTGTTTGTTTTTCTTTTGTTTCTTTTTGATGGAGCTGTTCAGAGGCAGAAATGTTGAAATGCGCCGGCAAGGCAGACCTCCAGCATGGCCTCCTTTCAGAGGAGAGACATTTAAACAGAGCCGAAAGACTGGGGAGTGTAATGGGGGGGGGGGGGGTGCGCTATGATTAGCTGTCATGCTGTGTAACCTTGGAAACATGATCTTTTAGGGCTGGAACCATAGAGAGATGGGGGGGGGGGGGGGGGGGGGGGGGGGGGGGGGGGGGGCTCCCTCAACATATCTGGCCTGAAACATGGGCTCCATTCTGAAACACTGACTCCTGTCTGAAATACACAGACGCCATTCTAAGATACGGACTTCGTTTCTGCAACATTAACTCAATTCTGAAACATGAACTTCATTCTCGAATTTGAACTTAGGGTTGAGGTGCAAGGCCAGGAGCATCCTCAGGCAGCGGCGGAATCTGGGCTCAGAGGCTGCTTCCAGGTCAGAGTCAGCTCGGGTCAGGGTTGGTGAGGGTCGGGTTCAGGTCCACTCCTGATTGAGCTGCTGTAGAGTCCTTATCAGGGGACATTCTAATGAACCCAGCCACTCTAGTGTTCCCATGGTGACCAGGTGCTTTGGTTAATGGTTTTGGCTTCTGCAACCAGCACTCAGGTGTTTCCGTGGTGACAAGGTGCCAGTAAAAAAACGGAGAAACTGAATGTACACAAAGTATGTGCTTTTCACTGCTATAAGCACTACTTACTTATCGCACTACTTACTTTATCGCACTACTTTCTCTTTCGCACTACTTACTTTATTCGCGGACTACTTTATCGCACTACTTACTTTATCGCACTACTTACTTTTCACTTCTCACAAGGAAAGCTGATCTGTCCAAACCTCCCCCTTCACACAGACACACACACACACACGCTCAAACACATGCAAGCACATATGCATGCAGACAAGCACACACACACACACACACATGCACGCATACAGGCACACACACACACACGTTTCTGTCCCCCTCCTGCTGCATGTGTGTGATGATTAGGTCAGGATGTTGGCCGCTGGCATCGCTCCCTCAAATTTTGGAGTTTCAGCATTAAGCCTTTTAACTACACCACCCCCCTACACACACACACACACACACACACACACACACACACCCCATATCCGTCTGCGTGCAGTGGCAGTGTAGCATACCAGATCCATGCGGTCACCAGAGGAACTCTCAGTACTGTACGCCAACATCTCCTCCTCTTCCTCCTCCTGCTCTCTGCCAAGGTGAGCTCATCATAAGAGATGCCTCCTCCAGCGCTCCTGAACAGTAACAAGGGGGAGCTGCCTCAGAACCCATAACCGTAACCACAACCACAACCATAACCATAACCATAACCATAACCATAACCATAACCATAACACTAACCACAACCATAACACTAACCACAACCACAACACTAACCACAAACCTAACCATAACCTAAACCTTAACACTAACCATAATCATAGCACTAATCAAAACCCAGAAGTGTTTCTAGAGATGGGTTAAGGATGAACTTAAGGGTCTTAACTGGGCTTAGACCATGTCTGGTTAGTGTGTGTTTATGAGTGTGCTTATGCACATGTGTGTGTGTGTGTGTGTGTCAGAAAGAGCTGGAGTAGATTCGCAGTATTATGGGCTCTCTCTTCTTTTATTCCTCTAATTTTTTAGTCCTTTGTTTTCGCTCTTTCTTTTGTGCTTTCATTGTTTCCTCCCTCTCTCTTTTCCTCCCTCACACTCTTTCCCTCCCTCACTCTTCCTCTGCTCTCCCTCTCTCCCTCCTTACCCCCCCCTCACTCTTTGTTAGAGTTCCTCTCAGCAGTTCGTGTGTGTGTGTCTGTGTGTGTGTGAGTCTGTGTGTATGTGTCTGCGTATGCATGTGCCTACATGTGTGTGTGTGTGTGTGAGTGTGTGTGTGTGTGTTGTGCTGCTGTTTTTAGAGCAGGAAGGTGAAGAGGAGGAGATGAAGGCTCTGGGCTTGTCAGCGTAATGGCTTCTTTTGGCCCAGCTCCAGGAGTGAGGGAGGGAGGGGAGGAAGGGGAGATGGGAGGGAGGGAGAGATGGGGGTGGGGGGTAGATATTAGGATGGGGGAGAAAGAGTGCTAAAGAAGAGAGTGAAGGAGAGATAGAGAGTAAATGACACGGATGAAAGAATATTTATCACGTTGCTTTGGAAAGATGAATCACCTGAAAATGCATTTCTGCCTTCCAGTGGGGCAAGCAGCATGAAACACGAGACCCAAACACCTAATTACTGACTTCAGAGCATTTCCTCCGATGACTGGACCTGTGTGTGTGTGTGTGTGTGTGTACAGAGAGAGAGAGAGTTATTTCACCTCTTACCTTTTAATTATTCTATAACGCTGTCGCTATGTGTAAATCAGTTAAATCAATATAACCTCTCCCTCCCTGTACATTCCTAGATATCGACATTATTCCATTGGAGATCTAGCAGATATCTGGCCCCACATATACTATTTCGATGATGTCTTGACAGCGAAGTGTCAAGCGATGCTTGGCAAAGGCTCTGCCTGGCTGTTAGAGGAACATTAGTTCTACTTATTAAAGGCTTTGTTATCATTTGCGACGTCCCGCCCTATTTAGAATCAAACTTTTGATTTGATTGGTCAGCAGACCTGAGATGTTGATGTGATGTCTGAGGTGTCATTGATTGACTGTGGAGAGCTGATGCTTGTGGAGTTTTCACGTTCTGCTGCTGAAGCATACCAAACAACAGGAGATCTACTGCTTCTGCCTCCAGTACTGCGTTAGCGCGAGGCTGTAGGTGGTTGAGCGTCTGGGTGAAGGGATCAGTGGAAGCTACGCCTCATACACTTTCTACTTAATATGGCTGTAGACTTTAAATCGCTTAGAGTGCTTATATCTCTGATGACGCTTAGATTTAATTTCATATTTGTTTCGTCAAAATACTTGTATTCTATCATACGTTTATTTCAAAAGGAAAAGGAGATCAGTTTCTTTGTGTGTGTGTGTGTGTGTGTGTGTGTGTGTGTGTTGAGTCTTGCGTGTAAAGGGTTGTGTGTGTGTCCTGTAAAACGGCTGGATGTGTGGTTTCTGTCACAAAGCAACAGGCTGTCTCTGCATCCCTAGCTGTGGACAAAAGCTCTGCCAGACTCCCTGTGTGTGTGTGTGTGTGTGTGTGTGTGTGTGTGTGTGTGTGTGTGTGTGTGTGTGTGTGTGTGTGTGTGTGTGATGAGAGGAAGTGTGATCCTTCTCCTGCTTCTTCCTCCTCCACCTCATGTGTCTGTGTGTGTGTGTGTGTGTGAGGGAGGCAGGCAGGCAGGCTGTGGCTGTAGCTGCAGCGGTAGCCTGGCAGTAATTGTTTTACAGCTGGGTCCTGACGGGCCCTACTGCACACAGAGGTGCCTGACAAAGAGAGCAGCCCAGCCCTGAGCGTGCTGGGCTGGCCGGCCGGCATACACACACACACACACAGGTCCAGCCCTGAGCGCGCTGGGCCGGCCAGCAGAAAGGAACAACAGAGGCAGGGAGGGAGGGAAGGAGACCCCCCACCCCCCAAACAGGAACTGGACCATAAATGCTTGCTGTCCCTGGTTTTGTGAATGAGAGGGGGATGGGTGGGGGCGGAGGAGGAAGTGGTTTATTGAAGCGTGTTTTATATCGGCCGTTTGCTTGCAGCGTTTCTCTCTGTTCTCTCTCTCTCTCTCTCTTTCCCTCTCTCGCTCTCTGTCTGTCTCCTGCTCTCTCCCCCTCTCTCTCACACTCTCTCCCTCCCACCCTGTCCCTCGCTCGCTCCCTCCCTGTCTCGCTCTCTCTCTCCTCTCCCTCTCCCTCTCTGTCCCTCTCTCTCTCCCTCCCGGTCTCTCTCTCCCTCTCCCTCTTCCCCCCACTCCTCTGAGCCTACAGTAAAACATTTGTGTGTCTGTCCCTGGCATTGTCTCTGCTTTATTTTTAACAGCCCCTCAGAAAAAAAAAACCTAAACCTGCAGCCTCCAGAGTTCCGTCACACTAAAGCCTCTGTTCTTCTCTGTTTCTGAGGAATCTCGTACTTTCCTCCTCGGTAACTGGGGAGGTGCACTAAAGCACACTAGACTTCCTCTGGTAGTGAGGACTTACATTGAAGTCTTCTTCTGCTACTGAGGAGTTGCGCTGTGAGGAGTTTGGTGAGGCTCACACTGACCAGCGGTAGTAGTAGAAGTAGTAGTATCAGCTTCCAGAGCAGAGCACAAGGCTCATCAATGTCATTTTAATGTATCCTAGCAACATGTCAGGCATTCTAACCAATATAATCAGTATGATCCCTTTTAAGGTCTGCATTTTCGGTTACAAATGAGATAAAACTTATAAAAAAGAGAATTATGGTCTGAGCATCGCACTGCACTCTGCATTGCCACTTTCTCATTTTCCTCCAAGTTAAAACTATGACTACTTACTCTGTGATGAGGTACACTATGAGGAATAACACTATGAGGAGTTAGACTAAAGCCCTCTGCTACTGAGGCGGTACACTGTGAGGAATTAGACTAAAGCCTTCTGCTACTGAGTAGTTACAGTACAGGTACAGTTACATTAAAGCCTGCTGCTACTGAGGAGATACACTGTGAGGAGGTACACTGTGAGGAGATACACTGAGAGTAATTACACTGTGAGTAATTACACTGAGAGGAGTTACAGTACAGGTACAGTTACATTAAAGCCTTCTGCTACTGAGGAGTTACACTATGAGGAGTTACTGAGTTTTTTTCTCTCTGAAAAAAAGAAGAAACAAGGAACATCTGTTGTATCTGTGCAATTTAATACGCGTAAGGACCATGCATTTCAGCACAGTGATGCTTCAGCTCTGGCCATGAGGTCTCACACACACACACACACACACACACACACACACAGACACAGACACAGACACACAAAGTGATGCTTGAGCTCTGGCCATGAGGTCTCACACACACACACAACGTGATGCTGGAGCTCTGGCCATGAGGTAACACACACACACACACACACTACACATTCTTGATGTAGAAGCCTGAAACATGCCGCATAAACACTTTTGTAGAAAACATGTGATCCACTGGAGCCCTGTGTGTGTGTGTGTGTGTGTGTGTGTGTGTGTGTGTGTGTATGTGTGGGCAGCTTTCTAACAGAAAGGCCCAGAATGCAATTCCACACAGACAGCCTTAAACCACACAGCCCCCAATTTGTCTTTCCCCCTGATGTGTGAAGACTGTGTATGTGTATGAAGACTGGGAGTGTGTGTGTAAGTGTAAAGACCTGGCAAACACACTCTTCTCCTGATGAGCTGTTTAGAGGGTCTGTTCTCTGAGTAATGTATCTCACACCCCTGAACTGTGCTGGTTTCTCACACCCTTAACTAGATGAGCTGAATATGCTTTAAGTTATTATAATGTAGGGGACACTTGTCCTTGTCCCCTACAGTCCTTCAACTCTGTGTGTGTGTGTGTGTGTGCTGGCTGTAAGAACTCATTAGGTTGTTTTAATAGGAGTGTGTGTGCGTGCGTGTGTGTGTGTGTGCAGTCCTTGAGCCTGTGGGAAATGCTCAGATCAATAAGATGAGATTGCGGTGCATCTCTAAATAGGTATTAAGTGCAGGGGAGACCTGTGTGTGTGTGTGTGTGTTTAAGTGCAGGGGAGACCTGCTCTGCTGAGTGTGACTCCTCCTCTTTCCCCTTCCCTCTCTCTCTCTCTCTCTCTCTCTATCTATCTATCTCTCTCTCTCTCTCTCTCTCTCTCTCTCTCTCTCTCTCTCTTCCTCTTCTTTATCTGTCTCTTCCTCCTCTTTCCCCTTCCCTCTTTGTAATGTCTCTTGCATACACACTCCTCCTAGCCCAGCCTTAAATGGCACCGTGTGCTCCCTCTCTCATCAGAACATAACGCTCCAACCTTCTCCGTTAAGATGGAGGCCAAATGGCTCTCACAAGGGGGACGGAACCGCGGAATGCTCCAACTACTGAAGACCAAAGAACATCATTCAAAAACGGGCCGTTCTAAGTTCTTTGCATGGAACTTTCATGCAGAACACTGCAGTAGTACACAGAAGCTGGTGGAGTTCTAGATCCTGGCCAGCTCAGCCTGAATAATGAGGAGAGAGAGGGAGGAGGGAGAGGAGGGAGGGAGGGAGAGAGGGGGGGAGAGAGGGGAGAGAGAGAGGGAAGAGAGAGGGAGGAAGAAGCTCAGGGACAGAGAATGCTGATGGGGCTGGGGGTGTTTGAGCGCTGACACACACACACACACACACACACACACACACACACACACAGGGCAGAGGGGTTGGGCTGGTCATGTTCAGGAGGAATGTTTTCTCTTTCTTTGCAAAGCAGCTCAGCCCAGTGGGATTCAGACCCTTACTCCACAGAAACCACCTTAGTATTGCTGTGTGTGTGTGTGTGTGTGTGTGTGTGTGAGGGCGAGCAGGCAGGCATATGGGTTTTCATTTCCTTCTACCTCAGTGTGTTTTATCTCCCAGTAGTGTCTTGAATGTGTCTTCTCTCTCACTAGTTCTCTCTCTGTGTGTGTGTGTGTGTGTGTGTGTGTGTGTGTGTGTGTGTGTGTGTGTGTGTGTGTGTGTGTGTGTGTGTGTGTGTGTGTGTGTGTGTGTGTGTGTGTGTGTGTGTGTGTGTGTGTGTGTGTGAGCACAGGTTAACAGTACTGTCCGAAGGCGTTATGGAGGCAAAATTATTGATTTTCCTGCTGTTGACTCATCTTCACTTCCACTTACAGCTCGCCAGCGCATGTGACGAGAGACACACACACACACACGTGTATCCCACCACCATCCCTTTACTCTAAAACGAATGCCTTCCAGAGACGCTGGCCAGTTCCATCCTGTGACTCCAAGACCAGCGCCAACCCAGACTTAGCCCAGTGTCTGTCTGTCTGTCTGTCTGTCTGTCTGTCTGTCTGCCCGCCCCTCTCTCTCTTCCTCTCTCTCTCTTTGTTTGACCCTCTCACTGTCCCCTCTCTCTCTTTCTCTGTCCCTCTTTCTGTCTCAGAGTCAAATATAGCCTGGCTTCGGCTCTAAGCTCTTGCAAAGCTGTGAGGCTTTTCAGAATGGCTGTCCAGAAACAATGGCGGACAGGAAATGAGCTCCAAACAGAAGTGAGACGGGGCCGTACGCCATGCCGCCACTCAGACCGTTAATGGCGTTTTAATGAGCGACCTTAGTGGAATTCTCACCCGGCAACCGCTCACCCTTAGCGTGGTGCCAATTATGGTATGGCAGAGTGGCGTTTGTCTGAAAACCTGCCCCGTAGCGGTCCGCCCCCCACCAGCCCCCCAAGGCTAATGGTCAATTACCCACAATCCCACAGCACCAGGGAGTGAGGGAAGATTTGGTGAATGGAGAGAAGTGTGTGTGTGTGTGTTTCACTCTCTAAACTTCTGAGTTATTGTATTTGAGTGTGCGTGTGTGTGTGAGAGCATGTGGAGTGAGCTTTTGGTGTGGAGTGAGTGTGTGTGCCTGTGTGTGAAAGGGAGTTCGTGCGTGTGTGTCTGAGAACGAGACTGTGTGTGTGTGTGTGTGTGTGTGAGTGAGGGTCTCGTGTGGAGTCACTCCACTCCCTTGTCTGTGCATGGTCACCTTCCCTTGCCAACCGGCCGCCTTAAGCCGTGTGAGAACACAGGTCCCATAACAATGGCCAATGAGAACACAGGTCCTGTAACAATGGCCAAAGTCACGTCGCAGGCCCTAATCCCAGGGTGGCCCTTTCTCAGAGAGGGAGATGAATCGACCCGCGAGCCACTTTGTGCTTCTCCCATCCAGCAACCACTTTCACTTTTCACCACTTTCATTTTCCGCATGCCTCCCATTCTGAGTGTGTATAAGTGTGTTCAGTCTAAAAAGCACCAATAACACCAGTATTTTTTTTTGTCCCTCTCTCCCTTACACACAAACACATAGGCATGGAACCCATCATACATTAGGTACTGCCTCCTGTGTCAGAGTGTGTGTGTGTGTGTGTGTGTGTGTGTGTGTGTGTGTGTGTGTGTGTGTGTGTGTGTGTGTGTGTTTATGAGCGGATAAGAGGAGGGGACCTAGGTAGCTTCCCTTGGTGAATCACTGCTCTAGACTTTGTTAAATTCAACAAACAAGCACTTAGTTTGGAAGCTGACTTTGAAATCAGAGAACTGGCTGTGAGTTAGGATTCGGGAAACTAGCTTGGACTTGGGCAACTGGCTTGGAGTTGGGCAACTGGCATCAAATGGGACACCTGGCACAGTATTCCATCACTGGCGTGGAGTTTGGTAATAGGCCTGGTGCAGTGGTGCTTATCTGTGCCGGCCTGTATCTTGGTGCTGTTCTGTGGTGTAATGTGTGTGTGTGTGTGTGTGCGCGTGCTGTGGTGAAATGTAATGTAATGTAATGTAATCTATCCCACACATTCAGGGATATGTGGGGTCACCTGAAGGAAAAGGGGAAGAGTGAACATAAACAATGCTGTGGTGCTGTGGTGTGTGTGTGGGGGGGGGGGGGGGGGGGGTGAACCATGTGAATTCTATTCTAGTGCGTTTCCTGGTTTGGATTGAAAACGCCCAGAAACGTTGTGTTTGTGCGTGTGTGTAGGCTATTCGAATTGTAGTTTTTCTCCTGGTCCTGATTCAAAACGCCCAGCAAGTGTGTGTGTGTGAGTGTGGATTTGTGGGTGTGGCTGCATGGTTTCGATGTGGTCTCAGGTTATTAAAACCTTTGGGTTGATCTCAAAGAAAAATGTTATCAGCAGTGTGTGAGTAATTACCCTTCAGTACTGAATAATGTTGATTAATATCAGCAGAGTGTAATTACACTTCGGTACTGAATATTGTTCATTAATATCAGCAGTGTGTGAATACCCTTCAGTACTGAATAATGTTCAATCTGACCGGGAGAACTCTCTTAGTCACTCACCCACTCTCACACACCCTCTCACACTCTCACACCACACACTCACTCACTCACTTCACTCACTCATTTACTCTCACTCAACCCAATAACTCTCACACACCCTCCACTCAGTCACTCAGTCACTCACTCACTCACACACACACACACGCCTGTCTCACAGAGTTATGAGACTTTGTGATGAGTATTCAGTCTAGGGTTGACCCTGTGCGGTGTAGAGTTGACCCCTGTGCGGTGTAGAGTTGACCCCTGTGCGGTGTAGAGTTGACCCCTGTGCGGTGTAGAGTTGACCCCTGTGCGGTGTAGAGTTGACCCCTGTGCGGTGTAGAGTTGACCCCTGTGCGGTGTAGAGTTGACCCTGTGCGGTGTAGAGTTGACCCCTGTGCGGTGTAGAGTTGACCCCTGTGCGGTGTAGAGTTGACCCCTGTGCGGTGTAGAGTTGACCCCTGTGCGGTGTAGAGTTGACCCCTGTGCGGTGTAGAGTTGACCCCGTGCGGTGTAGAGTTGACCCCGTGCGGTGTAGAGTTGACCCCGTGCGGTGTAGAGTTGACTCTGTGTTTCTTCTTTTTCTTGATGTGAAGCATTGGCGGTGCAGGCCACACATGGGGGAGGGGCGGATGTTAAAGCCTAGATGTTAACATGTGTGTGTGTGTAGGTGGCGGGGTTGCTTGGCATGGTTCTGTGTTGTTGAAACCACTAGCAGCAGTAGCCTCCCCTCAGTTTGGGGATTCTTCACACACACACACACACACACACACACAGACTCTCACCCTTGTGTGTGCTCCCATGCGGGAGTTGTTGTTTCACGCCTGCAGGTTCAGGCAGGGCTCTGCCCATATGGCGAGGTGTGTGAGAGACAGGCATTCCCCTCACTCTCAGCCCAGCCTTTGGGGGATACAAACACACTCACGTGAAACACACACACACACACACACACACACACACACACACACACACACAACACACACTCATGCAGGTTTGATGTTCACAGTACTAGACTTTTGTCAAAAAACTCTGCACGGCACCCCTGACTCCTCTGTCACAGCCACACAGAATCACACACATATTTGTCACAGATGATCGCATATATAGATGCACACACACACACACACACACACACACACACACACACACACACACACACACACACAAAGAGAGACTCTAGGAAACTCAAGCAAATTGCCTGTCCAAACAGTGTGTGTTGACGGACCGGAAGCTTGTCTGTCTGGAGTGTGAATGAATGAATAGGTCAGCTTCTCAGCACAGCGTTGGGCACAGCCTGTCTCTTTGTTGTGTGTGCGTGTGTGTGTGAGTGTGGAAGAGAACTCCTGTTTGAACACACACACACACACACACACCGCCCCCAAGCTTTAAAGACATACCTGTTGTGAATGGCCTGTCTGCAAATATTCGGCCATTTTAGGGGCCTTTATAGCATTGGTGAGACTACATAGGGAGAGGAAGAGAGGAGTGGAGTGCTGGAAGTCCTGTGTGTGTGTGCGCGTGTGTGCGCGTGTGTGCGCGTGTGTGCGTGTGTGTGCGTGTGTGTGTGTGTGTGTGTGTGTGTGTGTGTGTGTGTGTGTGGGTGTGTGTGGGTGTGTGGGGTCATTTATCACAGTGAGCATTTAAGTCAACCAGTTGTGTGTGAAACCTGGGAAGCTTTCACTGTAAGGTGAGAGTACACAGACAGAACGAGACACAGACAGACCGAGACACAGACTGAACGAGACACAGACGGACGAACGTACAGAGACACAGACAGCAGCCCAGAGAAGGAGTGAATCTCTGCGTTTTTATGGAAATGGCAGCCAAAGATGGAAGGACAGAGCCGGGCTACCTTCTCTTCTTTTCAAGCTCCACTGGTCTACGGCCGTCATAAAGTCATCTGGTGTCTCATCTCGGCCTCAGGCCTAATGGGCTCAGCACGACGGTGCTTTTAACGGCCACCACAACCGGCTCCAGGGTTAGAGGAAGCGTCCTAAATAATCTAATGGAGTGTCATAAACGGTTTTAAGGAAACGGCCAGATGTTGCCAGCCAGTGAGTGTCTAAACTGTGCTCTGGTCATGGCAGTGTGAGGTCTAAACTGGTCCTGGCTGTGAGATCTAAACTGATTGATTGATGGATGGATGATCCATGCTGGTCGACCACTGCTAGATTATAAATTGATGATCCATGCTGGTTGACTACTGCTAGATTATAAATTGATGATCCATGCTGGTTGACTACTGCTAGATTATAAATTGATGATCCATGCTGGTTGACTACTGCTAGATTATAAATGGCCCCACCTGTGTTAAGCCTGGATGTTTACGCACCATCACCTAGTTGGTTTGCCAAACATGTCGTTATGACATTTCCTCTAGCAATTTAAAGCCTTTGGAAAAACATCAGCGTAGGCAAAAGCTTGCTCTTTGATATGGGTCAAGGTTTTGATTCATGCAGTGTTTGCATCTGGTCGTGCGTTTGGGTAGTGTGTGTGTGTGTGTGTGTGTGTTGCTTGGCATGGTTCTGTGTGTGTGTGTGTGTGTGTGTGTGTGTGTGTGTGTGTGTGTGTGTGTGTGTGTGTGTGTGTGTGTGTGTGTGTGTGTGCGTGCGTGCGTGCGTGTGGAAGCCCCCACAGCAAAACCACTAAACCTACAGAGGAGTCCAGTGCTTAGATGCACCAGAAGAGCAGGAAGGAACACAAACACAGCTGTTTGTTCCTCTGCTTTACACAAACACAAACACACACACACCTGCCTGTCAGAAGCACTCTCGCTGTCGGGAGTGACCCCAGACAACCTCTACTTTTCAACCCGCGGGTGGGGAAAAAGGTTTCCATTAGCAACACACACACACACACACACACACACACACACACACACACACACTTACACATACATACACACATCTACACATACACCCCACACACACACGCCCTCGCACGAACACACAGACACACTAACCCATACACACTCACACACGCCCACGACCCTCTGCACAAACACACACAGACACCACACCACTCTGCCGGTTTGCTGTCCCAGAGGTGCTCTCCAGTAATGCTGAAGGGCTTTTTCCCCGTCACCCGCCAGAACACAGCAAGCACTCGCAGGTCAGTGAGCGCAGCAGGGGGACACTGTGTGTGTGTGTGTGTGTGTGTGTGTGTGTGGCTTTGTGTATATCTGTGTGTGTGTGTGTGACTCTGTGTGTGTGTGTGATATTTGATAAATCAGCTGATGATTGTTTTTGGTTCTGTGGGAAAAGCCATGAGACTGTGTGTAATTCATGTAGCTTGCTTGCTGTGTGTGTGAGTGTGTTGCAGTTTTGATTGTGTTTTTATTCGGGAGCGAGACGATGATTTGAAGGTGTCCATCATTTTTGAAAACCTTTACATTTCCAGTGTTTTAAATTCCACTGTCTCTAGTCTGAGCTGTGTGTCTCCTCTCTCTCTGTCTCTGGTCTGAGCTGTGTGTGTCTCCTCTCTCTCTCTCTCTGGTCTGAGCTGTGTGTGTCTCCTCTCTCTCTGTCTCTGGTCTGAGCTGTGTGTGTCTCCTCTCTGTCTCTAGTCTGAGTTGCGTGTGTGTCTCCTCTCTCTCTGTCTCTGGTCTGAGCTGTGTGTGTCTCCTCTCTCTCTGTCTCTCGTCTGAGCTGCGTGTGTCTCCTCTCTCTCTGTCTCTGGTCTGAGCTGTGTGTGTCTCCTCTCTCTCTCTCTCTGGTCTGAGCTGTGTGTGTCTCCTCTCTCTCTGTCTCTAGTCTGAGCTGTGTGTGTCTCCTCTCTGTCTCTCGTCTGAGCTGCGTGTGTCTCCTCTCTCTCTGTCTCTGGTCTGAGCTGTGTGTGTCTCCTCTCTCTCTGTCTCTGGTCTGAGCTGTGTGTGTCTCCTCTCTGTCTCTCGTCTGAGCTGCGTGTGTCTCCTCTCTCTCTGTCTCTGGTCTGAGCTGTGTGTGTCTCCTCTCTCTCTGTCTCTGGTCTGAGCTGTGTGTGTCTCCTCTCTGTCTCTCGTCTGAGCTGCGTGTGTCTCCTCTCTCTCTGTCTCTGGTCTGAGCTGTGTGTGTCTCCTCTCTGTCTCTCGTCTGAGCTGCGTGGGTCTCCTCTCTCTCTGTCTCTGGTCTGAGCTGTGTGTGTCTCCTTTCTCTCTGTCTCTGGTCTGAGCTGCGTGTGTCTCCTCTCTCTCTCTCTCTGGTCTGAGCTGTGTGTGTCTCCTCTCTCTCTGTCTCTAGTCTGAGCTGCGTGGGTCTCCTCTCTGGAGCTGCTGCTCTCCCCTGGTTTGGCTTTGTTTTGCCATGGAGGACTGACTGCAGAAACGCCTCATCCGCACACTGTGGGATCACACACACACACACACACACACACACACACACACACACACACCGCTTTGGCTAAGCTCTCATACCAGCAAACTTCTCTCTCTTTTTCTTCCCATTGGTTCCACCCTTTCTTCCCTTCTCCCACTCTCTCTCTCTCTCTCTTTCTCCCACTCTCTCTCTCTCACTCTTTCATACAGTCTTTCATACAGTCTGTCTCCCTCTCTTTTCTCCACTCTTTCTTTCTGTCTTTCTTCTGCCTTTCAACCACTCTTTCAGCCTATTCTTTTATTCCTCTCTCTTTCTCTTCCTCTCTTTCCCTCTTCCTCTCTCACTCTCTTTTCCTCTCTTTCTCTTCCTCTCTCTCTTCCTCTCTCTCTCTCTCTCTTCCGGTCTTTCACCCCAGTTTTCCTGAAACTATGAGGGTTCAGAGTCGGCTGGGAGATGCTAATCTGTGTGTGACAGAAGGAAGACTGGCACTCTAGACTTCTGTGTGTGTGTGGGTGTGTGAGGTTGTGTGTGTGTGAGAGAGAGAGAGAGAGAGTGTTGGGAGGTTGTGGTGGAAAAGGCCCAGCTGAACGGATGAGTGTATGTAGTTGTATTTGGAGTGGTGTGTGTGAATGAGTTTGTGTGTGAGAGTGAGTTTGTGTGAGTGTGAGTGTGAGTGTGAGTGTGTGTGTGTGTGTGTGTGTGTGTGTGTGTATGTGGTGCTTTGTCCTGAGTGCCTTTGGGTTTTATGACCTGAGGAGATCCAGGAGCAGTGTAATGATCAGGAATAAGATGGAACTTAAATGTCACATAAATTACAGAGCGTTAAATGTCAGGGTGTATTGGATTGTAAAAGGCTATGGCTGTGTGTGTGTGTGTGTGTGTGTGTGTGTGTGTGTGTGTGTGT
>NC_045169.1:16380468-16382968 GCF_900700415.2 Clupea harengus
GACACACACAGACACACACAGACACACACAGACAGGCATCACAAGCACATAGTCCTAGATCGCACTCACTGAGACCTCATGTCTGTCCGACTAGTTTGCAGGATGGGATCACTGGTTTGGAGGGGAGTCTCTGCTGGGGATAAGACCTGAGTGCTGTGTGTGTGTGTGTGTGTGTGTGTGTGTGTGTGTGTGTGTGTGTGTGTGTGTGTGTGCCAGCCACTGCAGAACAAACTCACCATGCTTACTATTAGTGCAGTATCCAATGGAATCTCTATCTTGTCTTTATTTGTTGGGTAGGGAGTGAGAGAACCCCAGTCTGACCAGTGAGCTGTAACTCTACCCCAGTCTGACCAGTGAGCTGTAACTCTCTATCCCAGTCTGACCAGTGAGCTGTAACTCTATCCCAGTCTGACCAGTGAGCTGTAACTCTCTATCCCAGTCTGACCAGTGAGCTGTAACTCTATCCCAGTCTGACCAGTGAGCTGTAACTCTCTATCCCAGTCTGACCAGTGAGCTGTAACCTGTAACTCTCTACCCCAGTCTGACCAGTGAGCTGTAACTCTCTATCCCAGTCTGACCAGTGAGCTGTAACTCTCTATCCCAGTCTGACCAGTGAGCTGTAACTCTCTCTATCCCAGTCTGACCAGTGATCTGTAACTCTCTATCCCAGTCTGACCAGTGAGCTGTAACTCTACCCCAGTCTGACCAGTGAGCTGTAACTCTCTATCCCAGTCTGACCAGTGAGCTGTAACTCTCTACCCCAGTCTGACCAGTGAGCTGTAACTCTCTACCCCAGTCTGACCAGTGAGCTGTAACTCTCTCCCATTCTGACCAGTGAGCTGCTGTAACTGTAAGGCAGCCCTCTGTATCCCAGCTCTTTACCTTCACCCTGATGGGTGCCGTGCAGAAGCTGTCGTCACCATGGTTTCATGCTGTTTATCTGACAAGCCTCTGGGGATGGTTCAGTTCTTAAGAGCTTTCAACGCCACCGCCCCTCCCACACACACACACACACTCCCCCTACACCCCCCACACACATACACACACACACACACACACACACACACACCCACCCTACCCCTACCCCCCCCCCCACACACACACACACACACACACACACATACACACACAAACTCCCACAGATCAGAGCCTAATTGGGGCTGTGGTAACTGTCCAGAGGGATGCGGTAGAGTGAATAATACACACTCTCATACGCCCACACACACACACACACACACACACACACACACACACACACACACACACACACACACACACACACAGCTCTCCTGAGAGGATGCAGTGAGGTGATAAACAGGTGGCTGCCCTGCCCTGCTGCTTGTTTGTGTTCTTGAGCCTGTGGGGAAATCAGTCTGCTGCTGTGTGTGCGTGTGTGTGTGTGTGTGTGTGTGTTTGTGTTTTCGGTGGTGTTGAGTCTTTCCCATTCCTCTTTTGTGATGTCATATTGTGCTGTGTTGCTTTTGTGTTACATAGTTGGGTTGTGCTGCTAAAGTGTGTATTTTGTTTTTGTTTGTGTTGTTTGGGTTGTTGCTCTGTGGTGCTGTTGTGTTGTGTAGCCATTATATTTGTTCATCTAAAGGTTGATTGCCACTGTGTTGTGTTATGTTGTTGTGTTGTTTGTTGAGTCATGTTGTGTAGTGTTGAGCTGTGTTGTGTTGTGGTGTGTTGAGCTGTGTTGTGGTGGTGAGGTGTGTGTGTGTGTGTGTGTGTGTGTGTGTGTGTCCTTCGGGCTCTAATTAGCTCCTGTGGGGGAGTTTGTCTGAGTGAGTGTATGTGTGTCTGAGTGAGATATCAGCACTTATCACTGTTATATTACCATTCCGTCTCTTTACCTGCCAAGCTGGGATGACAACCTTGAATCTTACAAGCTGCAGAGAGTGTGTGTGTGTGTGTGTGTGTGTGTGTGTGTGTGTGTGTGTGTGTAGACAAGACTTCAGCACTTGTGGGTAATTAGATTGCTAAGAAGGAGAATCGTGCCTGAGTTTTGTCAGCGAGTGTGTTGAGTTGAGTATGCAACACCTTGCTGTCTCCTGGGGATAGTCACACTGTGCTGAGAGCGTGTGTGTGCATGCATGTGCATGTGTGTGTGTGAGCGCACGCCTATGTTTATAGGAGTGCCTGAATGTGTGTGTGTGTGTGTGTGTGTGTGTGTGTGTGTGTGTGTGTGTGAGTGTGTGTGTGCTCATCAGGGCTCCAGTGCTTTGTTCATGCCTAATTTCATGCACATTTAGTTGCTGGTGATGTTGCCTAAGTAATGGGGCCTGTTGATGAGATCACAGAGAGCAGAGGCTTTGTGTGTGTGTGTGTGTGTGTGTGTGTGTGTGTGTGTGTGTGTGTGTGTGTGTGTGTGTGTGGCTTCCTAATGCTCCACACACACGCTGATTACATTCATTTGGGGGCATTGGGAAATTATGCTGTTTTTCCCCTCACTTCCTGACCCGACCCCCCCCCCCCCCCCCATTCTAGTGTTGCCATGTGG
>NC_045169.1:16385468-16400468 GCF_900700415.2 Clupea harengus
CAGCTCCCTCACCTTCACCTTCCCCGACCTCAAGAAGAGCAAGCCCTTTCCGGGGTCAAAGGTCAGTAAGGATTTTCAGTTCCGTCCGATTGTTAACCCTAAACTCCTGAAACACCCCCTCAGTTACCCCCCGGGCTCAACCCTAAAGTCAAACCCCCACGTCCCCCCCATCCACACACACACACACACTCACTCTGTGGCCTCTGCCTCACCCCTCCCACAAAGAATTGCCATATCTTCAAAGCGTCTGCGTTAAGCCATCGCATTTGCCAAGTTCAAAGATGTCGAGGCTGTTTAACCGGCTGGATTTTTTTCTTGATGTTAAACTCTGGCTTAAGCAGAGTATGTCTTGGCTGCCACGAGAGGTCTCAACTCTCAGTGTGTGTGGTGTGTGGTGTGTGTGTGTGTGTGTGTGTAGTTTTATTGTGTTTTTATTCAGCTGCCGCAAGAGGTCTTGACTCTCAGTGGAATGGCGTTAGGAGCGAACAGGAATTCTCTCCTCAGAAACATCTCAGTGTGAGTGTGTGTGTGTGTGTGTGTGTGTGTGTGTGTGTGTGTGTGTGTTAACTGGGGAAGGTTCACCGATATGACCAGTTTGGTCCTGTTTTCTGTTCTGGTTCTGTGGGAAGTGAGGTCCTCTGTGCTACCAGCCCTCTTCAGGAGTGTTTCTGTCAGGTGGAGCCGTGAAGCCACTGGGAGCATTTCCACGGCATGTGAAATGTTAACACTCTTTTGAGAAATAGATTTGGAAGGTGACGGTGCAGGAGGCTCGGCCCCAGTGTAATGTAGTGTTACACGTGCCTGCTGGTCCGCTGGTGTTCCCTGTATTGTTAGGAAATCATGCGAAGCCATAGATGGCCATGCTGTTTCCATTAAGTGTTATTCTTGGTCCTGGTGGTCGTATCGCTTACCTTAGTGACTAAAGTGTGTGTGTGTGTGTGTGTGTGTGTGTGTGTGTGTGTGTGTGTAAGTGTGTCTGTGTCTGTGTGTGTGTGTGTGTGTGTGTGTGTGTGTGTGTGTGTGTGTGCGCGCGTGTGTGTGTGTGCGCGTCCATCTGGGGTTACCGGGGAGATGGTGCACATGGAAATGGTTTGGTATCCAAACAGCCCTTTGTGTGTGATGGATTACTGACAGACTGGGGGGTCAGTGAGTCTGTGTCTCCCACTCTGCCTCGCCGTCGTCTTAAACAAACGCAGAAACGAGCCGCCAGCACGCTGTTGTCTTTCTACCTCTCCTCTCTTCCCCCTCTCCTCTCCTCTCTTCCCCCTCTCCTCTCTTCTACCTCTCCTCTCTTCCCCCTCTCCCTCTCCTCTCTTCCCCCTCTCCTCTCCTCTCTTCCCCCTCTCCTCTCCTCTCTTCCCCCTCTACCTCTCCTCTCTCCCCCTCAGTCTCTCTTCTCTTCCCCCTCTCCTCTCCTCTCCTCTCTTCCCCCTCTCCCTCTCCTCTCTTCCCCCTCTCCTCTCTTCCCCCTCTCCTCTCCTCTCTTCCCCCTCTCTTCTGTTCTCATAAACAGACAAGGTTCCGGTAGACAGACAGACAGCGTTCTCGTAGACAGACACCCCTGGTGATGGTAAAGATGAGGGTATATCATCCCTCTACCCCTAGTGATGGTAAAGATGAGGGTATATCACCCCTCTATGATGCTGTGTGTGTTAAGGGGGCGGGGTGGCATCGTTGAAGAGCAGGCATGAGATTCTGTAAGAGAGGTTAAGACCATGTCAGTGATGCCAACTCGTACGAATTGATACGAAAATGTGGTGGAAATACGGCGATATGAATATGATGACTCATTCATACGAACTTGGGGTCAACTTGCAATCTTAATCAATTAATAGAATATTTGCGGTAAGTCGAGAAATAAGGAAAAATGTGTCATAACTTGGCCTCCTGCTTACCAACATGGACCGCGGTGATACGCTTGCGCTGATTGCTCGATATTATAGCTGCAGTGACACGGAAACCAATAGGAAGCTCGGTTCATTGTACCTTTATTTAAGTGTGCACATGCGATTGGGAATGTGTTTTAACGTCTACAAAATTACTATATGAAGACAATTGACTTTTGACGTTGATGGATAAAGTAACCTTGTCGCATCTGCTCTTAGTTTTACAAATGGCTGCCACCAACAGATTTGGGTACGTTTCTGTGATGGTCTTCTAGGTCTTCCTTCTTTAGTTCAGACTTAAGTTCAGACTGCTCATGAATCGGGCTGTGTCTTAGTGTTTTGGTGCGATCTTTTAGTCCTGCATTAGTACATAATAAAACTTGAGTTATACAGGCTGTGTTCATTTATTACTAGATGACAAACCTCAAGACAACATTTGCTATATGGGGCATACAGAAGTTCTACAGCTGTATTGCTTAGTATAACTCTTTGAAAATGTCTTTCCTAGAATACATCTTCTTCTTTTGTTCAGCCATGATTGTATTTTATAAGGGTTGCATTTTGTATACAGAAACTTATAAAATATGAGAAATACTTCCACCACAATATGAAAAGGTTGCCAAAATACACTATGACCGCTGAATTCACGTGATTTAAGAAAAGAGACCCTCTCAAAAGTGATCTTACAGACTACAAATAAGTCTATGTTTGTAGGCTGAATGCCACAATATTGTTTCTTTGACAAGTACGTATCAAAATTTTGCTGATGGCACCCACTAACGCAGTACAGATTTCACTTAAGGAAAAATACTAATTTACTGGGGAATAATCATTTTGAACCATTGAGTACAGATTGGCACACCACAATGTTTGGCAATACTGCCATGTGGCACTCACCACCTGCAGTGTCATTCTCTGTCCACTTATGTCCTCCGACTGTTGGGCTGTGTGTGTGTGTGTGTGTGTGTGTGTGTGTGTGGAGGCTGAAGAGGGGACACAGATTTATGTGTGAAGGTTAAAGGTTAGTGACTGATGGCGTAAGAGTGTGTGTGCCTGTGTGTGTGTTTTATGTGTGAAGGTTAAAGGTCAGTGTCTGATGAAGTTAAAGGTTTTTTGGGGCAGTTTGGGCAGGTCGTAACTTCCCTGGCTGTCTAGACGTCTTAATGGTTTTACAGCATCAATGAAATACTGACACTGTGGCTGACTAGACATAATACCCCCCACACCCCTTCACCCCTCGCCCCTGACGACCGGCAGGAAACACTCTCGACCCGTCCTCAGGTCACACACACTACACGTGTCTCTAGGTCCCTCCGCACATGTCCGTCTCTCCTTCCCTGGTTCGCTGCGTCTTCATCCCAATCCGTTTTAAAATTCCCTTCACACACACACACACACACTACACACATCACCAATCAAATTCACACTTCACACACACACTACACATATCACAAATCAAATTCACACTTCACACACTCCACATATCACAAATATGCCTTTTTTACTCGGTTGATGGCACTACTTTTCAAGCCAAGGATGGCCTTGGAATGAAGGGACATCTAGTCAGGCTCTTCACACGTCCTCGGAATGAAGGGACATCTAGTCAGGCTCTTCACGTCCTCGGAATGAAGGGACGGCTAGTTAGGCTCTTCACGTCCTCGGAATGATGGGATGGCTAGCAAGTGTGTCTGCAAGTTGAACACATTCATCTTCTCATTCCGAATGCATGTAATCACCTAATTAAACTGAAAGACCCAGGAGATATCCCATCAGGAATCACCTATGACCCTCAACATTTCACCGTATGACCCTCAGCACTTGTTTATTTGTTTGTTTGTTTGTTTATTATTGTTGATGAAGCAGATGTGTGTTACCCAGCTGCCTGTGTGCACAGCTGCAGTGGCTGCTCAGGAATGGCCTCTGGCCACAGTGGGAGATACTGGTGTCATGATCTTAAATCTCATCTTCAGCATCTCAACCATGTCCAAATCCCCAATTAAATGTGCGTGTGTGTGTGTGTGTGTGTGTGTGCATGCTTGCGTGCGTGCGTGTCTGTTTGTGTGTGTGTGTGTGTGTGTGTGGTGTTGGTGTGCTTAAGTTGGCTTGCAGTTATCCATCATAAACTGAACTCAGCCCCTGACTGATGAGCCAAAGAGACCAACGGGAGGAGGGGATGGGACGGAGTGGTCTGTGGGAAAACGGCAGAAATTAGTTTCATGAAATGGATGTACAACAAATAAAAATTAGATCTATTTGAGATTGCAAAATGTAAGAATATCTCTCATTTTAATAACACTAATAATTTCTCTGATATTTTTTTACGTGTGTGTGCACGGGTGTGTGTGTGTGTGTGTGTGTGTGTGTGTACGCTCAGGACGGTTCTCGGAGCAGCGGCACGCTCACCCTCTCCTCTTCCTCCTCTTCCACCTCCTCCACCAAGCTGGCCAAGCCGGTGAAGGAGCACCGCGACAAACCTCCCCGCGCCTCTAAGGAGCCCAAAAGTGCCTTCAGGGAGCTGAGCAGGGACACGGGCAAGCCCTCCAAAGACTCCACCACCACCACCTCCTCCTCCTCCTCCTCCAAGAAACCCAAAGACAACCAGAACCAGAACCAGCCCCTCCGGGACGAACAGCACCCCCCCAAGATGGGCTTCAAGGAGCCCAAGGGGCTTGTCAAGGAGCCGCGGCCCGAGGGGGGGTTCGGGGGGGTCGTCAAGCGGCCCCCGGGGGAGACGGTGGTCGGGGAGGATCACGTGACCAAAAAGCGGAAGAAGGGCTTCCCGTCGGAGGGCCAGGGGAAGCCGGTGCTGGGCTCGCCGCAGATGCTCCAGCATTCCCACACGGATAAGAAAGTGCCCAGGGACAAATCCCAGATCCGGCCCGGGAAGCTGACCCGGGGGGAGGGGGAGGCGGAGAGGAGGAAGGCCCCCATGCTCCCACCCTTCCAGGAGCTGGTGGACCCAAACGACTCGGACATGGACGACAACGCGTCCACCAAATCAGAGGTAAGTCTGGGTGGGTTGGTTCTAATTGCACAGCTGTACAGGTGTACAGGTCTTAATCACCCCCTGTGTGCTGCTGTTGAACTGGGTGTTAGATGGTTTGGGTCAGTAATGGCTGGTTTGTATGGTAGCATTGGTGCTGGGTTGGTTTTGGTCAGTAATATGGTTCTGAGTGAGAAGAAGCTGGATGATTCTTTTTTCACTCCCAGCCTTTTCCATGTGAGTTTGGGTCAGTAATGTCTAGTTGGTACTGCTAGCATTGGTGATTTAGCTTTGGGCAGTAATGGCTAGCATTGCTGATTAGCTTGGGCAGTAATGGCTAGCATTGGTGATTAGCTTTGGGCAGTAATGGCTAGCATTGATGATTCGCTTTGGGGCAGTAATGGCTAGTTGGTACTGATAGCATTGGTGATTAGCTTTGGGCAGTAATGGCTTGTTGGTACTGCTAGATTGGTGCTTAGTTTCGGGCAGTAATGACTAGTTGGTACTGCTAGCATTGGTGATTAGCTTTGGGCAGTAATGGCTAGTTGAGCAGCATCAATGCTAGCTTAGTCAATTAGTTGATCTGTGAGGTTCGTGAGTCACAGGTTTTTTTTTTTGTCACACTGGAGGCTGTCTTCTCAGCAGTCATTGATTTACTTTGATTACAGAGCTGTGATGAGTCACTGGTTTGCAGTCTTGATTTATTCTTTCTCTGTCTTTCTCTCTCTCCCTCTCGCTTTCCCTCTCTCTCTCTCTCTCTCTCTCTCCCTCTCGCTTTCCCTCTCTCAATTTCTCCTCGTTATTAAATAAAGATGGCTTCAGTAGGCAGGGAGCCCCTCCAGGTCTGAATAGCAGTAAACATGTCACACACACACTCACTCACACACAACTCACACACACAACTCACACACACACACACACACACACACACACACTCACACACACAGGGGGGGCACTTGTAAACATGGTGGGTGTTCTTATGGACCCCCGGGTCCACAGGAAGTCACAACGGCCTCTGTGGCTGAGCCCACAGCACCGCAGCACAACACACACCACACACCACTCCGTCTGTTTAGTGTTAGCCAGACTTCCCTGTGTGTGTATGCGATGACTTCACTGATCTCCTGGTTGGTATTAACCAGGCCCTCTCTCCCCTGGGACTCCTGGTAGTACCTGATGGGCAGTGTTTGTGTGTGTGTGTGTGATGACTTCACTCTCTCTCTGGGGACTCCTGGTAGTACCTGATGGGCAGTGTTTGTGTGTGTGTGTGTGTGTGTGTGTGTGTGTGTGTGTGTGTGTGTGTGTGTGTGTGTGTGTGATAACTTCATCCTCTCTCTGGGGACTCCTGTTAGTAGCTGATAGACAGTATTTGTGAGAGGAGAATGAGGCCGGTGCTTTAGTGAAACACAGTCAGCACTGTTAAACCACTGACCACTGTGTGTGTGTGTGTGTGTGTGTGTTTGAGTGTGTTTGAGCACTTTGATGCAGGGAATGCAGACCCTGCATCAAGCAGTTGTGTGTGTGTGTGAGTAAATCTGTGTGTGAGTGTGTGAGTAAATCTCTGTGAGTGTGTGTGTGTGTGTGTGTGTGTGTGTGTGTGTGTGTGAGTAAATCTCTGTGTGTGTGTGTGAATAAATCTCTGTGTGTGTGTGAGTAAATCTCTGTGTGTGTGAGTAAATCTCTGTGTGTGTGTGAGTAAATCTCTGTGTGTGTGAGTAAATCTCTGTGAGTGCTCCTCATGTCTCTGCAGCCACAGAGTTCTGATTTGTTCAGCATGTGGCCCAGTGGCAGAGGAGGTTACCACCGGCAACACCAGAGAGACCTTAGAGGGCGTTGTGTGGGCCGCCACTGGAGGACTGGGAGACTTAACTACTTTTGGACTGGATGTCGGACACTTAGAACTCTACTTTTGGGCTGAAGGACTGGGACACTTAACTCTACTTTTGGACTGGAGGTCTGGACACTTAACTCTACTTTTGGACTGGAGGTCTGGACACCTAGAACTCTACTTTTGGACTGGAGGACTGGGACACTTAACTCTACTTTTGGACTGGAGGTCTGGACACCTAGAACTCTACTTTTGGACTGGAGGTCTGGACACTTAGAACTCTACTTTTGGACTGGAGGTCTGGACACTTAGAACTCTACTTTTGGACTGGAGGTCTGGACACTTAGAACTCTACTTTTGGACTGGAGGACTGGGACACTTAGAACTCTACTTTTGGACTGGAGGACTGGGACACTTAACTCTACTTTTGGACTGGAGGTCTGGGACACCTAGAACTCTACTTTTGGACTGGAGGACTGGGACACTTAGAACTCTACTTTTGGACTGGAGGACTCGGACACTTAGAACTCTACTTTTGGACTGAAGGACTGGGACACTTAACTCTACTTTTGGACTGGAGGACTGGGACACTTAACTCTACTTTTGGACTGGAGGACAGATCTTTGGGTTAATGGTACTGATGAGAAAAGGGGAGGGGACAGTTCAAAGTAGTCTTCTGGTGCTGTGCCTTTTCTAGATATATAGATTATACCGTAAACCCCTATTTAGACTCATATAGATATATTGATATAGATTATACATTAAACCCCTACTTAGACTGATGGATGAGGTGGCTGATTGACTGACTGATTGATTGATTGGTTGATTGATGTACATAGATTTGTACACAGATGTTATAGTTCTACATTTAGATTTTGGCTCTCATTTCCCTGTGTACGTCATCTCTAGTGTTCCGTGTGTGTGTGTGTGTGTGTGTGTGTGTGTGTGTGTGTGTGTGTGTGTGTGTGTGTGTGTGTGCACAGGCAGCAAAAGGTTGTCAGGGCCAACGCCACGTCATTTAAGCTCAGGAAGTACTTATCCAGAGTGTGCATTAGGAGCAGTGTGCATTAGGAGCAGTGCACACACACACACACACACACACACACACACACACACACATACCGCTTGTTTACTAGAGGACAGCAATTTCCTTTCCTTATCCACCAGATCCCTGGCTGGGGGGGGGGGGGGGGGGCATAAATGGTGTGGGGTGAACAAATGCCAGGTGCTGTCCCCCACATGTTGCTAAGACCAGCGACCCCGGTGGCCCTGTTTTGGCTAGTACTCAGGTGTGTGTGTGTGTGTGTGTGTGTGTGAGAGAGAGAGGTGTGGTGTATGTAGGGCTTGCTATTTGGTGTGTGTGGGTTTAGGTGCATGCATGTCAGCCTGTTTTGTGTGTGTAGTGTGTAGATAAATACAGCCATCTTCATAGTCATGTCCATCCACTACCAGGGAGCACACACACACACCACACACACACACACACACACCCCTTCCCTGCCCCAAACAAGTCCAAGAGCCCACCAAAGCCATGGAGTAGGCTGTGTGTGTGTGTTGGGAAGGATCAGATTGATGGCGTAACCCAACCCTAAAGTCTGTTTATGGCACCTTGTTTTAGAGAGGAGCTGTGTGGAGGGTGTGTGTGTGTCTGGGGGGGGTGTAAGGATAGACAGTGACCCTTGGGGAGGGGGGGGGGAGATTTACTGCCCTCTGAGGTGGTGGGGGTGGCAGGGGAGGCCCGTAAACCAATAGACCAGCTGCACGCTGCAGTCAATGCTGTTTGAAGTTTTACACTCTTTTGTCTGAGTGGTCTTTTACACACCCACCTCTTTTCCACACACATGTGTGTCCACACACACACACACACACACACACACACACACACACACACACACACACACACACACACACACACACAC
Source organism: Clupea harengus (assembly GCF_900700415.2). Classification (NCBI taxonomy): domain Eukaryota; kingdom Metazoa; phylum Chordata; class Actinopteri; order Clupeiformes; family Clupeidae; genus Clupea; species Clupea harengus. The sequence goes on from NC_045169.1 coordinate 16,394,085, forward strand.
ACACACACACACACACACACACACACACACACAGACACACAAACACTGTCCTTTTGGTTGTCCCCTCAAGCTGTTTTGATGAGTGTTTCATAATGCTGGTTGTGTCTCTGAATTATGGGTGAATTCTTCTCCTCTGCCTTCTCTTTCTTATCTCTTTCGGTATGTTTATCAGAAATACTCCCAAAGGCAGTTTTTCATTATTTACATTTATTTATTTATTTGAATGAGAATGGGATCCTTGACATGAGTCCTTTTGACACTTATTGATCCTTATCGGTATCGGCCCCCTCATATCAATGTTCAAATGCGCCTGTGTTTACATTATGTGTGGCCGGTTTACAAACTTAATTTAGTTTGGAAATATATGTCTTTAGGGATAACATCTGGACCCTTTCACAGATGCGCCGTGGATGGGAAAGCACAGATAAAGCTCATTGATCCGTTACCCCCGACTCATTGATCCGTTACTTCCGACTCGTCCCAGTAGCAGCTCCTTCTGACCCTGCTGGTGCTCTGGGATGAGCTGCGGTGTTGGCAGGATGAACTGGAGCTCCGGGTCCGAGAAGCCCTGTGAAGGAACGCCGTCTTAGGGTTAGCATTAGCAAACTAACGGCAGCGGGACCAGAGGATTGATGAGGTTTAGGGGAAGGTAGTTTCTGTTTGAGGTGTGTGTGTGTGTGTTTGAGGTGTGTGCAGGCCCGGGGTGGGTAATCGGGAGAATCGGGAGAGTTCCCGGTGGGCCGCTTCACTTCTGGGCCGGTCGAGAATTTCATTTTTTGACATTTGTCACGTTAGTTCATTTTCTCTTAAAGTAGGCTACACACGTTCCGCATTCTGACACCGCAGCCTAGGCATGGGTTGTACCATGCGATGGAGTTATCCCCTCCCAAATAGAGTTGGTTGGGTCCATAGCCCGTCTTTTCCAAAAAGTTTTCTCAGATAGACTGCCGATAGCTGGGCTGGCCCTACCGCAACGATACGTGTCAGGGAGGATGGATGGGAGGAAGAGGGGCTGAAAAATCCAGGTTGAAAAAAAGAAAGGCATTTGAGGAGGATGCTGCCAAATGTGCCAAGCTTACCAATTTATTTTCAAGAGGACAAACACAAGTGGCAACTGGTAAAGAGAGACATAGGCCTAATGATTGGCAACGTAACTATTTGGCTAACGTTGTAGCGTTGGTTGGTTCCATGGCAATGTTCCGAAAGCCCATTATTCCGATAGCCCGCTGTTCCGAAATTGTCAGCACAGCAACGTGAACCACTGTAGCCCACATGCACATCCCAATGATTCACACAATCATAAACATATAAATGCATTTATTTCACAAGCATGAACTTTAATTCAGAATATTATTATACACACATGGCATTTGCATCGCGATGATACAAAAATACTTTTATGATAGCCAACGCATGCTTTGTCAGTGCTTGACTAGATCTGCGTAATGTCCTGTGACAATCTGCCGGTGATTTCCTTCGCACGAGTGGTACCCCATATTCAAAAGCAGAGTAGGCTAAGTTAAGAAATATTGCCTAGGAAAAGTTATATGCGTGATAGCCCGGTGAGCGTCACCGCTGCGCAAACTAAATGCTGTGTGTGTTTTGTGCCACTTAAAATATTTCTAAATTATGCTAGGGGGACTATTTTTCGGAATATCTGGCTTTCGGAACACTGGGCCGTCCCCGCGTTGGTTAATATCGTTGTAGCGTTGTCAACCTATTCGCAAGCAAAATATTACCAGAGGTGGAGCTTGAAAGCAGGACCTGTTCCTCCTGCAAAAACAGTGCCATTTGTGTCGATTTAATACTCTCACAGTACAACCTCCTCACGGATGCTTATCATGTCATTGGGGGTTAGCATATACGTTTCTGTTGACTTTGTCTATCACACAGGTTGCATGTGAGAGAAGCTTCTCAACCTTAACATTTGTGAAGAATAGGTTACGAAGCTCATTGAGTCAGGACAACTTGGAGGCTTTCATGTTAATGTACACAGAGAAGGAAATCCTCATGTCTATAAGCAACGACACAGTTATAGATAAAGTGGCTGAAACCAGTGCACTGCTTAGGCGGTTACTGATGCTGTAGATGCTGTTGGTGCTATTCGCATTGTAACTGTATACTGTACTGTGAGTTAACTGTAAACATTAGTTCAATATGCCTCTTTGTTGAAGAGTGGGATACGTTTCAAATGCTTTATTTATTTATTTCTGCTTTTGTTAATTTATCAACCTATCCTTCTCAGCCTAAGTGGATTATTATTTAACCTTTACATTATTTGTTGAACCATGGTATTAATAAAAAAAAACTACAGGATAGTAACTGTTGCTTCATTTATCCAATTTCCACTACCGTGAAAAAAGTGGGCCGGTCTTGGGCCTGAAATTCCCGGGCTGAAAAGTGGCCCCACTCCGGCCCTGGGTGTGTGTGTGTGTGTGTGTGTGTGAACGGGCCACCCTTGACCAACGATGCTGTGGGTTACTGGGCTGACAAACATCGTCATCACTCCTCTTTCTTCCCCTCTCTTCCTGCCCAAAGGACCCACCCACCCCCCATATTTGAATCAGAATGTAAAGAGCGGAGGGGGGGGCTTAGTTATGGCCCTTCACCCCCCTCAGAGTACAGCGTGCTCCTGCAGCATCTAAGACTAAGGGCCGTTATATGGTACTCCGTACTTCACGATTACGGACACATGGGAAGGGCCTACACATAGAAGGAACGCCGAGGAACGCCCTCTCCGTCGTCTCCGGGGCCCTCGGAGAGCTCTCCCGTGCACCGTTGAAATTCCTGTCGATCCGTCATGCCGTGCTGTACAGCGACGGATACCCCTTGGCCGTGATTGGTCCGCTACGACATAATTTCCAAACGACATCATTTCCGGAATCTCACATTTCTGGACCTCGCGTTTCCTGTTTCATTCCCTATATATCACAATACCGCCATGTTTAAAATCCACAAAAAAACTTAAGAAGATGGAGATCACGAACATAGACATATATATGTCTATGATCACGAACATCGAAGAGCGCATTGCGGAAGAGGTCCGGAAATATCCTCACCTCTATAACACATCGCTAAAAGATTACAAAGATGCGCGAATGACTGCCAATTCTGCAGCGGTAGAGCTGGACACTAAAGACTGCGACTGTTTCCTGTTTCATTCCCTATATATCACAATACCGCCATATTTAAAACCTACATGAGCGCCAGCATCTGACAGAGTCGGTGCCAGAGCCCGGCAGGAGCAGACAGCAATTAAAATATTTTGTCCAAACAACCTTTGGACATATTCATTCATATCATATCATGGGACATATCCAACAGCCTCATTAGAATCTGCATCGACTATGATGCCATCTGACAGAAATAGCCTATCTCCATACAGTTAATTTCTTTTAAACTTGCTTCATGATGCATTTGCCGCCTGTAATCACGTTATGACAGCTAGGATACAAACAAATTCCCGCAACAGGAAGAAGGCTGTTATCCTAAATGTGAAGTTATTTTATTCTCAAAAAACGCCCGACAGCAAGTAAAATATTTAGTCGCTCACACAAACAAGCCCCGTTAAACTCACAAGCGCGCACAAGAGGGAGATAAGCATATTGAAATAAAATTATTCACATTGCAAGATCGGAATGAAATGGCCTACACATTACACACGCTAGGCATCTGTATATGCCTAAATAAAACTCACGTTATATGCTACACCAGAAGAGGCACGAATAAAACAAGTCTTACCATTGAAGATCAGTTTTTTTCTTGAAAAATGTAGGCTAAGTACATGGCCACATTCGTTATAAAACTATCTACATAGTCCAACCATCGAGGTTTAATCCATGTTGTTGTGGAGAAAGAAGATGGCATCAATCATATTTCATTAAAGCTTCACACTTCTTACATTGGACATATCAAACAGCCTCATTAGAATCCACATCGACTATGAAGTCTTCCGACAGAAATATCTCCATACAGTACATTTCCCCTCATTAAGTGTCGTTTTAAACTCTCCAGATGACAGTTTCTTTTTTTTTTTTTAAACGTTAAGTGCACAAAGTGATTTAATTTACTCTCAAAAACGAACTTCTGCATTATATGAAGCAAACATGTTCCAGTGTTGGGAAAGTTCACTTTCTACATGAACTAGTTCAGTTCATAGTTCACACATTTTAGAATGAACTAGTTCAGTTCATAGTTTATAATTCAAAATTTAGAACTAAGTTCACAGCTCCAAAAAATTGAGTTCTTTTTTTCAATATGCTGCGAGTTATAATTTTTCTGTAATACCGCTCTCGGCCTCTACGCAACTCGGCGCACACACATTGTATTTGCTTAAAACACACAGCTATCACGCGGCTATTACCGGACCAATACCTTTCAAACTCGGTGATATTATTCACAACTCATTTGTCCTTCATTCTATCAAATATGATTAAACGGCATATGGTATTGCACCCGTGAGGCAAGGGAGTAGAGTTTTGTTCAGTTATCTCTCTAGACTGATTACTGACCAACCTTCCACCTTTGAATAATGTAACTTATAAACACTTCGTTTTAAAGCGCTGTGGCCGTCCTTAAAATATGTGTCAATAAACGAACTTCTCCATCATGTGAAGCAGACAAGTTGACTTTACTACTTATTAAGATGTTTTAAATATGGAATGCTTTATCGCGCAGGCCGCAGTCTCTCAATTTGCCAAGATGCTGATTATGGATTATCCGTGTGCTCTGCCCTGCTATTGTTTCTAACAATACAATATTTCTTTGTTTGAGTGTGGTTGTTTAGTGCGATGGGGGTATATTATCGTTACTGTCTATAAAGGAAGACATTGCAACAGGAAAATCTCCTGCTCATCTCCATTTGCCCCCACCTGTCACGTCTCTGCGACCCACCAGTTGGGCTCTCCCCACACTTCGAGAAACGCTGTGGTAGGGGGAAATTGACAGGGTGGTTGCAATAATAATAAAAAAAATATTATTATTTTAGTAATTGATACACATGAAGTTTAGTTTAAGGCAAAGGGTAGTGATGGATAAAGTTTTCTATAAAAAACAAGTGAAGTCTTTCATTCTCACTTTCCACTCTAAAACTATGAACTGAACTGAACTATGAACTGGTTCAGAATTTAAATGGTGAACTATGAACGTGAACTATTCATGTTTACTTGTTTGAACTGAACTTTGAACTGGTTCATGAGAGGTGTGAACTTGTACAACACTGTCAGCTTGTCGGTCTTGACGTTCAGATGCTGTGCCTAAACTAGCTATACCATCCTCTCGTCACATGATAAAATAGAGACTTGACATTGGACCACAACATACATATTACCCAGCAATCATCATTGCAAATCTGAATATGACAAAAATACCAAAGAAAATAAGAACGTATTAATTTCAGGGAATCGTTTTTTAATAGTTTTAATATTGTATATAAGAAAAGCATATAATTTTGTTATAGAGTGCTACTATTTTCCCCACAAATAATACTTACCATGATAGAGATAAGTTTGCCCTTTCAGGTGGTTATATAGCATTAAACACACTCTTGAATATAAAATCATGTGACTACACCTGCTGCACTTATCGTCTGACTAGTGACAGCTGGTAGGAGGGTCACACGTGTGATGAGAGGTGGGAGATAAACAACGACGATTTCTAACTTACAAAGACGCAACAAAGCAACGTGTTTTCGACAAAAAACCGCTTCTCCACCTACTGTTCTGGCGGTGAATTGTTTTCAGCACCCCCAGCCTTCGGAGAACCATAAAGGCAAACAGAAATGCTAATTAATCCGTCCTATCCGGCGGCCCGCCCATCCGTAACGGAGTCTGAGTACCATACTGGCACCTTAACACTACGATCACAGGAAGACTGGCTAACAGCAGGGGTCTTACACCCATAGAGAGCCTGTGGAGATCCAACACACACACACCGTCTCTCATCCTCAGTCAGTGTGTTTACATGATGGTATAATTCGAATCTTTGCTTAGTCGGACTATGCTTTCTTTCGAGGGTAGGTGCTATTATCCCAATGTACATGGCAGTGAATAAATCGAATCATTGGCCGAAAGCATGTCATATCCGATACGATAGGTGGCGCTGTTTTTATTACAACTAGTGGTGATACAGCCCTTTCCGCTTGACCTCTTCACCACTACCAATAACAACAACAGTTGATTGAGCATGAATCGCGTCTGTTCATCGGTCCAGAAATGCGTGTTGCCTCTTGGGTTGTTTGTTTGTTTCTTTCTGCCAGGCCGATGTGTTTATAAGTTACATTATTCAAAGGTGAAAGATAAAAGGCGAGAGAAACGGACGCACATTCACACACGCGCGCAAATAATGGGTTACAGCCTAAACGCATTGCCCTTCTGCCAGTTGCAT
>NC_045169.1:16412567-16437567 GCF_900700415.2 Clupea harengus
CCTTGCGGACGGCAGCAGGTTGAGGATGCTGTTGAGTGTGTGTGTGTGTGTGTGTGTACCTTGCGGACGGCAGCAGGTTGAGGATGCTGTTGAGTGTGTGTGTGTGTGTGTGTGTGTGTGTGTGTACCTTGCGGACGGCAGCAGGTTGAGGATGCAGTTGAGTGTGTGTGTGTGTGTGTGTGTGTGTGTGTGTGTGTGTGTACCTTGCGGACGGCAGCAGGTTGAGGATGCTGTTGAGTGTGTGTGTGTGTGTGTGTGTGTGTGTGTGTGTACCTTGCGGACGGCAGCAGGTTGAGGATGCAGTTGAGTGAGTGTGTGTGTGTGTGTGTGTGTGTGTGTGTGTGTGTGTGTGTGTGTGTGTGTGTGTGTACCTTGCGGACGGCAGCAGGTTGAGGATGCTGTTGAGTGTGTGTGTGTGTGTGTGTGTGTGTGTGTGTGTGTGTGTGTGTACCTTGCAAATGGCAGCAGGTTGAGGATGCTGTTGAGTGTGTGTTGCAGGTCGGCGTGTGTGTGTGTGTGTGTGTGTGTGTGTGTGTGTGTGTGTGTGTGTACCTTACGGACGGCAGCAGGTTGAGGATACTGTTGAGTGTGTGTTGCAGGTCGGCGTGTGTGTGTATGTGTGTGTGTACCTTGCGGACGGCAGCAGGTTGAGGATGCTGTTGAGTGTGTGTTGCAGGTCGGCATGTGTGTGTGTGTGTGTGTGTGTGTGTGTACCTTGCGGACGGCAGCAGGTTGAGGATGCTGTTGAGTGTGTGTTGCAGGTCGGCGTGTCCCTGTTCCACAAACAGCACCAGGGCGTCACAGCAGGCCGAGCGCACCAATGGAGACTCACTGCAACACTGCTCCCACAGCGCCTCCAGAGCAGGGCTCTGCACCCACACACACACACACACACACACACACACACACACACACACACTAATGAAATACACGCACACACACCTAACACAGGCAGAGCGTATCACAGCTGGCTCACTGCAAGGCTCCCACACAGAGTACAGAACAGGGCCCTACACACACACACACACACATATTAAATACACACACATAACCACACACACACACATCTTACACAGGCTGAGTGCACCACAGCTCCCACAGAGCCACGCACACACACACACACACACACACACACACACACACGCACAAACACACACACACACACACACACACACACACACATCTGTGTGTGTGTGTGTGTGTGTGAGAGAGAGTCCTCAGCCGATCTTACCTGTGCGGAGCTCTGTCCGATCTTCTCATTCTGACCTTTCTCTTTCAGCACTGCAGCCACCAGACTCCGAACAGCCTGTGATAAATACACAGAAACACACACTTAAGTCAGTCTGGTTATGAACACACAGAAACACACACTTAAGTCAGTCTGGATAAAAACACACACTTAAGTCAGTCTGGATATAAACACACAGAAACACACACTTAAGTCAGTCTGGATAAAAACACACAGAAACACACACTTAAGTCAGTCTGGTTATGAACCCACAGAAACACACACTTAAGTCAGTCTGGATAAAAACACACAGAAACACACATTTAAGTCAGTCTGGTTATGAACAGTTAAGTCAGTCTGGTTATAAACACAAAGAAACACACACTTAAGTCAGTCTGGTTATGAACACACAGAAACACACACTTAAGTCAGTCTGGATATGAACACTTAAGTCAGCCTGGTTATGAACACACAGAAACACACACTTAAGTCAGTCTGGTTATGAACACTAAAGTCAGTCTAGTTATAAACACACAGAAACACACGCTGTCAGTGGGTGGGCCCTAATTTAATAGAAACCACAGGTTCTTGAGCACAACAGAGAAGGGCATCACGTCAAATGACTTTGATTACGCGTATCGACTAATTTGGTAATTTCACAACACGCACAAAGAGCTGAGCGCCTTCGAGGGGGAACCGACACCTCATACGTTTGAGCGTGCCTAATCAAAAACGAGGGTGTTTCGTGTCAATTGTTTTAAGGAAGACGCCCGCCCATTTCCTAATTTTCAACATCCGACTGGTTTTCAACACTGACCACTCAGTTAGCCTACTAAATTGACCGATCATTTAACTCAACAAAGTACGTTACCAAATGGCTACAAAGACTATGCAGTTAGGCTTGTTAAATAAGTTCGAAGCCGCATAGCTGTTGCAGTGAGTGAGTTTCAGCTCTGCGGTCAGAGTGTGTGTTTGGTGTGTGTGTGTGTGTGTGTGTGTGTGTGTATGTATTTCAGGTCTAATGAGTGTGTGAATGTGTTGCAACCCTGTGTGTGTGTGTAATCATTAAATATTCCAGCCTTGTCGTGAGCATGAGTGCGTGTGCTAGGCCTACTACTCAGTAGTGTGTGTGTGTGTGTGTGTGTGTGTGTGTCTTCATGTCATTACTGTGAGTGTACGGCTACTCGGTAGGGAGTGTGTTCAGGTCATTACCTGGGCTTGGATGAGGTAACTGGGAACTCAAATCTTTGCTTCAGAACCCTCCGTCATCTTCACTCTTCATGACAGACTGGCCACTCACTGTGAGGGGATTAAACACACACACACACACACACACACACACACACACACACACACACACAGACAGAGCTGTAGTGACAGGTTTGCCAGTGACAGACATAACTACAAACAAGAGCTACCCAGGCATGTGAAGCACAGCCTCTTTCAGCAACTCTCCCTGAGTGTGTGTGCATACACACACACACACACACACACACACACACACACAATCTTCCAGCTCTCATGAAGAGCCAGTCCGAATGGGGGGAGGGGGGGGGGGGTGGGTGGACTGACAAACAGGGACACTGTGGTAGACACACGACCGTACACAACACACACACACACACACACACACATCCATATTAATGAACGACAGGTGAGACTGACCTCACAGTGCATGGGGCTCTGATCCGCCCCACCCTCAGGGCTGTGTGTGTGTGTGTGTGTGTGTGTGTGTGTGCGTCTACCACAGTGTGTGCTTCCTCTTTGATCCACATGGTGCTACCTGCTCAGTTCTTCAGCACAGGTGCAGTATGGTGAGGCCACAGACACACGCTTACTTTACAAGGGGCAGAGAAACTGGATAACAACCGCACAGTCCCTCGGGCTGACATGCTACACCAGTCTTCAAATATTATCATACTGATGTATGCTAGCTAGCCCAGCCGAAGGACAATAACCAGCACACACACACACAAACACACACACACACCAGCCTCTCATATTATCATACTTGATGTATGCTAGCTAGCTCAGCCAGTTACCAACCAGCACACACACACACGACTCACACATTGTCATACTGATGTATGCTAGCTAGCCTAGCCAGATACCAACCAAAACACACACACACACACACACCGGTCTCACATATTATCATGATGTATTGCTAGCTAGCCCAGCCAGTTACCAACACACACACACATACACACACACCGGTCTCATATATTATCATACTGATGTATGCTAGCTAGCCCAGACAGTTACCAACACACACACACACACCGGTCTCATATATTATCATACTGATGTTGCTAGCTAGCCTATAACAACAACATACACAGCGCTGAGACCCCAGCCCGCCCATTTCTGGTCTAGACTCTATATGTGTAATATGTGTGTGTGTGTGTCTGTGTGTGTGTGTGTGTGTTTGGTAGGGTGGGGAGAAAAGCCATTGACAGGTGATAGTGGAGAGCCTGTTCCACCTCCTGCATAATTCAGCAGACACCTTCAGCTCCAGGACTAATACTGCTACTACTGCTACTGCTGCTACTGCTATTACTGCTACTGCTACTACTACTACTACTACTGCTACTGCTACTGCTACTACTACTACTACTACTACTGCTACTACTGCTATTACTGCTACTGCTACTGATAGTACTGCCATTACTACTACTTATATTACTGCTACTACTACTTATATTACTGCTACTACTACTTATATTACTGCTGCTACTACTACTACTACTACTACTACTGCTATTACTGGATATTGATACTACTGCTATTACTACTACTGCTATTACTGCTACTGATATTACTACTGCTGCTATTACTGCTAACGCTATTATCTGATACTGCTAAACTAATACTACTACTGCTGCTGCTATCACACCTTCAGATCCAGGACTAATAGACAGAACGCTACCTCACCGAACACTACTGCTGCTACTACAACAGACTACGAACACTACTGCTGCTACTACAACAGACTATGAACACTACTGCTGCTACTACCCCAGCTCAGCCCTCTCCCATTGGGCGTGCCAGTGGAATGGAGAAGGCCCACCAGCTGCTTGCCCAGCATGTGTGAGTGCGTGTGCGATTAAGGGGGGTTATGACAGACAGAGCTCCTGCTGCCCCCCCCCCCCCAACACACACACACACCCCTCCCCTTCCCGAACGGGTTGGTGATGAGTGACAGAGCTGTGCGTGTTAGCGGTGAGCTCAGTGTGTTAGTGTTGCCTGTGCTGCCAGCATCATCAACCCCATACTACTCCAGACAGCACGGCCACCCATCCCATCCAGCCACAGCCACAGCCACACCACAGCCTGCCATCCATTACGCCTCAGGCCCCCAGCAACAGCCCAGCTCTCTCCACAGACCAGCACTCAGCTACGAGCCAGCCAGCACGTAAGTCTGATACTACAGCAATATCACACGCTCAGTGTCTGAGTGTATTTGTTTGAGAGTGCCTGTAGGGGTGAGTGAGTGTGTGTGTGTGTGTGTCTTTCCAGGTAAGCCTGGCCAGCAGCTCAATATTATGAAGTTATGATAAGATTACAGCTCCACTTCAGCATGCACCTGCCAGACATCTCTGAGTAATAATTCAGTAGTACTACAGATGGCTCCTCATTTACCCTCTCTGATAGGACATAGACACAAATAAACCTAACGATGTGACGTGTCAAGAAGTAAAAAAGAATATCTACATTTGTGCCAATAACTACAACGGTACAACTATCCGCTGGGGCATTGTGAATAGTGACGTTAGGAGTTAACGAGGTTTGCTGTATGAAAACAAAGCGACTGTCAGCAAAGCTTATAAACGCAAATATTCCAGGGATTTCCAGAAAGCTGTTTCTTGTCTGCATGAACAATTGTGGATGGCTCTGCTGTGCAAGCTCGGCAATGCTTGTGTCGGGACAATGCTGAACCACATTGTTGAAGAGGCTATTCCCAGGCAGTTCCACTCTGACTACTACAGCCAAGCTGAATAGCCGGCTGGCTTCTGAGCGCAACACAAATGTCTAAACAGAGTGTCTGTTACCAAGTAATCTTGCATGAAGAATGAAAACCGCCACATAAATGTTACAAAGTACTCTACATCAAGTGGTGAGGCACACGCAGCTTGATTCCATTAAAACCAACTGTGTGTTTATTCGGCCGTGTGTTCATTTAGCTGCGTTGCATTAACTGCACAGTAGTTAGTGCATTCACAGCGTAGTTAGCGCAGCGTTAAAAAAACAAGTCTACAACCAACTCTACCGACACAACAGTGATAACAACAACACGTTCTGATATAAATAAGCCGTTCTTTCTTAGATATACAGATAAATTAAAGTTATCTAACTGAGAATTCAGCCCGCTCAAACTTAGCTGTCAACGCCACAGTGCACGCGCTAACTTTAGCTCGAACTGCAAGTTAAGCCTACATTACAGCAGAGCTGAAGGATTTAACATTTTTCAGAGATAATGCACTAGCGGCAAGGATATAATGCCTGTTTGAGATTATACAGAAAATACAAACACTGAACACAAAATACACCTAATAAGTTAACGGGACATTACCTCAAAGGGCTAAACAAACCCGTCCACAAAAAAACACGCTTGTACGGTGCCCTTAGAGGAACAAACAGTCGAAAGCGCAACTGGTTTAGTCTGCCACTGGATCTGACAGCTTACATCTAAGGTCTGTACATTTCTGGCTTAATCTCGCGATTTATGTATACATCAAAGTTGTTTGTTGTTGTTTTAATAAACACGTTTGCATTGTTGGTCATCACATCACAACTCATCAGTGAAAGTCAAGAACATTTAATTAAACTATTTGCTAACCCACAGTCTTCTTACATTGCATCTGATCAATGCAATCATGTGGATGGATTTGGAATAACTAAAGGTGACTACGCGAGTACTTTACCCTAATTGTTACAATTAAATCAATTAAAATCAAAACTAAAATTTTTGTATAGTTGAGATGGACACCTGTTGCTGCCATATGGCCTTGAGTATGATTTTTAGACACACAAACACACACACACACACACACACACACACACACACACAGACACACACACGTATCCAACTCCATCTGCTGTCCATACTTGTATTGTTAAGGTAGACTTTTATTGTTAGGGTAGCCTAGTGGCCAAAGAATACTGAAAGAGTCAGCATCTTGATTGAATGGATTTGAGTCAAGGCCATAGCATTTGTTCTAACCATCACACTGTAGCCTATTATAATTCATAAATCATGAATCAGATATTGAAAAGATTCCACCACACTGTGTAGACTGTAGACAACATCTGTAATTCAAAATGATGAAGCCATTATTGAGAAAAATGCACAAGATCTTTCACACCAACTGGAATGATTCTACCACACTAGCCAATAACTGTAATCCATAATTGATCAGTTATTGAGAAAAACACAAACTGAACATATTTATTGAAGCAATAGCATATTGCCTCCAAACTATTTTAATGTATGCTGTACTAAAACACACACACACACAGCAGTGAAGACCTGTTAGCTCCTATTTAGGTGAGATGCCAGGATATTTTCTTTCCTTGCTTATTTCCTTCACGTGATTCTTAACAGAAAATGTAACCTGATGTTGTTGTCATTGTAATGCAGATACAATTGTTTTTAATAACATAATGCAATAAATAAACGCATTTCAACTGGCAATGGCTTGTCTTTAGCTGATTTGTGCAGTTATCAGACTACAACTGTACCAGGATAATATGTTGGTTCCTAATGCAAGGAAAACATGAAGATCCTCTAACACAAAGCAATGCAAAACAGTGCTATTATTATCGTGCAAATACAATTTAGTTCTACCCAATGTGATAACAAAATGATGGCAGTGGGCAACTTAACACCGAGACGTAGCCTAGGCTATTTTTTTTTTCAGTCAGGCAAAATGCTAAGGCTCTCAAGTCCTGCTACCGGACACGTGGTCACGCTCCTTTGGTAGAATGCAGAATGGTTGTTGTCAATTTGGCTGTTGGGCTATTAAACTCCGTCATTCGCACGGATCTCAGGTTTCCGATCATTAGGTGTGCGTTAACACTTGCAAATGTTGGAGGCTGTTGGATGAATGAAAAACTGCATGACATTGGCTGTCTGTGCGTCTGTGCAGTGTTCTATTGGCTCTCCTCCTCCACTGCCCTGTCTACGACTCTTGTCAGCGCACGGTAACGGCGCATGCGTCTTACTTTACTCCTCAGCCTTTGAAACTCGGGTTGAGTTCAATTAAGAGACCATGTCCGCCATCAGCCGTCTGCAGTCCTCTGTCTTCTCATTTAAACCAAATTCTCCATGAAATAGTATTATCGCGTGGCCTAGAGAATGGCCGGCTTGGTGAGTATTCCGCAGGCAATGCCGCTACGTTCGGATCGGTTCCTCCGTCTGTGTTGTTCTCTGCCCGAAGAAGCCGACAGCTCTGTGCGTTTCTGCCAGGAGATTTCCAGCCATATTTCCATCGATATTCAAGTACAGTAGAAGTAGTTGAGCGGTGAGCCGCGTACAGAATGCTGCATTTCTCACGCATTTAGGGCATGTCTGCAAATGTGTGGCTAGCAGAAGGCGGTTTAATAAATAATCTCGTGCTCTCCGATTTGCATGAAACATGTATAAAACATAGATAGTTTCTCTTAGTTAAGAATGTTGGTAAACTAAGTATGAGACCGTAAGATATCCTAATTGATCACGAATGCATGGACAACGTAGCCTGCCTTGGCTGTCTTCTCGTATGCAGTTGTGGTTTTGTGTGCATTTTTATGCATTACAGTCGGCGAGGTTTAGCTCGTAGCGTCGTCTCCTGGAGATGACCGTCTCTCCATTAGCACGTTATTCAACGTTACCATATGTTGAGATTTCTATCTCTTTTGGCCAGAAGATTGTGTCCCGGGGTGGGCTCATTACAGCAGATTCTTTTTTGGGTCTCGCAGGGTGCTGTCCAGGTGAAATTGGAACTCGGCCACCGTGCCCAGGTCCGGAAGAAACCCACTGCGGAGGGCTTCACGCACGATTGGATGGTTTTTGTCCGAGGACCAGAGCAAAGTAACATTCAGCACTTTGTGGAAAAAGTAGTTTTTCACCTGCACGAAAGCTTTCCCAGACCAAAAAGAGGTAGGTGGCGAGATTATTCCTTATGCGTGAACTGTAAATTATTCTGATGGTTGAAAGGAGCAGTGATTCTAATCAGTGAGTCTGAAACACGTTGCCAGCCACAGAGTGGACGATGCCTTGCAAGAATAATATTAGATGGGACACATGCGCCCTGCCCTACAAGTGTGTCCTTGGTGTGATTAAAATTAACATAATTGTTATCGTGAATTATTATGGCATGCTCTCTGTGCGTGGGAGACGTCTGTAGAATAAATGCAGCCATCGGAGTTTTGTTCAATTGCGGTCGCGACCTCCGTGACTCCGGGAGAGACTGCCGCAAATTTGTTTATGGAAATGTTACAGTCCTCCGCCATGCTCTTGTATTGCAAACGGAAATTTAAGTTCCTATTCGTATTTCCGCTTTTACTGCTGCTGTGGGGTACGTTGAAAAATGCAGCCTATGCAATGTGATCTTATCGAATCCCTCAAGTTGTGCATGTAACCTAACGAACTGAAAGAGGACAGTGTAATAGTCTGTCTAATAAAGAAGGCAACATTCAGTCGTGATGTGTAGCCTGTGTGACCTGGTAATTTGGGTAATGTTGGTGCACTTAGAATCCCAAATGGTTATGCCTTACTGCACTTGCCTCCGCGTGGTGAAGGATTGGGTTGATAGAGTGTGTGTGTTTGTTTGTGTTTGTGTGTGTGTGTGTTGGGGGGGCTAGGTTATAGACTTCACACAAAGCCATTATTGCCAATTTAAAAACTTTCTGTGTTTCTGTTAGGTGTGGTTTTGAGGTTCGGATGGTAACAGTGTATGTTCTCTCTGATGGAGCTATTTGGGAATAATGCGAACGTTTCGTGTTGTCGACTGTGTGAAAGTGGGTACCGGATGACGTTGCCAGTCACGGTGGTTGGTTGAGCGTCTGGCAAGACGGAAGGGATCAATTTAAATATTTGTTGGTTTGGGATCTCCCTCCCTCCTCTCTGTACCTCGTGTGTTTTAGTGTGCTTTGACATGGCATGTGCCGGGAAAGGGTCCAGCCCCGGTACCGGGGAGAGCCGGTCATATTGTAATGACTCGGGTTGCAGGAGAGCAGAGCAGAGCATCGGCAGTTTATTGAGAACAGTTGTAAGTTCGTCGGTCACTTGGTCTCTCGCGCATTTTAGGGGTTTCCTGACGAGATGTCACCAGCAGAGATTGATTGGTGTCGTTGTGTGTGTGTGTGTGTGTGTGTGTGTGTGTGTGTGTGTGTGTGTGTGTGTGTGTGTGTGTGTGTGTGTGTGTGTGTGTGTGTGTGTGTGTGTGTGTGTGTGTGTGTGTGTGTGTGTGTGTGTGCGCGCGCGAGCGAGGGCGCAGAGAGCCCATTTATAAAACATGATTTTGGAGGCAGCTGGCACACTAGACTGTTCCATATGACACCATATTTTTCTGATTTGTGCTGTTGCAGAGGTTGTCATCAGCTAATAAGAGTTTTGGAGAAATAGCGCTTTGGCATGAAATATCAGACATCTGTCATAAAATTATGACTAAAAAAAGCAAATGCAATATACTGAAACATCTGAACCTTTTATTATTGAATCAGCATGACGATTTCTCATTGCAAGATTCCAGCTCTGTGGTTTGGCTGTACAGGATTTATGCCTTTCACTGCTATAACATCCATCCAAAGTCTGCAGGGAGGCTTCAGACTACCCATAATTCAAGGTCAGCATTGCTTCTGGGGGTAGCATTGCATACCTTCAGCTCTCCCCCTCCTGTGTGTTTGGTGTGTAACATACATTTAAAATTAAACACACTCACACACACACACATGCATATGCATTGGATGCCCGCTGTCCTCCACCAGCTCCAGGGGTGGTGAGAAGTGTGTGTGTGTCCAGTGCTAAAGTTTGTGTGTGTCCTGGCATGAAGTAAAATGTACTTAGGGTGGAGAGGGGGAGTAGAAGTTAGGGTGGAGAGGGATGAGAGGGGGAGTAGTTAGGGTGGAGAGGGATGAGAGGGGGGGAGTAGTTAGGGTGGAGAGGGGGGGAGTAGTTAGGGTGGAGAGGGGGGAGTAGTGG
Organism: Clupea harengus; assembly: GCF_900700415.2. Classification (NCBI taxonomy): domain Eukaryota; kingdom Metazoa; phylum Chordata; class Actinopteri; order Clupeiformes; family Clupeidae; genus Clupea; species Clupea harengus. The sequence goes on from NC_045169.1 coordinate 16,422,980, forward strand.
TTAGGGTGGAGAGGGATGAGAGGGGGAGTAGTTAGGGTGGAGAGGGATGAGACGGGGAGTAGTTAGGGTGGAGAGGGATGAGAGGGGGAGTAGTTAGGGTGGAGAGGGATGAGAGAGGGAGTAGTTAGGGATGAGAGAGGGTAGTAGTTAGGGTGGAGAGGGATGAGAGGGGGAGTAGTTAGGGATGAGAGAGGGTAGTAGTTAGGGTGGAGAGAGGGGGAGTAGTAGTTAGGGTGGAGAGAGGGGGAGTAGTGGTTAGGGTGGAGAGGGGGAAGAGACGGACAGAAAGAAGAGGAGAACAGAAGGTAAGAAATGAAGAGAAGATGAGACAAGTTGTGGACAATAGAGAAGTGTGTGAACAAAAACAAAACCGAAACGAAAGATTAGAGGGCAGGAGAGAAAAGCGGCATTTGAAACTCTTGTCCTGCTTGGCTGCAACCACCTGAGAGGCTGCAGCTGTTGGTTGGTGTGTGAGTGTGTGAGTGTGTGTGTGTGTGTGTGTGTGTGTGTGTGTGTGTGTGAGTGTGTGTGAGAGAATGTGTGTGTGTACGTACATGGGTGTTGGACCACCTCCGCTATATTTCTTTTGAAGAGCGTTAAAACAGTCAGTAAATCTTGGCCCCTGGCTCTAATTGGGGGCCTCCCTGACACACGTTCAGGGGCCTTTGATGACAAGAACCTGACCAAATGAGCGTTGGCTTTAGCTACCCCCCCCCCCCCACCCCCCACCCCCCCCGAAAAAAAAACTCTCTGTGGCTCCCTCTGTGTGATGGATGAGATAAGTGCTCTCTGGACCAGAGGGAGGATGCTGAACGCTGCGTAAATCTTCAGATGGTGGGGTGCCCCTCACGGAGCCTCGGACCGAAGGCCAGGCTGCGCTCTCCCTCTCTCCCTCTCTCACTCTCTCACTCTCACTCCTGCCTGCATGCCGTGCTTTCACGCTGTGACAAATTAGGAGCTTAAGTACTTCCTGAGCCTCTCCTCTCACACGCCGAGAGGCCGCAGGAGCGAGGGGGAGCGCCCGCCTTTAAAACACACAGGTAATTGATTTGACAGAGCCCAGCACAGACCCATCACAGGCTGATGGTCTTATGGGTGGCATCGGAGAGACGAGAGGGAAGAGCGGAGGAGAGAATTCCTGGGGGGTGGGGGGGATGAGAGGGAAGAGCGGACCAGGAGAGAGGAGGTGAGAGTTCCTGGAGGGTGGGGGGGGGCGAGAGGACGAGAGGGAAGAGCGGACCAGGAGAGAATTCCTGGGGGGGGGGATGAGGGAAGAGCGGAGGAGAGAGTTCCTGGGGAGAGGGGGGGGGATGAGAGGAGAGAGAGAAGGAGAGAGTTCCTGGGGGTGGTGGGTGGATGCTTAGAGGTGGACTGATGATTATGTGGGTGGTGTCATGGGGAGGATGTGAGGCAGATGGTTGGTGGCTAGCAGGGAGGCGCTGCTAGGTGCAGATGAGCGTTAGCGGTCAGTTAGCAGTCAGTTAGCAGTCAGTTAGCGGCACCCCATAGTGGGTGCAGGGACAGACACACCTTCACACACACACACACACACATTTGATTCTGTTATTTGGACTAATACAGATTGAAGCACAGGCACAGTATCCAAATATTAATAAAGAGTCTGCATACACACGCATACAGATATTCACATGCTTACACACACACACACACACTCACACACACACACACTCAAACCCTCTGAGAAACTCCAGAGACAAAGTCCAGTGCCATCTCACTAGCCCCCAGTGTACTAGAGAGAGCATGTTCCAACCTGCTTGCACACACACACAGACACACACACACAGACACATACACACACACACAGAGGGCACTACTCCTAGAGGAGAATGTTAGTTTAGTCATGTTTGAACTCTGAAAGGACCCCTTCATGTTTCCTCTGCTCTCCATGATGACTACAAAGCAGGAGTGGACAGACTTCTCTCTCTGTCTCCCTCTCTCTTTCTCTCACTCTCCTTCGCTCCCTCTCCCTCTTTCTCTCTTTATCTCTCTCACCATCTCTCTCTCCATCTCTCTGTCTCTCTCTTTTTCTTCACCTCTCTATCCATCTCTCTCTCTCTTTCTTCACCTTTCTCTTCCTCTTTCTTTATCTCTCTCTCTCCATCTCTCTTTTTTTCTCTGTCTATTCCTTCATCTCTGTCTCTCTCTCTCCCTTCTCCCTCCCTCTCTAATGCCCCCCCCCCCCCCACACACACACACACACACACACACACACACACACTCTTTCTCTCTGTTGTTTCTCTTGACACTGAGCATGAGAGGCCTGTGGGAGGAGCCTAGTCTTGTTTATGGAGCACTGGAAAGGTATAAAATCACACTTACTGTTTGCGTCTCAGGCCCTCCCCATTCTCCCTTTGAGGTGTGTGTGTGTGTGTGTGTGTCTGTTTGGGTTTTGGGGGAGGGCAGGTTGGGGAGACCTTTGCACAGACAGACCTGTGTTTGACAGTTTAATTCCAGCAGCTTCTCCCTGAGGGGACCCACAAGGGCACAGCTGCAGAGCTCTACGCTTGTGCTTTCCTCAAGGAGCACTTGTGTTAAAGTTTCAACATTAGGGCGCACACTCTGTGCTGTTTCTATGCATCACTATTATACAATTAAATGTACCGGTGCACCAACTGGAACGATTGAGAATTACTTTTACAGGAAACATGATTTTAAAGAGTATTACTTTTTTTTCAGTTCATTGTATTTTTGTGTTCACATTTTATGTTTCATCATATTTTTCCTTCACTTTCATTTTGCGCATAGGTCAGATTAGGGCTGGGCAGTATGACGGTATATACCGTGCAACGGTAGAAATGTGTCTACCGGGAGAGATTTGGCCATACCGTTTCAACCGCGGTATACTCTTATTTTGAAATTTAATCGATTTATTTTTAGATAATGACCTCCGAACTATACTTCATCCCTCTTATTATACAGTAACTCGCCAAAACAATAGACATTCCTCCAAAAATACCTCTTTAACGATTTTGTAGCCGTTTTGTGATTTCTGCTGAGAAATAAAATAGAACTCTAAAGTTTCAGGTGTTGCGTAGCAACCCATTACTTCCCGTTACGTTAAATGACCGGACTACTTGCGGAATGATATGAAAGATGGTCAGCGGTCATTACATTTTCGCAGCAGTGAAAATAAAGAAATTACAGACCTGCGAACGTTGGGGTGGCCCGTTCAAATCAACGGAACTTTTTTGAACATTCTGAAGAGCCGTATAATACGATACCCAGTACAATTTTGAAGCACATAACCTGCAAGGACTGTCATGCCTACTTGTTGAGTAATCCTCGACTGTTGGGCAAGATTCAATATACTGAAAAATATGGACTGAAAAGTGTCTAGTGTAGGCATTTATTTTTCAGTATTTCAAAGTGAATGAGCTGTGAGAGCACAAGAACAGTGAGCGTCTAGCAGCGATTATCATAGATATATACATGTATGTATGTCAACGGCGATTACGGCCAAACCAACGAGATTCTAAGTAACATAGAGACAAAACTTTTTGGGGTACTCCACGTAGATCATAAACCCTTGAATATAAAAACGACTCAGTGAAATCTGTTGAGAAATATAAACGCTACAGTGCTTTTTATCCAGAAAAATTGCAGCTCCATCATTTACTTGCGTCTGTTTACAGGCCAGTCATCACGTTAGCTTGGTCAGGCTTTAGCTCGGTCGCCTTGACTGTTTCCCACCAGACAGCCAATTCTCAGCACATTAATAGCCAAACAGCTTCCTGAGTTGTCATGGCCACTTGCCTGCTCACCATGGATTCAGTATGGTGGACAGTATGGCTGTGACCGGACGTATCCGTGTAAACGCAAACCTGCAGCGTAAATGCCGCAGGGAGGTGACACACACACACACACACACACACACACACACACACATACACACACCACCGCTTCACGCCTCGCATGTGGGTTTCTGGAGACAAAACTCCTTACAAAACTTGCACATCACAAGAACATCACACTGCTGGATTGTCCATTTTTCCAGCCAGTGAAAACCCCTCAGGGTCAGGGTTAAATGTGTGTAAACCTTTCCTTCACTCTGCATCTTAGTAGGCTAACTTATGTTTCGCATACCCTTTAATTTGGGGAAAATTGGCCACTAATGGTAGTGTGATGCATAATACAAATGTGTGTGTGTGTGTGTGTGTGTGTGTGTGTGTGTGTGTGTGTGTGTGTGTGTGTGGGCAGCTTTCTAACAGAAAGGCCCAGAATGCAATTCCACACAGACAGCCTTAAACCACACAGCCCCCAATTTGTCTTTCCCCCTGATGTGTGAAGACTGTGTATGTGTATGAAGACTGGGAGTGTGTGTGTAAGTGTAAAGACCTGGCAAACACACTCTTCTCCTGATGAGCTGTTTAGAGGGTCTGTTCTCTGAGTAATGTATCTCACACCCCTGAACTGTGCTGGTTTCTCACACCCCTTAACTAGATGAGCTGAATATGCTTTAAGTTATTATAATGTAGGGGACACTTGTCCTTGTCCCCTACAGTCCTTCAACTCTGTGTGTGTGTGTGTGTGTGTGCTGGCTGTAAGAACTCATTAGGTTGTTTTAATAGGAGTGTGTGTGCGTGCGTGTGTGTGTGTGTGCAGTCCTTGAGCCTGTGGGAAATGCTCAGATCAATAAGATGAGATTGCGGTGCATCTCTAAATAGGTATTAAGTGCAGGGGAGACCTGTGTGTGTGTGTGTGTGTTTAAGTGCAGGGGAGACCTGCTCTGCTGAGTGTGACTCCTCCTCTTTCCCCTTCCCTCTCTCTCTCTCTCTCTCTCTCTCTCTCTATCTATCTCTCTCTCTCTCTCTCTCTCTCTCTCTCTCTCTCTCTCTCTCTCTCTCTCTCTTCCTCTTCTTTATCTGTCTCTTCCTCCTCTTTCCCCTTCCCTCTTTGTAATGTCTCTTGCATACACACTCCTCCTAGCCCAGCCTTAAATGGCACCGTGTGCTCCCTCTCATCAGAACATAACGCTCCAACCTTCTCCGTTAAGATGGAGGCCAAATGGCTCCTCTCACAAGGGGGACGGAACCGCGGAATGCTCCAACTACTGAAGACAAAGAACATTCCAAAAACGGGCCGTTCTAAGTTCTTTGCATGGAACTTTCATGCAGAACACTGCAGTAGTACACAGAAGCTGGTGGAGTTCTAGATCCTGGCCAGCTCAGCCTGAATAATGAGGAGAGAGAGGGAGGGAGGGAGAGAGGGAGGGAGGGGGAGAGAGGGAGAGAGAGAGGGAGAGAGAGAGGGAGGAAAGAAGCTCAGGGACAGAGAATGCTGATGGGGCTGGGGGTGTTTGAGCGCTGACACACACACACACACACACACACACACACACACAGGGCAGAGGGGTTGGGCTGGTCATGTTCAGGAGGAATGTTTTCTCTTTCTTTGCAAAGCAGCTCAGCCCAGTGGGATTCAGACCCTTACTCCACAGAAACCACCTTAGTATTGCTGTGTGTGTGTGTGTGTGTGTGTGTGTGTGAGGGCGAGCAGGCAGGCATATGGGTTTTCATTTCCTTCTACCTCAGTGTGTTTTATCTCCCAGTAGTGTCTTGAATGTGTCTTCTCTCTCACTAGTTCTCTCTGTGTGTGTGTGTGTGTGTGTGTGTGTGTGTGTGTGTGTGTGTGTGTGTGTGTGTGTGTGTGTGTGTGTGTGTGTGTGTGTGTGTGTGTGTGTGTGTGTGTGTGTGTGTGTGTGAGCACAGGTTAACAGTACTGTCCGAAGGCGTTATGGAGGCAAAATTATTGATTTTCCTGCTGTTGACTCATCTTCACTTCCACTTACAGCTCGCCAGCGCATGTGACGAGAGACACACACACACACACACACACACACACACGTGTATCCCACCACCATCCCTTTACTCTAAAACGAATGCCTTCCAGAGACGCTGGCCAGTTCCATCCTGTGACTCCAAGACCAGCGCCAACCCCAGACTTAGCCCAGTGTCTGTCTGTCTGTCTGTCTGTCTGTCTGTCTGTCTGCCCGCCCCTCTCTCTCTTCCTCTCTCTCTCTTTGTTTGACCCTCTCACTGTCCCCCTCTCTCTCTTTCTCTGTCCCTCTTTCTGTCTCAGAGTCAAATATAGCCTGGCTTCGGCTCTAAGCTCTTGCAAAGCTGTGAGGCTTTTCAGAATGGCTGTCCAGAAAACAATGGCGGACAGGAAATGAGCTCCAAACAGAAGTGAGACGGGGCCGTACGCCATGCCGCCACTCAGACCGTTAATGGCGTTTTAATGAGCGACCTTAGTGGAATTCTCACCCGGCAACCGCTCACCCTTAGCGTGGTGCCAATTATGGTATGGCAGAGTGGCGTTTGTCTGAAAACCTGCCCCGTAGCGGTCCGCCCCCCCACCAGCCCCCCAAGGCTAATGGTCAATTACCCACAATCCCACAGCACCAGGGAGTGAGGGAAGATTTGGTGAATGGAGAGAAGTGTGTGTGTGTGTGTTTCACTCTCTAAACTTCTGAGTTATTGTATTTGAGTGTGCGTGTGTGTGTGAGAGCATGTGGAGTGAGCTTTTGGTGTGGAGTGAGTGTGTGTGCCTGTGTGTGAAAGGGAGTTCGTGCGTGTGTGTCTGAGAACGAGACTGTGTGTGTGTGTGTGTGTGTGTGTGAGTGAGGGTCTCGTGTGGAGTCACTCCACTCCCTTGTCTGTGCATGGTCACCTTCCCTTGCCAACCGGCCGCCTTAAGCCGTGTGAGAACACAGGTCCCATAACAATGGCCAATGAGAACACAGGTCCTGTAACAATGGCCAAAGTCACGTCGCAGGCCCTAATCCCAGGGTGGCCCTTTCTCAGAGAGGGAGATGAATCGACCCGCGAGCCACTTTGTGCTTCTCCCATCCAGCAACCACTTTCACTTTTCACCACTTTCATTTTCCGCATGCCTCCCATTCTGAGTGTGTATAAGTGTGTTCAGTCTAAAAAGCACCAATAACACCAGTATTTTTTTTTGTCCCCTCTCTCCCTTACACACAAACACACCATAGGCATGGAACCCATCATACATTAGGTACTGCCTCCTGTGTCAGAGTGTGTGTGTGTGTGTGTGTGTGTGTGTGTGTGTGTGTGTGTGTGTGTGTGTGTGTGTGTGTGTGTGTTTATGAGCGGATAAGAGGAGGGGAGACCTAGGTAGCTTCCCTTGGTGAATCACTGCTCTAGACTTTGTTAAATTCAACAAACAAGCACTTAGTTTGGAAGCTGACTTTGAAATCAGAGAACTGGCTGTGAGTTAGGATTCGGGAAACTAGCTTGGACTTGGGCAACTGGCTTGGAGTTGGGCAACTGGCATCAAATGGGACACCTGGCACAGTATTCCATCACTGGCGTGGAGTTTGGTAATAGGCCTGGTGCAGTGGTGCTTATCTGTGCCGGCCTGTATCTTGGTGCTGTTCTGTGGTGTAATGTGTGTGTGTGTGCGCGTGCTGTGGTGAAATGTAATGTAATGTAATGTAATCTATCCCACACATTCAGGGATATGTGGGGTCACCTGAAGGAAAAGGGGAAGAGTGAACATAAACAATGCTGTGGTGCTGTGGTGTGGGGGGGGGGGGGGGGGGGGGGGGGTGAACCATGTGAATTCTAGTGCGTTTCCTGGTTTGGATTGAAAACGCCCAGAAACGTTGTGTTTGTGCGTGTGTGTAGGCTATTCGAATTGTAGTTTTTCTCCTGGTCCTGATTCAAAACGCCCAGCAAGTGTGTGTGTGTGAGTGTGGATTTGTGGGTGTGGCTGCATGGTTTCGATGTGGTCTCAGGTTATTAAAACCTTTGGGTTGATCTCAAAGAAAAATGTTATCAGCAGTGTGTGAGTAATTACCCTTCAGTACTGAATAATGTTGATTAATATCAGCAGAGTGTAATTACACTTCGGTACTGAATATTGTTCATTAATATCAGCAGTGTGTGAATACCCTTCAGTACTGAATAATGTTCAATCTGACCGGGAGAACTCTCTTAGTCACTCACCCACTCTCACACACCCTCTCACACTCTCACACCCACACACTCACTCACTCACTCACTCACTCATTTACTCACTCACTCAAACCCAATAACTCTCACACACCCTCCCACTCAGTCACTCACTCACTCACTCACACACACACACACGCCTGTCTCACAGAGTTATGAGACTTTGTGATGAGTATTCAGTCTAGGGTTGACCCCTGTGCGGTGTAGAGTTGACCCCTGTGCGGTGTAGAGTTGACCCCTGTGCGGTGTAGAGTTGACCCCTGTGCGGTGTAGAGTTGACCCCTGTGCGGTGTAGAGTTGACCCCTGTGCGGTGTAGAGTTGACCCCTGTGCGGTGTAGAGTTGACCCCTGTGCGGTGTAGAGTTGACCCCTGTGCGGTGTAGAGTTGACCCCTGTGCGGTGTAGAGTTGACCCCTGTGCGGTGTAGAGTTGACCCCTGTGCGGTGTAGAGTTGACCCCTGTGCGGTGTAGAGTTGACCCCTGTGCGGTGTAGAGTTGACCCCTGTGCGGTGTAGAGTTGACCCTGTGCGGTGTAGAGTTGACTCTGTGTTTCTTCTTTTTCTTGATGTGAAGCATTGGCGGTGCAGGCCACACATGGGGGAGGGGCGGATGTTAAAGCCTAGATGTTAACATGTGTGTGTGTGTAGGTGGCGGGGTTGCTTGGCATGGTTCTGTGTTGTTGAAACCACTAGCAGCAGTAGCCTCCCCTCAGTTTGGGGATTCTTCACACACACACACACACACACACACACACAGACTCTCACCCTTGTGTGTGCTCCCATGCGGGAGTTGTTGTTTCACGCCTGCAGGTTCAGGCAGGGCTCTGCCCATATGGCGAGGTGTGTGAGAGACAGGCATTCCCCTCACTCTCAGCCCAGCCTTTGGGGGATACAAACACACTCACGTGAAACACACACACACACACTCATGCAGGTTTGATGTTCACAGTACTAGACTTTTGTCAAAAAACTCTGCACGGCACCCCTGACTCCTCTGTCACAGCCACACAGAATCACACACATATTTGTCACAGATGATCGCATATATAGATGCACACACACACACACACACACACACACACACACACACACACACACACACACACACACACACACACACACACACACACACACACACACAAAGAGAGACTCTAGGAAACTCAAGCAAATTGCCTGTCCAAACAGTGTGTGTTGACGGACCGGAAGCTTGTCTGTCTGGAGTGTGAATGAATGAATAGGTCAGCTTCTCAGCACAGCGTTGGGCACAGCCTGTCTCTTTGTTGTGTGTGCGTGTGTGTGTGAGTGTGGAAGAGAACTCCTGTTTGAACACACACACACACACACACACCGCCCCCAAGCTTTAAAGACATACCTGTTGTGAATGGCCTGTCTGCAAATATTCGGCCATTTTAGGGGCCTTTATAGCATTGGTGAGACTACATAGGGAGAGGAAGAGAGGAGTGGAGTGCTGGAAGTCCTGTGTGTGTGTGTGTGTGTGTGTGTGTGTGTGTGTGTGTGTGTGTGTGTGTGTGTGTGTGTGTGTGTGTGTGTGTGTGTGGGGTCATTTATCACAGTGAGCATTTAAGTCAACCAGTTGTGTGTGAAACCTGGGAAGCTTTCACTGTAAGGTGAGAGTACACAGACAGAACGAGACACAGACAGACCGAGACACAGACTGAACGAGACACAGACGGACGAACGTACAGAGACACAGACAGCAGCCCAGAGAAGGAGTGAATCTCTGCGTTTTTATGGAAATGGCAGCCAAAGATGGAAGGACAGAGCCGGGCTACCTTCTCTTCTTTTCAAGCTCCACTGGTCTACGGCCGTCATAAAGTCATCTGGTGTCTCATCTCGGCCTCAGGCCTAATGGGCTCAGCACGACGGTGCTTTTAACGGCCACCACAACCGGCTCCAGGGTTAGAGGAAGCGTCCTAAATAATCTAATGGAGTGTCATAAACGGTTTTAAGGAAACGGCCAGATGTTGCCAGCCAGTGAGTGTCTAAACTGTGCTCTGGTCATGGCAGTGTGAGGTCTAAACTGGTCCTGGCTGTGAGATCTAAACTGATTGATTGATGGATGGATGATCTATGCTGGTTGACCACTGCTAGATTATAAATTGATGATCCATGCTGGTTGACTACTGCTAGATTATAAATGGCCCCACCTGTGTTAAGCCTGGATGTTTACGCACCATCACCTAGTTGGTTTGCCAAACATGTCGTTATGACATTTCCTCTAGCAATTTAAAGCCTTTGGAAAAACATCAGCGTAGGCAAAAGCTTGCTCTTTGATATGGGTCAAGGTTTTGATTCATGCAGTGTTTGCATCTGGTCGTGCGTTTGGGTAGTGTGTGTGTGTGTGTGTGTGTGTGTGTGTGTTGCTTGGCGTGTGTGTGTGTGTGTGTGTGTGTGTGTGTGTGTGTGTGTGTGTGGAAGCCCCCACAGCAAAACCACTAAACCTACAGAGGAGTCCAGTGCTTAGATGCACCAGAAGAGCAGGAAGGAACACAAACACAGCTGTTTGTTCCTCTGCTTTACACAAACACACACACACCTGCCTGTCAGAAGCACTCTCGCTGTCGGGAGTGACCCCAGACAACCTCTACTTTTCAACCCGCGGGTGGGGAAAAAGGTTTCCATTAGCAACACACACACACACACACACACACACACACACACACACACACACACACACTTACACATACATACACACATCTACACATACACCCCACACACACACGCCCTCGCACGAACACACAGACACACTAACCCATACACACTCACACACGCCCACGCCCTCGCACAAACACACACAGACACACACACACTCTGCCGGTTTGCTGTCCAGAGGTGCTCTCCAGTAATGCTGAAGGGGCTTTTTCCCCGTCACCGCCAGAACACAGCAAGCACTCGCAGGTCAGTGAGCGCAGCAGGGGGACACTGTGTGTGTGTGTGTGTGTGTGTGTGTGGCTTTGTGTATATCTGTGTGTGTGTGTGTGACTCTGTGTGTGTGTGTGATATTTGATAAATCAGCTGATGATTGTTTTGGTTCTGTGGGAAAAGCCATGAGACTGTGTGTAATTCATGTAGCTTGCTTGCTGTGTGTGTGAGTGTGTGCAGTTTGATTGTGTTTTTATTCGGGAGCGAGACGATGATTTGAAGGTGTCCATCATTTTTGAAAACCTTTACATTTCCAGTGTTTTAAATTCCACTGTCTCTAGTCTGAGCTGTGTGTCTCCTCTCTCTCTGTCTCTGGTCTGAGCTGCGTGTGTCTCCTCTCTCTCTCTGGTCTGAGCTGTGTGTGTCTCCTCTCTCTCTGTCTCTGGTCTGAGCTGTGTGTGTCTCCTCTCTGTCTCTAGTCTGAGTTGCGTGTGTGTCTCCTCTCTCTCTGTCTCTGGTCTGAGCTGTGTGTGTCTCCTCTCTCTCTGTCTCTGGTCTGAGCTGTGTGTGTCTCCTCTCTCTCTCTCTCTGGTCTGAGCTGTGTGTGTCTCCTCTCTCTCTGTCTCTAGTCTGAGCTGTGTGTGTCTCCTCTCTGTCTCTCGTCTGAGCTGCGTGTGTCTCCTCTCTCTCTGTCTCTGGTCTGAGCTGTGTGTGTCTCCTCTCTCTCTGTCTCTGGTCTGAGCTGTGTGTGTCTCCTCTCTGTCTCTCGTCTGAGCTGCGTGTGTCTCCTCTCTCTCTGTCTCTGGTCTGAGCTGTGTGTGTCTCCTCTCTCTCTGTCTCTGGTCTGAGCTGTGTGTGTCTCCTCTCTGTCTCTCGTCTGAGCTGCGTGTGTCTCCTCTCTCTCTGTCTCTGGTCTGAGCTGCGTGTGTCTCCTCTCTCTCTGTCTCTGGTCTGAGCTGTGTGTGTCTCCTCTCTGTCTCTGGTCTGAGCTGCGTGGGTCTCCTCTCTCTGTCTCTGGTCTGAGCTGTGTGTGTCTCCTTTCTCTCTGTCTCTAGTCTGAGCTGCGTGTGTCTCCTCTCTCTCTCTCTCTGGTCTGAGCTGTGTGTGTCTCCTCTCTCTCTGTCTCTAGTCTGAGCTGCGTGGGTCTCCTCTCTGGAGCTGCTGCTCTCCCCTGGTTTGGCTTTGTTTTGCCATGGAGGACTGACTGCAGAAACGCCTCATCCGCACACTGTGGGATCTCACACACACACACACACACACACACACACACACACACACACACACACACACACACACACCGCTTTGGCTAAGCTCTCATACCAGCAAACTTCTCTCTCTTTTTCTTCCCATTGGTTCCACCCTTTCTTCCCTTCTCCCACTCTCTCTCTCTCTCTCTCTTTCTCCCACTCTCTCTCTCTCACTCTTTCATACAGTCTTTCATACAGTCTGTCTCCCTCTCTTTTCTCCACTCTTTCTTTCTGTCTTTCTTCTGCCTTTCAACCACTCTTTCAGCCTATTCTTTTATTCCTCTCTCTTTCTCTTCCTCTCTTTCCCTCTTCCTCTCTCACTCTCTTTTCCTCTCTTTCTCTTCCTCTCTCTCTTCCTCTCTCTCTCTCTCTTCCGGTCTTTCACCCCAGTTTTCCTGAAACTATGAGGGTTCAGAGTCGGCTGGGAGATGCTAATCTGTGTGTGACAGAAGGAAGACTGGCACTCTAGACTTCTGTGTGTGTGTGGGTGTGTGAGGTTGTGTGTGTGAGAGAGAGAGAGAGAGAGAGAGAGAGAGAGAGTGTTGGGAGGTTGTGGTGGAAAAGGCCCAGCTGAACGGATGAGTGTATGTAGTTGTATTTGGAGTGGTGTGTGTGAATGAGTTTGTGTGTGAGAGTGAGTTTGTGAGTTTGTGAGAGTGTGAGTGTGAGTGTGTGTGTGTGTGTGTGTGTGTGTGTGTGTGTGTGTGTGTGTGTGTGTGTGTGTGTGTGTGTGTGTGTGTGTGTGTGTGTGTGTGTGTGTGTGTGTGTGTGTGTGTGTGTGTGTGTGTGTATGTGGTGCTTTGTCCTGAGTGCCTTTGGGTTTTATGACCTGAGGAGATCCAGGAGCAGTGTAATGATCAGGAATAAGATGGAACTTAAATGTCACATAAATTACAGAGCGTTAAATGTCAGGGTGTATTGGATTGTAAAAGGCTATGGCTGTGTGTGTGTGTGTGTGTGTGTGTGATGGGGTGCGGGGTTGGGGGTCAATCATCATAACTGGTTAGCTGTGTAATGGGCTGTAGCCATGGCAGTGGAAATCTGTTTATTTTTTACAGTTGAGCCGTTGGTCCATTCGGTCAGCGGTCGTTATGGGCTGTTCTTGGAGAGAGGAGGTAGAGGAACACACACACACACACACACACACACACACACACACACACACACACACACACACACACACACACACACACACACACACACACACACACACAAACTCCTCTTGGAGAGAGGGCAAATGTGCTCTGACTGCCATTGTGTGCTGATTGGCATCTTGGCTCGATCTGCCGAGGAGAGGGGAGGCGATGGGTGGGGGGGGGGGGGGGGGGCAGGCGGGAATTGAGCTCTCTTGGCCCAGTAACAGAAGTGGCATTTGCTGTGTGTGTGTGTGTGTGTGTGTGTTTGTTCCTCTACCTCCTTTCTCTCTCAGCACTGTTGTAATTGTTGGCCGTGCTCCTGCTGCTGAATAGTGTGTGTGTGTGTGTGTTTGGGGGGGGGGGGGGTTGTACTGTGAGCACTGCTACGCTCCTCATCTGTCGTTTGCACGTATGGTGACATTTCTGACCCCTGACTCTGAGGAGTCTGAGCCAACAGGCTTAGGGGGAGAGGGAGGGAGAAAGAGAGAGGGAGAGAGAGAGGAAGAAATAGACAGAAGAAGAGCGAGAGGGGGAGAGAGAGAAAAACAGAGAGAGGGAGAGAAGGGGGGAGAGATACTGATGGAGGGAAAGACAGAGGCACACTACTGTGCCGTGTGAAGTTTTGGTGGGTTGGTGTGTGGCTGTAAAGTTGTATGTGTGTGGATAAGAGTGTGTTTTCATGTGTGTATTAGGACACTGAAGGATAAAACTGTTTTGGGCTGTGTGTGGAGACAAAATGTGTGTGTGTGTGTGTTGTCATATTTGTGTTGTATTGTAGCTGTAGTTGTGTGTTGTCATATTCATGTTGTATTGTAGTTGTGTGTTGTCATATTGGTGTTGAGTTGTGGTTGTACTTGTGTGTCGTCATATTTGTGTTGTAGTTGTGTGTTGTCATATTTGTGTTGTGTTTTAGTTGTGTGTTGTCATATTTGTGTTGTATTGTAGCTGTAGTTGTGTGTTGTCATATTCATGTTGTATTGTAGTTGTGTGTTGTCATATGTGTGTTGCAGTTGTGTGTTTGTTGTAGTTGTGTGTTGTCATATTTGTGTTGTAGTGGTGTGTTGTCATATGTGTGTTGTAGTTGTGTGTTTGTTGGAGTTTTTGTTCTGCTTTAGTTTCATGTTGGTCTTCACCTTCCCGCGAGGGGTTCTGATGAAGCACATGTTTCATTTTGTGCGTGCGTGCGTGTGCGTGCGTGCGTGCGCGTGCGTGCGTGCGTGCGTGCGTGCGTGCGTGTGTGTGTGTGTGTGTACAGTGGCCAGTAGTTCTCTTTCTGATGTAATTGACTTACACACGCACACGCTGTAAGATATACACATCCCAACA
>NC_045169.1:16440067-16450067 GCF_900700415.2 Clupea harengus
TGTGTGTGTGTGTGTGTGTGTTTGTGTTTTCGGTGGTGTTGAGTCTTTCCCATTCCTCTTTTGTGATGTCATATTGTGCTGTGTTGCTTTTGTGTTACATAGTTGGGTTGTGCTGCTAAAGTGTGTATTTTGTTTTTGTTTGTGTTGTTTGGGTTGTTGCTCTGTGGTGCTGTTGTGTTGTGTAGCCATTATATTTGTTCATCTAAAGGTTGATTGCCACTGTGTTGTGTTTTGTTGTTGTGTTGTTTGTTGAGTCATGTTCTGTGGTGTTGAGCTGTGTTGTGTTGTGGTGTGTTGAGCTGTGTTGTGGTGGTGAGGTGTGTGTGTGTGTGTGTGTGTGTGTGTGTCCTTCGGGCTCTAATTAGCTCCTGTGGGGGAGTTTGTCTGAGTGAGTGTATGTGTGTCTGAGTGAGATATCAGCACTTATCACTGTTATATTACCATTCCGTCTCTTTACCTGCCAAGCTGGGATGACAACCTTGAATCTTACAAGCTGCTGTGTGTGTGTGTGTGTGTGTGTGTGTGTGTGTGTGTGTGTGTGTGTGTGTGTGTGTATAGACAAGACTTCAGCACTTGTGGGTAATTAGATTGCTAAGAAGGAGAATCGTGCCTGAGTTTTGTCAGCGAGTGTGTTGAGTTGAGTATGCAACACCTTGCTGTCTCCTGGGGATAGTCACACTGTGCTGAGAGCGTGTGTGTGCATGCATGTGCATGTGTGTGTGTGAGCGCACGCCTATGTTTATAGGAGTGCCTGAATGTGTGTGTGAGTGTGTGTGTGTGAGTGTGTGTGTGTGTGCTCATCAGGGCTCCAGTGCTTTGTTCATGCCTAATTTCATGCACATTTAGTTGCTGGTGATGTTGCCTAAGTAATGGGGCCTGTTGATGAGATCACAGAGAGCAGAGGCTTTGTGTGTGTGTGTGTGTGTGTGTGTGTGTGTGTGTGTGTGTGTGTGTGTGTGTGTGTGTGTGTGTGTGTGTGTGTGGCTTCCTAATGCTCCACACACACGCTGATTACATTCATTTGGGGGCATTGGGAAATTATGCTGTTTTTCCCCTCACTTCCTGACCCGACCCCCCCCCCCCCCCCCCCCCCCATTCTAGTGTTGCCATGTGGTGGCTGTGATCATGCAAAAGTGATAATGACTCATCCGTCCTCTTTAGTGTGCAAGGGTGCTCTGAATAAACTGATCCTGATCATGTGCCCCCTGTCCTCTGTGTCTAGTGTTGTATTAATCCTGCAACCATTTTGCTGTGCAAGTGTCCTTCACCTAAAGTGCAGTGTTGCTAAGTAATCCGTCTTCGTTAGCGTGGAACGATCCCTTGCGTAGTAGTAGTTGTAGTAAGCAAGGGTTCATGTACATTGTAGCAGTGCTGATGAAGCTTCCGTCCTTTTAAGTGTACAAGCGTCCTCTGTGTAAAGTGTAGTTAAGTGTGCTAATGAGCCCACTTCCCTATTTGCCATGTGTACTTTTTAGTGTGCAAGACTCTTCCCTTTTAATGTGTGGTAGTGTTAATGAATCCTCTGTCCTTTTTAGTGTGCAAGGAACCTCCCTATAAATTGGAGGAGTCGGGATACGCCGGCTTTATCCTGCCCATTGAGGTTTACTTCAGAAATAAGGTATGACACACACACACACACACACACACACACACACACACACACACACACACACACACACACACAGTATTTATTAACCTGCATTCAGTTTGTGGTCCATCCAACACGGCATGACTCTCTTAATCAGCACACACACAAAAAAAAACACACACACACACACACACACACACACACAGAGAGAACCAGAGACATTAATAGGGTAGATGAGGAAAGTCAGTCATGAAATCCATAGTGCAGAACCTGAGGATACTTCAATACATGAAAGTTCACGGATCTTCTTGGATTTCTCCCTCCTTACCCTCTCCCTCTCCCTCTCCCTCTCTCTCTCTCTCTCTCTCTCTCTCTCTCTCTCTCTCTCTCTCTCCTCTCTCTCCCCCTCTCTCCCTCTCTCTCTCTCCCTCTCCCTCTCCTTCTCTCTCTCTCTCCCCCTCTCCCTCTCCAGGAGGAACCTAAGAAAGTGCGCTTTGACTACGACCTGTTCCTGCACTTGGAGGGCCACCCGCCTGTCAATCACCTGCGCTGTGAGAAGCTGACCTTTAATAACCCCACGGAGGAGTTCAGGAAGAAGCTGCTCAAGGCCGGAGGGGTGGGCACACACACACACACACACACACACACACACAGTCACAGCCATGGTCAGGACTAAAGTGTGTGTGTTTAGTTAACCCTCATCTGCCAAGATAATAAGTAACTGAAGAGGCTGAGGGTGGACCCCTCCAAACCTGGCCATTCATCAGCCTGAGCCTAGACAGGCCTTGGGTACACACACACACACACACACACACACACACACACACACACACACACACACACACACACACACACACACACACACACACACACACTGCAGTGTCTGTCATGAATGAGAGCTAAGTGGGTTTTATTTACTCTGTGTGGTGCTCTTGTGCCCCCCTCTTGCGCACACACACACACACACACACACACACACACACACACACACACACACACACACACACACAGTCCCGGAAACCTTCTCTCCTGACTGTGGTTCCTGCCAGCCCCATTCAATTAGCTAAGAAGAGAAGCCACGTCTCTTTCGCTCTCTCTCTCTCTCTCTCTCTCTCTCTCTCTCTCTCTCTCTCTCTCTCCTTCTGTCCCTCCTTCTCCCTCTCTCTCTCTATCCCTCTCTTTCTCTCTTCCTCCCTCCCTTCTTCTCTCTCTCTCCCTCCCTCTCCCCCCCCTCTCTCTCTCTCTCCCCCCCCTCTCTCTCCCTCTCTCTCTCTCTCTCCCCCCCCCCCCCCCTCTCTCTCTCCCTGGGTCCTTCCTGCAATGTGGGATGTTTTATGGCTTTGAGTGCGACTGCATGACATCATCCCTTTCTCCCCTGACTGGTCTTCAGATGAGGCATGCCCAGGATCAAAGCCAGTGATTGGAGGGTTTGACTTTAATTGAAGCCCATTCATTAGTGTGGTTAATATTAATTAAGGTTTGCAATATGGGAGTGGCCCAATTTACCTGATTGTGTTGGAACACTGATGGGGCGTCTGTGTGTGTGTGTGTGTGTGTGTGTGCATACATAAGCTAGGGTTTGTATATGGTGTTGCTTTTTAATACTTTTCTTTTGCTTCCCAAACAGCAACGTGATCCTCACAAAAGGGGCTCAGAAGATTCAAAAGTAAGAACACACACACACACACACACACACACACACACACACACACACACACACACACACACACACACAAGACAGACACACATATATATGCTGACACACACACACACACACATTCATTCTCCTTTACTATCATCTACCATCTTCTGTTCTTGGTTTCTTTTGATCTTTCTTCCTCTCTCTTTTTCCATCATTCCCTTTTGTTTTTCTCTTTATTCTGTTTTCCTGTACTTCACCGGTATCATGTGTCCCCCCCCCCCCCAGGTGATGGTCATGCAGGAGGGCTCGACGTCTCTGTTCGGTCAGCACCTGAAGCTGCCCACGCTGCCCAGCAGCTCCCTCACCTTCACCTTCCCCGACCTCAAGAAGAGCAAGCCCTTTCCGGGGTCAAAGGTCAGTAAGGATTTTCAGTTCCGTCCGATTGTTAACCCTAAACTCCTGAAACACCCCCTCAGTTACCCCCCGGGCTCAACCCTAAAGTCAAACCCCCACGTCCCCCCCATCCACACACACACACACACTCACTCTGTGGCCTCTGCCTCACCCCTCCCACAAAGAATTCCCATATCTTCAAAGCGTCTGCGTTAAGCCATCGCATTTGCCAAGTTCAAAGATGTCGAGGCTGTTTAACCGGCTGGATTTTTTTCTTGATGTTAAACTCTGGCTTAAGCAGAGTATGTCTTGGCTGCCACGAGAGGTCTCAACTCTCAGTGTGTGTGGTGTGTGTGTGTGTGTGTGTGTGTGTGTGTGTGTGTAGTTTTATTGTGTTTTTATTCAGCTGCCGCAAGAGGTCTTGACTCTCAGTGGAATGGCGTTAGGAGCGAACAGGAATTCTCTCCTCAGAAACATCTCAGTGTGAGTGTGTGTGTGTGTGTGTGTGTGTGTGTGTGTGTGTGTGTGTGTGTGTGTGTTAACTGGGGAAGGTTCACCGATATGACCAGTTTGGTCCTGTTTTCTGTTCTGGTTCTGTGGGAAGTGAGGTCCTCTGCGCTACCAGCCCTCTTCAGGAGTGTTTCTGTCAGGTGGAGCCGTGAAGCCACTGGGAGCATTTCCACGGCATGTGAAATGTTAACACTCTTTTGAGAAATAGATTTGGAAGGTGACGGTGCAGGAGGCTCGGCCCCAGTGTAATGTAGTGTTACACGTGCCTGCTGGTCCGCTGGTGTTCCCTGTATTGTTAGGAAATCATGCGAAGCCATAGATGGCCATGCTGTTTCCATTAAGTGTTATTCTTGGTCCTGGTGGTCGTATCGCTTACCTTAGTGACTAAAGTGTGTGTGTGTGTGTGTGTGTGTGTGTGTGTGTGTGTGTGTGTGTGTGTGTGTGTGTGTGTGTGTGTGTGTGTGCGCGTCCATCAGGGGTTACCGGGGAGATGGTGCACATGGAAATGGTTTGGTATCCAAACAGCCCTTTGTGTGTGATGGATTACTGACAGACTGGGGGGTCAGTGAGTCTGTGTCTCCCACTCTGCCTCGCCGTCGTCTTAAACAAACGCAGAAACGAGCCGCCAGCACGCTGTTGTCTTTCTACCTCTCCTCTCTTCCCCCTCTCCTCTCCTCTCTTCCCCCTCTCCTCTCTTCTACCTCTCCTCTCTTCTCCCTCTCCTCTCTTCCCCCTCTCCTCTCCTCTCTTCCCCCTCTACCTCTCCTCTCTCCCCCTCAGTCTCTCTTCTCTTCCCCCTCTCCTCTCCTCTCTTCCCCCTCTCCCTCTCCTCTCTTCCCCCTCTCCTCTCTTCCCCCTCTCCTCTCCTCTCTTCCCCCTCTCTTCTGTTCTCATAAACAGACAAGGTTCCGGTAGACAGACAGACAGCGTTCTCGTAGACAGACACCCCTGGTGATGGTAAAGATGAGGGTATATCATCCCTCTACCCCTAGTGATGGTAAAGATGAGGGTATATCACCCCTCTATGATGCTGTGTGTGTTAAGGGGGCGGGGTGGCATCGTTGAAGAGCAGGCATGAGATTCTGTAAGAGAGGTTAAGACCATGTCAGTGATGCCAACTCGTACGAATTGATACGAAAATGTGGTGGAAATACGGCGATATGAATATGATGACTCATTCATACGAACTTGGGGTCAACTTGCAATCTTAATCAATTAATAGAATATTTGCGGTAAGTCGAGAAATAAGGAAAAATGTGTCATAACTTGGCCTCCTGCTTACCAACATGGACCGCGGTGATACGCTTGCGCTGATTGCTCGATATTATAGCTGCAGTGACACGGAAACCAATAGGGAAGCTCGGTTCATTGTACCTTTATTTAAGTGTGCACATGCGATTGGGAATGTGTTTTAACGTCTACAAAATTACTATATGAAGACAATTGACTTTTGACGTTGATGGATAAAGTAACCTTGTCGCATCTGCTCTTAGTTTACAAATGGCTGCCACCAACAGATTTGGGTACGTTTCTGTGATGGTCTTCTAGGTCTTCCTTCTTTAGTTCAGACTTAAGTTCAGACTGCTCATGACTCGGGCTGTGTCTTAGTGTTTTGGTGCGATCTTTTAGTCCTGCATTAGTACATAATAAAACTTGAGTTATACAGGCTGTGTTCATTTATTACTAGATGACAAACCTCAAGACAACATTTGCTATATGGGGCATACAGAAGTTCTACAGCTGTATTGCTTAGTATAACTCTTTGAAAATGTCTTTCCTAGAATACATCTTCTTCTTTTGTTCAGCCATGATTGTATTTTATAAGGGTTGCATTTTGTATACAGAAACTTATAAAATATGAGAAATACTTCCACCACAATATGAAAAGGTTGCCAAAATACACTATGACCGCTGAATTCACGTGATTTAAGAAAAGAGACCCTCTCAAAAGTGATCTTACAGACTACAAATAAGTCTATGTTTGTAGGCTGAATGCCACAATATTGTTTCTTTTACAAGTACGTATCAAAATTTTGCTGATGGCACCCACTAACGCAGTACAGATTTCACTTAAGGAAAAATACTAATTTACTGGGGAATAATCATTTTGAACCATTGAGTACAGATTGGCACACCACAATGTTGGCAATACTGCCATGTGGCACTCACCACCTGCAGTGTCATTCTCTGTCCACTTATGTCCTCCGACTGTTGGGCTGTGTGTGTGTGTGTGTGTGTGTGTGTGGAGGCTGAAGAGGGGACACAGATTTATGTGTGAAGGTTAAAGGTTAGTGACTGATGGCGTAAAGAGTGTGTGTGCCTGTGTGTGTGTTTTATGTGTGAAGGTTAAAGGTCAGTGTCTGATGAAGTTAAAGGTTTTTTGGGGCAGTTTGGGCAGGTCGTAACTTCCCTGGCTGTCTAGACGTCTTAATGGTTTTACAGCATCAATGAAATACTGACACTGTGGCTGACTAGACATAATACCCCCCACACCCCCTTCACCCCTCGCCCCTGACGACCGGCAGGAAACACTCTCGACCCGTCCTCAGGTCACACACACTACACGTGTCTCTAGGTCCCTCCGCACATGTCCGTCTCTCCTTCCCTGGTTCGCTGCGTCTTCATCCCAATCCGTTTTAAAATTCCCTTCACACACACACACACACACTACACACATCACCAATCAAATTCACACTTCACACACACACTACACATATCACAAATCAAATTCACACTTCACACACTCCACATATCACAAATATGCCTTTTTTACTCGGTTGATGGCACTACTTTTCAGGGACATCTAGTCAGGCTCTTCACACGTCCTCGGAATGAAGGGACATCTAGTCAGGCTCTTCACGTCCTCGGAATGAAGGGACGGCTAGTTAGGCTCTTCACGTCCTCGGAATGATGGGATGGCTAGCAAGTGTGTCTGCAAGTTGAACACATTCATCTTCTCATTCCGAATGCATGTAATCACCTAATTAAACTGAAAGACCCAGGAGATATCCCATCAGGAATCACCTATGACCCTCAACATTTCACCGTATGACCCTCAGCACTTGTTTATTTGTTTGTTTGTTTATTATTGTTGATGAAGCAGATGTGTGTTACCCAGCTGCCTGTGTGCACAGCTGCAGTGGCTGCTCAGGAATGGCCTCTGGCCACAGTGGGAGATACTGGTGTCATGATCTTAAATCTCATCTTCAGCATCTCAACCATGTCCAAATCCCCAATTAAATGTGCGTGTGTGTGTGTGTGTGTGCATGCTTGCGTGCGTGCGTGTCTGTTTGTGTGTGTGTGTGTGTGTGTGTGTGTGTGTGGTGTTGGTGTGCTTAAGTTGGCTTGCAGTTATCCATCATAAACTGAACTCAGCCCCTGACTGATGAGCCAAAGAGACCAACGGGAGGAGGGGATGGGACGGAGTGGTCTGTGGGAAAACGGCAGAAATTAGTTTCATGAAATGGATGTACAACAAATAAAAATTAGATCTATTTGAGATTGCAAAATGTAAGAATATCTCTCATTTTAATAACACTAATAATTTCTCTGATATTTTTTTACGTGTGTGTGCACGGGTGTGTGTGTGTGTGTGTGTGTGTGTGTGTACGCTCAGGACGGTTCTCGGAGCAGCGGCACGCTCACCCTCTCCTCTTCCTCCTCTTCCACCTCCTCCACCAAGCTGGCCAAGCCGGTGAAGGAGCACCGCGACAAACCTCCCCGCGCCTCTAAGGAGCCCAAAAGTGCCTTCAGGGAGCTGAGCAGGGACACGGGCAAGCCCTCCAAAGACTCCACCACCACCACCACCTCCTCCTCCTCCTCCTCCAAGAAACCCAAAGACAACCAGAACCAGAGCCAGCCCCTCCGGGACGAACAGCACCCCCCCAAGATGGGCTTCAAGGAGCCCAAGGGGCTTGTCAAGGAGCCGCGGCCCGAGGGGGGGTTTGGGGGGGTCGTCAAGCGGCCCCCGGGGGAGACGGTGGTCGGGGAGGATCACGTGACCAAAAAGCGGAAGAAGGGCTTCCCGTCGGAGGGCCAGGGGAAGCCGGTGCTTGGCTCGCCGCAGATGCTCCAGCATTCCCACACGGATAAGAAAGTGCCCAGGGACAAATCCCAGATCCGGCCCGGGAAGCTGACCCGGGGGGAGGGGGAGGCGGAGAGGAGGAAGGCCCCCATGCTCCCACCCTTCCAGGAGCTGGTGGACCCAAACGACTCGGACATGGACGACAACGCGTCCACCAAATCAGAGGTAAGTCTGGGTGGGTTGGTTCTAATTGCACAGCTGTACAGGTGTACAGGTCTTAATCACCCCCTGTGTGCTGCTGTTGAACTGGGTGTTAGATGGTTTGGGTCAGTAATGGCTGGTTTGTATGGGTAGCATTGGTGCTGGGTTGGTTTTGGTCAGTAATATGGTTCTGAGTGAGAAGAAGCTGGATGATTCTTTTTTCACTCCCAGCCTTTTCCATGTGAGTTTGGGTCAGTAATGTCTAGTTGGTACTGCTAGCATTGGTGATTTAGCTTTGGGCAGTAATGGCTAGCATTGCTGATTAGCTTGGGCAGTAATGGCTAGCATTGGTGATTAGCTTTGGGCAGTAATGGCTAGCATTGATGATTCGCTTTGGGCAGTAATGGCTAGTTGGTACTGATAGCATTGGTGATTAGCTTTGGGCAGTAATGGCTTGTTGGTACTGCTAGATTGGTGCTTAGTTTCGGGCAGTAATGACTAGTTGGTACTGCTAGCATTGGTGATTAGCTTTGGGCAGTAATGGCTAGTTGAGCAGCATCAATGCTAGCTTAGTCAATTAGTTGATCTGTGAGGTTCGTGAGTCACAGGTTTTTTTTTTTGTCACACTGGAGGCTGTCTTCTCAGCAGTCATTGATTTACTTTGATTACAGAGCTGTGATGAGTCACTGGTTTGCAGTCTTGATTTATTCTTTCTCTGTCTTTCTCTCTCTCCCTCTCGCTTTCCCTCTCTCTCTCTCTCTCTCTCTCTCTCTCTCTCTCTCTCTCTCTCTCTCTCTCTCTCTCCCTCTCGCTTTCCCTCTCTCAATTTCTCCTCGTTATTAAATAAAGATGGCTTCAGTAGGCAGGGAGCCCCTCCAGGTCTGAATAGCAGTAAACATGTCACACACACACTCACTCACACACAACTCACACACACAACTCACACACACACACACACACACACACACACTCACACACACAGGGGGGGCACTTGTAAACATGGTGGGTGTTCTTATGGACCCCCGGGTCCACAGGAAGTCACAACGGCCTCTGTGGCTGAGCCCACAGCACCGCAGCACAACACACACCACACACCACTCCGTCTGTTTAGTGTTAGCCAGACTTTCCTGTGTGTGTATGCGATGACTTCACTGATCTCCTGGTTGGTATTAACCAGGCCCTCTCTCCCCTGGGACTCCTGGTAGTACCTGATGGGCAGTGTTTGTGTGTGTGTGTGTGATGACTTCACTCTCTCTCTGGGGACTCCTGGTAGTACCTGATGGGCAGTGTTTGTGTGTGTGTGTGTGTGTGTGTGTGTGTGTGTGTGTGTGTGTGTGTGTGTGTGTGATAACTTCATCCTCTCTCTGGGGACTCCTGTTAGTAGCTGATAGACAGTATTTGTGAGAGGAGAATGAGGCCGGTGCTTTAGTGAAACACAGTCAGCACTGTTAAACCACTGACCACTGTGTGTGTGTGTGTGTGTGTGTGTGTGTTTGAGTGTGTTTGAGCACTTTGATGCAGGGAATGCAGACCCTGCATCAAGCAGTTGTGTGTGTGTGTGAGTAAATCTGTGTGTGAGTGTGTGAGTAAATCTCTGTGAGTGTGTGTGTGTGTGTGTGTGTGTGTGTGTGTGTGAGTAAAT
>NC_045169.1:16455067-16505067 GCF_900700415.2 Clupea harengus
TTAGATGTTTGGGAGTTACAATCACTTTCTCTGCTGCGGTCAAGCTGGATTCTGCACGTTCTGCATCTCGCAAGTCAACTGTCAGCAGTGACTCTGTGCCAGACAGTGAGACTCCTGTGACCTGTCCCTGATCTCAGGCGCGCGCCCACCCGCAAAGCAGACAGTGCTGCCGCTGTTTTTTTGTTGTTTTTTTTTACATTCGAATATTAATTTTCACATTTGAAATTCTATTTTTAACAACTATTCGAATATATATTCGAATTTAGAATATTCGTTGACAGCCCTAGTGTGCTTGAAGGTGTTTGTGTCTGTAATTGTATCTGTGTGTGCATTTGAGTGTGGGGCAGTGTGTTTGGTGTGAACAGTGTTCCTAAAGGTCATAAATCCTGCTTTGTTTGTGTGTGTGTGTGTGTGTGTGTGTGTTGTCCCCCGTGTGATTTATGCCTGGGGGAAGCGACTGCTTAGAGCATCAAAGACCCCACTGATGGAGGCACACTGCACATAATGACCCTGTCTTTATGAGTCCTTCCTGACACCCCACTAGACACACACACACACACACACACACACACAACACACACACACACACACACACACACACACACACACACACACACACACACACACACACACACACAATGATCCTCTCTGTATCCTTCCTGACACACTGTTAAATGCTCCAGTATCTCTGTGTCACATACACGACCTGGGAACTACATACACACGCACACACACAGACAGACAGACACACACACACACACACACACACACACACTGTTGGAGCCATATCAAAAGCTTTTGAATTTAAATAAGAAAACCTGTGAGAGGGATATTTTGAGTTATGATATCTAGACTTGTGAAATATTAATATTAGATGATTGTGTAGCCCAAAGGAGATGGAGATATGCCCCTCACCTGAATTTTCCCTGCGGACTGTGTGTGTGTGTGTGTGTGTGTGTGTGTGTGTGTGTAGACAGAGGTCCTCCTGGATCCTGCGCACTAAGGCGCCCATAAGTGATTAGGTCATTGAGATGTTTGTTTGTGGGCTGGATGATGGAGAGCAACAGGTTTCATACCACTTCCCTAGTCATAAAAGGATTTAGAATCCTGTGTTTGATTTAGAATACTTAGTTTGATTTAGAATCTTGTGTTTGATTTATAATCCTGTGTTTAATTTATAATCCTGTGTTTGATTTAGTTTTATTGTGTTCTGGAAAAGTCAGCCGGCGTGTATACACATTTTCAAACGGAGCTATAAATAGACAAGAAATCTTAAATAGTCCGAATAGCCAAGTTGCATTGACAGAAATACTCATGTATACCCATATTCAGCGAAATAATTACACTGCCAAAAATAGCTACAGCTAGGTTAGTGACCTACTCTGACAGTTAGAAGTGTTATAGGCTGAATATGTGCGCGGGGGGAGGGGGCGTGGCAGTGGCGGTTAGTGACCTACCCTGACAATTTCACAGTGTCAAGTGTTATATGCTGAATATGCGAGCGGGGGGAGGGGGCGTGGCGGCGGTTACAAACATGGAAAAAAAACAGAGGGGTACGTAGCTGAAGATTGAATGTCTGAAGGGGTACGGGACTGTAAAAAGTTTGAGAACCACTGCTCTACTCAGTCTCACACATGCAGTAGGGTCTAGCACTCTCTCTCACACACACACACACACTCACACACTCACTCACTCACTCACTCACACACACACACACACACACACACACACACACACACACACACACACACACACACACACACACACACACACACACACACAAACACAAACACACACACAGTTTTTACAAAGAGCAGGCATTTTGCCCATGGAGTTCACAGATACTCTCCTCAGTCTCACATATGCAGTGGGGTCTGGCACTCCAGCTCTGCTGCAGTCAAGCTGTGCCGACATTTAAAATATGTTATTTTAGCTCGTCTGTGCGAACCCTTCGACCTAAAAAATGTTAAGTCGCAGCCTCATGTGTTCTCCCCTGACCACGTGTGTTAAGTCCTGGGTCGATGTGTTAAGCTCTGATCCCTGATCTGTGTTAAGCTTGGACTCCATGTGTGAAATTGTGAGTTTAGTCCTGACCCGATGTGTTGATTCCTAAATTATTCTGTGCCTGCTTGGTTTGACCACATGTGACCCCACATGTTAAGTCCAGGTTCCATGTGTTTAGTACTGACCCTAAGTCAGTCTTATGTCAGCCCTAACGGGCCGTTTACATGCCAGCGACACGACGGAAGCGAAATTCTATATCCCATTCATTCCTGTTGGAGGCAGGTGATTGTGACGTAGATGAGCGAATTGGGCGAAGTGAGCGAAAAAAAGTTGGGGGAAGTTTAATCCAATGCAAATGAGGAGCGAATTTCGCCAGCAGCGGCCAATTTAGATTCTTTGGTGTTGTCTCTGACGGTTTGAAAATTGCAGGACTATGGCGTTGTTCGGCCGTTTAAATTGCTTAAAAAGAAAGGCTTGGATGGCCTTGTAAGGGGTTGTTGTTGTTCCTGGTATGATAGATATTTAATCCTGTGCTTACTTATAAAGACAAGGGACTAGATAGCCTACTAGCTGGCTAGCTTGCTAACTAGCTTGCTAGTCCGGTCTGTTACGCTATTTCCACACGCAAAGCAAAGTGAGCGTTTCGCTTCGCTGGCATGTATCCCTACCGTAAGTCAGTGCAGTGGCTTCGTGTAGTAGGTAATTATACTGTGTGTAAGAGTTGCATCTTGACCAATGTGTTAAGTCCTGATGCTGTTATAGATGCTGTTATATGCTCCCAAAGTCTGACCCCTGATGATGCTGTTATATGCACCCAAAGCCCTGTTTCTGTGTGTGTTCCATGTTCTCTCTCTCTCTCTGTATATTTACTTAAACCCCGTGTGTGTGTGTGTGTGGTGTGTGTGTGTGTGTGTGTGTGTGTGTGTGTGTGTGTGTGTGTGTGTGTGTGTGTGTGTGTGTGTGCTCTCACTCCTGACAGTCGGAGCAGCCCAGTCCTGCCAGCTCAAGCACCAGCTCCTGCTCAAGCTTCGGACCCACCCACAAACGGCAAGGTAAGGCTCCTATTGGCCCTCGCAGTCTGTCAATCTGTATCAGTCTGTCAACCATGAGGGATGTGATGTGTACTGAAGCCCTTTGCCACCAGGTTCTACCTATGAACTAGCAAGACTGGTCATAGATCTATGTTCCTATTTCATCGATATGTCTTTGTATTCATTGTAGTGGTTTTGTCATCGATGGTTTGGAGGGTCTTGACTTCAGCACTTTGTGTTTAATCTCACAATTTGTATTCTAGTCATTTTAATTAATAGCGTGGCCTCCCTGCAGGGCTTCAACATAACACTTTAATTAATCAGTCTATTATATAATAAAATATAAATGCGTTAACTTCTTCAGGCCACTGATCTGTTTCCTAATCCAGTTTCTTGTGCTCTTTTTAATGATGTGTTTGTTCGTTAGTCCCTCTTCTGAGTTCTCCTCTGTTCCTCAGGCCTTCAGTGCTCTTTCTGTGTGTGTGTGTGTGTGTGTGTGTGTGTGTGTGTGTGTGTGTGTGTGTGTCAGGCCTTCAGTGCTCTTTCTGTGTGTTTGTGTTTGTGTGTGTGTGTGTGTCTGTGTGTGTGTGTGGGCGGGCGGGCTTAGATGCATACTGACATTCAATCTGTGAGTGTGTGAATGTGCCTGTGTGTTGTGTGTGTGTGTGTGTATTTATGCATTTATCTGTGGTCGACCGAGTGTATTATGAGCTCTAATCTCGTCTAATCATGACTCCTGTATCTTAAGTGTCTGGGAGTGTTTTAATTATTATCTTTTAATTATGATTTTTTTAGCTAGTCCTTAACCACATGACTAACATATTTTAAGATGCCGCATGACCTGACCTCTCCTGACATGGACGGTGTTCTGCTTGCTTGCAGTGCTGGGCCCGCTATCTGTGTGTGTGTGTGTGTGTGTGTGTATATGAGTGTGACAGTGTGTGTCTGTGTGTGTATATGAGTGTGACAGTGTGTGTGTATTTATTCATCTATCTGCT
This sequence comes from Clupea harengus, assembly GCF_900700415.2. Taxonomy (NCBI): domain Eukaryota; kingdom Metazoa; phylum Chordata; class Actinopteri; order Clupeiformes; family Clupeidae; genus Clupea; species Clupea harengus. Next base: position 16,459,101 of record NC_045169.1, read on the forward strand.
CTTGCTTGCAGTGCTGGGCCCGCTATCTGTGTGTGTGTCTGTGTGTATATGAGTGTGACAGAGTGTGTGTGTGTGTGTGTGTGTGTTTGTTTATTCATTTATCTGCTCTTGCTTGCAGTGCTGGGCCCGCTGCGGTCCATCATCCAGGACCTGCCTTCAGATGACAACGATGAGGAGTCTGAAGACGAGGATGACAACGACATGGACTCCGATCTGGAGAGACCAATGCACACACACCTAACACACCGCCACCGCAGGTAAACATACTTGCACACACGCACACATACACACATACATACACAGACACACACGCGTCTAACACACCGTCACTGCAGGTAAACACACGCACGCACGCATACACACATACAAACATACATACACACACACCTAACAGACCGCCACTGCAGGTAAATACACACACACACTATCACACTCATACACACAGACAAACACACACACACAGTATCACACTCATATACACACACACACACACACACACACACACACCTAACACACTGCGATCAGAGATACATTCACAGGCACACATGCACCCTTAACCCACCGCTACCACTCGTGAAAACACAGATACACCTGAGCCATGTACACCGCAGGTAACCGCGCACGCACGCACGCACGCACGCACGCACGCAGACACACAGACCGCACACAGGAGAGTGTGAGAGTTGATGGGATGAAATGGCCGCTGAGCAGCTGGTCCCTGGGCAGGGCGGAGAGAGGCCCGTTGTGTCTGCATGCTGATTGGCCAGTTTCGGGGGCTAATTCCGACCAGTCTCACATCATAAATAACTCTAAATGACTCCGCATGTGCCTGTCTGCGCTGGTCAGAGGAGTGGTTAGCGAGACAAGCATGGTTTTGTGGACAACCCTTGGCAGTGTGTGTGGATGTCATTTGATGAAGCTATAATGATGTGTGTTCTCTGGCAGATATGTTTACTCTAGTGTGAGTGTGATGATGTGTGTGTACAGTGTGTTTTATTGTTCATTTTGCATACACATAAAAGGCACACATACTGGAATTTTCCCACATCGTAAAAAAAAGCTGACTGGGAAACTTGAGCTCATTCTGATTGGCCGATCCGTGTCACATGTCCACAGGGTGAGCTTGAGTGACGGGAGTGACAGTGATAACAGCTCCGCCTCCTCGCCTCTCCTCCGAAACGAGGGCCCTCCTCTTCTGAAGACGAGCAATAACCAGGTAACCCCTCGCCCGTCACCCAACCCACCAGAGACCGCCCCTGACATGCACTTTAGGCACAGATGCTTCTCTTCAGCGTTCCTGCAGCCTCACTGGTAGCACAAGATGCTAACATCACCAAGGCCTTTTCTCCCCTTCTCACTTCTCTTCTCCTCTCTTTTCCTCTCCTCTCCTCCCCGCTCCCCTCTTCTCCCCTCCTCTTTTCTCCTCTCCTGTCTTCTCCTCCCCTCTTCTCCTCTCTTCTCCACTCCTCTCCCATCTTCTCCTCTCCCCTCTTCTCCTCTCCACTACTCTCCTCTCCCTTCCTTTCCGCTGTTCTCCTCTTCTCCTCACCACTCCTCTTCTCTTCTCCTCCTCATCTTACTAACATCCCACACACACACACACACACACACACACACACACACACACACACACACACTCTACATCTCTAAGCCAGTGAGCTGAGCACAGTCATCTGAAGAAAGGCTGTTTTAAGACCTGATTTGGCCTGGGAATAAATGTGTGTTATGCCATCATATGAGTCACACACACACACACACACACACACACACACACAGGACATTCCAAATATCCTCTCCTCTTCACCATTTGTCCAGCTGTCCTCTCATCCTCTCCCTAACACAGCGTCCAACAAACGTTTGCGTAGGCGTTTGAGTCAGTGTCCTAAATACGATAAGATGAATCCACCCCAGCCAGGAAGCAGCATGGTTTGATTCCTGCTATTTCTAAAACAAACCCATTTCTATCCACTATTGACGCTCAGAAGCAAGCCCACCATTGCCAGATTATGGTTCGAAAGGCATCTGTGTCTGCCGTAAAATCTTCTAAAAACTCTGAAGCAAGTCCACCATTGCCAGGTTATGGTTTGAAAGAGATCTGTGTCTGCCGTAAAATCTTCTAAAAACTAAAGAGAAAGTCCACCATTGCCAGATTATGGTTCGAAAGGCATCTGTGTCTGCCGTAAAATCTTCTAAAAGATCAGAAGCAAGTCCACCATTGCCGGATTATGGTTTGAAAGGGATCTGTCTGCCGTAAGATCTTCTAAAAGATCAGAAGCAAGTCCACCATTGCCGGATTATGGTTTGAAAGGGATCTGTGTCTGCCGTAAGATCTTCTAAAAACTCCCCGCTACTCCTCGTGTTTCTGTCTTGTCTCTCTCAGATTCTGGAGATGAAGGGCCCAATAAAGCAGGCGAAGCAGGAGAAGAACAAGACCATTGATTGTGATAAGGTGAGCCCCTCAATGTGTTATTACAGAGGCAAAGGAGGAAGAGGAGGATAAGGGAAGAGGATGAGAGAAAAGACTTCTGTACACAGTTCTGTGCTCGCTATCTCGGCTTGTTAACACGAGAGAGGAATCGGTCCAGTATGTAGCAGTCAGCATGAGCGTCCACATGGCCTAGTCTGTAGAAATCAATAGAGAAATGGCCTATTCTGAAGAAATCAATGGACTTTCATCTTCTGTGAGACTTCCCGGATTCCTCCTCCACCTCTCTACCCCTGTACACTGAACTGCAGTCTGTGTTGTTTGGTTGGTTGGTTGAATGGTTATCATTCCTTTCATTTGTCATTCTGTCGCACCTGTGAGAAACACCATAGACTTCACCTGTGAGAAACACCATAGACTTCACATGTGAGAAACACCATAGACTTCACATGTGAGAAACACCATAGACTTCACCTGTGAGAAACACCATAGACTTCACCAGTGAGAAACACCATAGACTTCACCATTTAAGATTTCCATAACTGGAGCAGTTGTGTTATATCTGCTCCTAATTTGTTTAGACCGACTGTCATAGCTCCATGATTGACACTTTGTTGTGTGTGTGTATCTATTTGTGTGTGTGTGTGTGTGTGTGTGTGTGTGTGTGTGTGTGTGTGTGTTACAGGCCTATCTGGATGAACTAGTCGAGCTGCACAAAAGACTAATGGCACTAAGAGAGAGGCACATACTGCAGCAGGTAAAGTGTGTGTGTGTCTGTTTTGTTCTTGTGGGGTGTGGAGTTTAATCTGTGTAGATCTGTCCGGGGGGGGGGGGGGTGGTAGTAGAGTACCGTACCGTTCTTTACTTCCTTTTAATTATATTTGTATCTCTTCAATTGTCTTTATCTTTCCTTTGGATGTTCCTTTTGCTGTTATTTATGGAAGTGTGTGTGTGTGTGCGTGTACCATGCTGGAGTGGGGTTGTGTGTGTGTGTGTGTGTGGAGTGGGTCTACCCTGCTAGAGTGGGGTTGTGTGTGTGTGTGTGTGTGTGTGGATTGGGTCTGCCCTGCTAGAGTGGGGTTGTGTGTGTGTGTGTGTGTGTGTGTGTGTGTGTGTGTGTGTGTGTGTGTGTGTGTGTGTGTGTGTGTGTGTGTGTGTGTGTGGATTGGGTCTGCCCTGCTAGAGTGGGGTTGTGTGTGTGTGTGTGTGTGTGTGTGTTTGTGGAGTGGGTCTACCCTGCTAGAGTGGGGTTGTGTGTGTGTGTGTGTGTGTGTGGAGTGGGTCTGCCCTGCTAGAGTGGAGCCTAGTGAAGCCCAGTGTTCTCTTGCCAGCAGACATGGAAGTGATTTAAACTCCTCAACCTCTCCTCTCCTTTTTTCACTAATTTTCTTTCCGTCCGTTTCCCTTCTTCAGTTCTCTCTTCCTCCTCCATCTCTTCTCTAATCAGTCGTTTTCCCACAGTCTTTTCTTCCGTCACTCGTCTAGTTCAGTTACTCGTTTTCCCTCAGTTTCCCCTTCTGGTCATCTCTTAAAAAACACCAGATTGGCCTGTGTAGTCTTGTGTAGAATGGGTAGGGGTGAGTGTGTGTGAGTAGTCTTGTGTGTAAAGGGTAAGGTTTAGGGGTGTTTGTATCTTCCAGTTACCCTGTGTGTGAGAAGTCTTTTGTTTAAAGGGGTATGTGTATGTGTGTGTGTGTGTGTGTGTGTGTGTGTGTTAGTGGAGTCTTGTGTGTAAAGGGTTGTGTGTGTGTGTGTGTGTGTATGTGTGTGGAGTCTTGTGTGTAAAGGGTTGTGTGTGTGTGTGTGTGTGGAGTCTTGTGTGTAAAGGGTTGTGTGTGTCAAGCTCTGAGGAAAAGCAGGGGAGTGGGAAGTTATTAACTCCATGTGGGTGTGTGCTGAAGAATCCCTGCTGACTGTGGGAGAGTGTGTGTGTGTGTGTGTGCAGCCTCATTGAAAGGAAAAGTGTGTGTCGGTGTGTGTACATGTATACCAGCACCAGTTGAAGATTTGTGAGTCTATCTATATATCGGTGTGCTTGACATGTAGGTGACACCTGTGTGTGTGTGTGTGTGTGTGTGTGTGTGTGTGTGTGTGTGTGTGTCCCTTGTGGTGCTGGTAAAGGTAGGTTGGTATGGCTGTGTAAGGTAGTGAGAGGAAGATAAGGAGAGGAGTAGAGAGAGAGAGAGAGAGAGAGAGAGAGAGAGAGAGAGAGAGAGAGAGAGAGAGAGAGAGAGAGAGAGAGAGAGAGAGAGAGAGAGAGAGAGAGAGAGAGAGAGAGAGAGAGAGAGAGAGAGAGAGAGAGAGAGAGAGAGAGAGAGAGAGAGAGAGAGAGAGAGAGAGAGAGAGAGAGATGTTGGGGGGGGGGGGGGGGGGGGGTGCAGAAATGCTTTCCACATGGGGCAGTTGTGTAGGGGCTTTGTAGTGTGAATGGGATGGGGTTAGGTTCTATTACCCCCACAGACCCATCAGCAGCCCCATGGAGTCCCCCACATCAACCCGGGGGGGACGGAGCGAGTGAGTAAGAGAGGAAGGGGAGAGGAAGAGAGGGGGAGAGGGAGGGGAGAGAAGAATGGGGCATAGGAAGGGAGGGAGAGAGAAGTAGACTGCTGGAACTAATAATGCTCTGGACTGGAAAAGTGTGCTCCTTCTGCCGCATAAACACACACGCACACACACACACACACATATACACACACACACACACACACAAACGTACACATACACACACACACACACACAAACGTGTACATGCTCGTAGAGAGAGAGAGAGAGGAAAGAGAGTGTGAGTGTTAATTCATTGTGATTGTGGTCTGCTCATGGCTGCGTGTCACATGGCCTTGAGGGGTCCACACACACACACCGCAGGGCCACACACACACACACACACACCGCAGGTCCACACACACACACACACACACACACCGCAGGTCCACACACACTCCAGAACTGCAGATTACGTTCCTGAATACACCCCTTATAAATGCTTCCAAAATAGTACCCCACTCCAAATACAGCCCTCAAAACACTGACCGTGTGTGTGTGTGAAAGAGAGTGAGTGTGTGAGTGTGTGTGTGTGTGTGTGTGTGTGTGTGTATATCTGTGTGTGTCTGTGTGTCTGTGTGTCTGTGTGTCTGTGTCAGACAGACAGACAGACAGACAGACAGTGTGTGTGAGAGATAGAGTGTGTGTGACACAGAGAGTGTGTGAGTGTGTGTGTGTAAGAGGATGAAAGTGACAATGTGAGAGGCAGTAGTAGGTTGAATGAATCTGTATTAAGTTCTTGTGGTGTTGGTTTTATGAGTTGACATTTGTCTTCCTCTCCCCTGTGCGTCATTTCCTGTCCCCTGTGCTAACTGTGTGTGTCATTTCCTGTCCCCTGTGCTAATTGTGTGTGTCATTTCCTGTCTCTAGATTGTGAACCTCATTGAGGAGACTGGACATTTCCACATCACAAACACGACCTTTGACTTTGACCTCTGCTCCCTGGACAAGCCTACCGTGCGCAAACTGCAGAGCTATCTGGAAACGTCCGGAACGTCGTGAGGATTGTCTGCAGGCCTCTCGTTCTCAGGTTCCTCCACTTTGAACCTGTAACATGGGAGGAGAACCCATCCGTCGGGTTCTACAGTAGATCACTCCAGATACGGACTGACAAAAAAAAAAACACAGAATGTTGCAAAAAAGAAAAAAGAAAAGGAAAATACCAACAAGAAAAAAACAAACTTGGAGCTTAGTCCTGTCGAGCAGGAGTCACCCTGAGGCCTTGCAGTCTTAGACGCTGGCAGTGAGAAGAGAAGAGAGGAGAAGAGGACAGAAGTGCTGAAGATGGATTGTGGGCTCTTAATACGAATGTGCATATTGTTACCGTCTGTGTGTGTGTGTGCTTCTCTGGTTCTGTTCCGTGTGTGTGTGTGTGTGTGTTTCTCTGGTTCTGTTCCTTGTGTGTGTGTGTGTGTGTGTGTGTGTGTGTGTGTGTGTGTGTGTCTGTCTGTGTGTCTCTCTGGTTCTGTTCCTTGTGACGAATGCATGTTTCAACACTGCCTTACCACCTCGTCCATCTATTTATTGACTTTTAAGTTTTCAGGTGTGTGTGTGTGCGTGTGTGTGTGTGTGTGTGTGTGTTTCTCTGGTTCTGTTCCTTGTGTGTGTGCGTGTGTGTGTGTGTGTGTGTGTGTGTGTGTGTGTGTGTGTGTGTGTGTGTGTGTGTGTGTGTGTGTGTGTGTGTGTGTGGTGTGTGTGTGTGTGTGTGTGTGTGTGTGTGTGTGTGTGTGTGTGTGTGTGTGTGTGTGTGTGTGTGTGTGTGTGCGTGCGTGCGTGCGTGCGTGCTTGCGTGTTTTTGTACGAGCGAATGAGCAGCATTAAAACGAGTGTGAGCGCTCCACAGTAGTCTCTTTTCTCAGTCGCTTCGTGACACGTCTCGTGTTTGTCTCGGCAGGAAGACATCTCTATTTTTTCTTGCCCACGGCGTGGCCTTCAGCTGGAACATTAAGGGCTGAGGTTCAAATGCTCACACACACACACACACGAACGCACGCACACACAAACGCACACGCACGCACACACACATGCACGCACGTGTCAGAGAGCCCTGGGGAAATGCCTCACACACACACACACACACACACACCAGTGTCAGAGCGCCCTGGGGATATTACCCTCACATATTACTCGCTCACACACACACACACACCTACACCTTGAACTGCTGTTCTGATTTCAGATAATATCAAGGTTAGGTTTACATTTATATCTGTTCCAAAGCTGGACTGCAGGAAATCATAACATGTTTCATCCTGAAACATGTTGAACCTGCCACATGACGAACACCAGAAGGGTCAGAAAGTGAAAAGAGTTTAAAAAAAAAAGAGAACAGATCTGTGGCCTCCGAACTGGAGATCTGACTTTATTTATTTGGTAGTCCACCCCACCCCCCCAAACCTCCTGGTCAGGGGTCAGGTACAGGGGAGACCAGTCATGCGCTCGTTTTCGTTTTGTTTTGTTTTGTTTTTTGTTTCGTTTCCCCCCATCGCTTGTGATGGAACCTGATCTTTTGAGGGTTTTTTGTTTTGTTTCGTTTCGTGAACTTGAGGAACTGAAGATTTAATTTAACGTGTCTGCTTGGTGTCACTGGGACAGACGCAAACCCGGGAGAAATGGCTGCCACAAACATAGGCCTCGACCTCTGTAACAAGCAAACAAACAACAAACAAACAAACAAACAAAAAACAAACTTCACTGAAGAGACGCAGTGCCTGCCTCAGCTGTGCTCGGAGACACTCCGTCATGTCCACGTCTCCTGACGTTCAGGAGAGGACAGACCGCTGTCCGTGCGGTCAGGTGGACAGACCACCAGTGAGAGGGGGTGTGGAGGGTGTGCTGGTCTTGATGGCACTGTATGGAAGTAGTGTATGATTTATTTTCTTTTGGTACTTTGTGGAAATGTGTATTGCTGAATGATTCATACTGTGTATATTTTTTTACCTTAACTTCCCTAATTCCATTTCTAAGCCCAAAGAAGTTTGTTTTTAGTTTGAAATATCATGATATAATGTTTATATGTGTATATAAACTTTATATGTGATGAAATGATGTTATGGTAATTTTTTGGAGGGTATGGATTACTGCCCGTGAATGGTCTTGATTGATTATGGCCTAAAACTTGGGCCTTGAGCCGACTCTGGGTATGGATGGGATTTATCCATCATTGATGTCTGTTTACAAACTCCATCTTGAATATCAATCTTGGATCGGATTGGCTGGATCAATGAATGCATGTGAAATGCATTGTGTGAATGAACAACTATACGATTTAAAAACAGATTTTTTTTTCCCAGTTTAACTAAATCCAGTTTAATTCTCAAGAAAGTTCTATGTAATACATTGTGGTCAAATACAGACTATTACCTGTTTGCTAAGATGGTGTCTGGCTCTCCAAAGCGAACCCACATTAGTGTGAAGGTGTGAAATAACCATATGAGCTAAATAGATAGAATATATGCATATAATAATTGAATATAAGAATAGAGACTTATCTCCTTTTAGCTTGTGGACTGAGCAGCACCGGTGCCATATATTTGGAAATTGTTCTCAGACATGTATCCCGCTTTATTTATGTATTATTTATGCGGTATCCCTGCATCTACAGACCGATCTGTGCAGCTACCTGACTTGCAGACGCTTTGGTGGTCTATTGAAGGTGACTTGTATTAAAGTTGAGGCTGAGCAGACCTCTGGCTACTATCATGTTGATCTTTAAAGTTACACTATGGAGGTTCTCGAGCCGCCAGGTAGGGGGCTACTTTCTGCTGGACTATTCATTTACTTATTTACTGTCTAGCGATGTTAGCAAGCTTGTTATAACTCTTGGACATTGATGCTAGTAATAAGTGCTCTCGCGTCAGCTTCTTTGTAATGTTATTGTGATAGCTATGTTGGCTAGCTTGCCAACAACTTTCCTAACACAGTCAAACATCAAGCAAGTGCAACACAAGACAAAGCAAGACAGCAAATAAGTTTCTGAATAGTCCAGCAGAAAGTAGCCCCCTACCTGGCGGCTCCAGAAACTCCATAGTGTAACTTTAATAAGAAAGCTTTGCGCCCTCCGCAATGCCAGAGAAAATAAATGCAATGGTCAGGTTGTATTGACGCGTCTTGGTATAAATCAGATTGCAGGATTTCATACCCCGCGACCTCAAAACAGAAAGTATAAAGGCGGTTGGTGGTGAAGAGGCACTAAAGAGATGATAGGTAGGTGAGGATCTTGGCTCGTGTTTTCCCTCCTGCGCTGAGCCGATAGGCCTCCGATAGGGACCTGTCACACAGGTGTTTCTCGTCCACGTTAAACGGCGTACTTGCGTCTGTTACACAAGCGTTTCTCATCCGAGTTAAACGGCATACTTGCTACTGTTACACAAGCGCTTCTCATCCGAGTTAAACGGCATACTTGCGTCTGTTACACAAGTGTTTGTCATCCACGTTAAACGGCGTACTTGCGTCTGTTACACAAGTGTTTCTCATCCACGTTAAACGGCATACTTGCATCTGTTACACAAGCGTTTCTCATACGAGTTAAACGGCGTACTTGCGTCCCTGTGAGGCCCGGAGCCGGAGTGCACCTGGGGCAACAGCAGTGTTTTGAACCGCCGCTGCACGAACTGAGGGGAAAAGTTCAGGCAAGCAGTTTATTAATACACAACTCTACTCCTGGGTCACGACAGCAGGGCCCTCTCTCAATTACACACACATACACACACACACGCAGGGCAGGCACTGCTGTGCATGTGGATTTTTATGTTTGCACAACTGGGTGGTCCACCAAAGACTGGGTTTGGAGGTCCTCCAAATGTTCCATTTTCTGAAGGGGGTGCAGTGTGGGAGGGTGGGGGCGCCTAAAACCTTTTATCCTGAAGGATGTCATCTGTCTCTGTCTTGCTGGATGCAGTCCTTATAAGAACTCGTGTGTGTGTGTGTGTGTGTGTGTGGGTATGAGAAAGAGACTGTTGGCTAAGTGCTGCTGTGGATGCTGTAAACTGCACACATGGCCAGATGAGCTTACAGTGTAGTTACACACTCACAGACAGGGTTGTAAGACACTCACAGTGTAGTAACACTCACAGACAGTGTAGTAACACACTCACAGACAGGGTAGTAACACTCACAGACAGGGTAGAGGGAAGAGACAGAGAGAGGGAGAGCGGGAGCAGAGACAGAGACAGAGAGAGAGGGGCTTCCAGGAGAGTGTCCCAGAGACCCAGATCAGCAGCATTAGCAGTACGTGACCGTGTCCCTCAGTGGCAGGCTTCCATGGTGTGAAGAGGGAAGTGGAGTCTTAACCTGATTAGTTTGTGTGGGGGGGTGTCATGTCAAAGTATGTGTGTGGGGGGGGGGGTTTCATGTAAAAGTGTGTGGGGGGGAGGGGTTCATGTAAAAGTGTGAACTATGAAGTGGGTTGCGTTACTCCGATTAGCTGGTGGGGTTGAGGTCATCTAAAAGTATCTGGGGTATGAAGACCAGTGTGTAATATACATTACCGTTCAAAAGTTTGGGGTCACTTAGAAATTTCCTTATTTTTCAAAGAAAAGCACTGTTTTTTTTACGAAGATGTGGTAAATGACTATTCTAGGTGGAAACGTCTGGTTTTTAATGAAAAATGTACATAGGTGTATAGAGGCCCATTTCCAGCAACTATCACTCCAGTGTTCTAATGGTACATTGTGTTTGCTAATCGCCTTAGAAGACTACTGGATGATTAGAAAACCCTTGAAAATCCTTGTGCAATTATGTTAGCACAGCTGAAAACTGTTTTGCTGGTGAGAGAAGCTATAAAACTGGCCTTCCTTTGAGCTAGTTGAGTATCTGGAGCATCACATTTGTGGGTTCGATTATACTCTCAAAATGGCCAGAAAAAGAGAACTTTCATGTGAAACTCGCCAGTCTATTCTTGTTCTTAGAAATGAAGGCTATTCCATGCGAAAAAACTGAAAATTTCCTACAACGGTGTGTACTACTCCCTTCAGAGAACAGCACAAAGAAGAGTAGAAAGAGAAGTGGGAGGCCCTGGTGCACAACTCAGCAAGAAGACAAGTATATTAGAGTCTCTAGTTTGAGAAATAGACGCCTCACAGGTCCTCAACTGGCAGCTTCTTTAAATGGTGCCCGCAAAACGCCAGTGTCAACGTCTACAGTGGCAAAGAAAAAGCCATATCTGAGACTGGCCAATAAAAAGAAAAGATTGATATGGGCAAAAGAACACAGACATTGGACAGAGGAAGATTGGAAAGTGTTATGGACAGACGAATCAAAGTTTGAGGTGTTTGGATCACACAGAAGAACATTTGTGAGACGCAGAATAGGTGAAAAGATGCTGGAAGAGTGCCTGATGCCATCTGTCAAGCATGGTGGAGGTAATGTGATGGTCTGGGGCTGCTTTGGTGCTGGTGAAGTGGGAGATTTGTACAAGGTAAAAGGGATTTTAAATAAGGAAGGCTATCACTCCATTTTGCAACACCATGCCATATCCTGTGTACAGCGCTTGATTGGAGCCAATTTCCTCCTACAACAGGACAATGACCCAAAGCGCACTCCAAATTATGCAAGAAATATTTAGGGAAGAAGCAGGCAGCTGGTATACTGTCTGTAATAGAGTGCAGCGCAGTCACCAGATCTCAACCCCATTGAGCTGTTGTGGGAGCAGCTTGACCGTATGGTACGCAAGAAGTGCCCATCAAGCCAATCCAACTTGTGGGAGGTGCTTCAGGAAGCGTGGGGTGACATTTCTACAGATTACCTCAACAAATTAACAGCTAGAATGCCAAAGGTCTGCAATGCTGTAATTGCTGCAAATGGAGCATTCTTTGACGAAAGCAAAGTTTGAAGAACAAAATTAATATTTCAAATAGAAATCATTATTTCTAACCTTGTCAATGTCTTGACTATATTTTCTATTCATTTTGCAACTCATTTGATAAATAAAAGTGTGAGTTTTCATGGAAAACACGAAATTATCTGGGTGACCCCAAACTTTTGAACGGTAGTGTATATAGTATATATATATATATGTTTGTGTGTGTGTCAGTGTGTGTGGCAGTGCTGAGAGGTTGCCTAAAAGTGTGAGTTGTTGTGCGTTTTGGAGTGTGTTACGCTCACAGAACACCCAACCCTGATTATGAGTGTGTTCGACCAAGCTGCACTGGCACAGAGGTCTGCAGTGTGAAGAGGGTTGTTAGTGGTACCCTGTCCCTGTAGGCTACCCAGACACTTTCAGAGGTACCCCCCACACACCCCTCATCCTGTCCCCCCCCAACCCGCCCCCATACCTGGTCACATCCCACCTCACGGTGTTGTTACCCTGGGCCTCTGAGGTGAAAACTGAGTTTTTGCAAAAACAGAAATGTTTTGTTGCATTTTGGCGAAAGCCCTTTCTGGGTTTGTTTGATATGAAGTGATGCTAAATGCTAGCAACCCTTAGCAGGTTATGTTCACTTCACTGGGGAAATTCTGTTTGCCCAAAACACGTTTGATGATAAGCTTGCATAGATGTAGGCTGTAAGTTGCGTGTGTGTGTGTGTGTGTGTGTGTGTGTGTGTCTGTGTGTGTGTGTGTGTGTGTGTGTGTGTATGCATAGTTGTAGGATGTAACTAGCATGTGTCTGTGTCTGTGTGTGTGTGTGTGTGTGTGTCTACGTGTGTGTGGATGCATAGTTGTAGGCTGTAACTTGCATGTGTCTGTGTGTGTGTGGATGCATAGTTGGAGGCTGTAACTTGCAAAGGTTACACATGAAGTGTGATTTTAAAACAACCTAGCTAGCAAATGTATTTTCACTCGTTCTTGCGAATACGCATGGAGGATGAGTTCTCAAATCGATGCGATGTACGGATGCGAAATGCAAAGGAAAAATGAACTTTTCAAAACATTCCGTTGTCATGTGAACAGCCCCTGAAACACTTCTTTGTGTGTAAGACTTCTTCCTCACACAGGTCAGAGGTCAGACATGAGACACACGAGAGGCAAACGTCCTTCTCATGGAGAGCCTCTGCTTGTTATTGCTGTTGTTTGTATTTGTTTTGACAGAATTATGTCTTCAAGAGGTTATGGACAGCAGCATCATTGACTCATGTTTGTAATAATAATACTACTAATAATAATTTACTTGTAGGCTGTAGCACCTGGTCGTTGTTTTTCTTTTACAGAATGACATCTTTTACTTTTTTACGTTTGTAAATTGTTAAAACATTAACTCTTGTTTACACCAATCATTCCTGGATATTGCCAGACTATTGAAATAGGTATGAAACGATTACATGCAGTTATAATGCAGTCAATCAACAATAACCATTTTAGACGGTAAACCTTGTGACCTTGTGACCTGTGGGAGTTTGAACACAAAGCCCAGTGTTAAGGCCTGTAGTAATATGAGCAATAAGAGACGGTTCAATCCCCACTTCATTTAGGCTGGATTAGGTCCGGAGTGGAGTTATGGAAATGTCACCAGTATCATTTACACGTTAAGCCCGGCTAATTCGGTGATCTTGCATGACAAACTCGATCACGCGAGCCAGCCAGACTCCTGCAACAGGGTGAGAACTTGACCGCGAGACCCCTGCAGTGTGTGTGTGTGTGTGTGTGTGTGTGTGTGTGTGTGTGTGTGTGTGTGTTTGTGTGTGTGTGTGTGAGAGAGAGTGTGAGAGAGAGAGAATGAATGAGTGAACCATCTTTTAATCCACGTCACGCTTTCTCTAGCCAACACCTGTTCATTACTTCAGAAATCCTCAGTCAGTCTTGGCAGGAACCCCCCCCCCCCCCACACACACACACACACTAGCCCCCTATGCCCCCCTTAGCCATGGCCCAGTCCAGCTCTTTGATGAGCAAGTGGACAGGGGGGGGGGGGGGGGGGACTGAACCAGAGACTGAGAGAAAAAGGAGGGAAAAGTGGGAGTTAAGGTTCTGGCATGATGGAGACTTAAGAGGGCCGATTAGAGTAGAGAGAGACACACACACACACACACACACACACACACACAGACCGCTGTCTTCTTACACCACTAGTTCCTCCGTCTCTCTCTGTCGTAGTAATGAGTAGAGTCTCTCTTTCTTTCCTCTCTCTCTCCATTCCTCCCTCTCTCTTTCCCTCCCTTTCTCCATTCCTCCCTCCCTCTCTCTTTCCCTCTCTTTCTCCATTCCTCCCTCTCTCTCTCTCTCTCTCTCTCTCTCTCTCCCTCTCTCTCTCCATTCTGGTTTGTTTAAACCCCACACAGGTGTGCTGTCATATGTGTGTGTGTGTGTGTCGTAACCCTCACCCAGTCTATCACTACTTCTCTCTCTGTCTATCCATTCATCTCTGTTTTTCCCCTCTTTCTTTTACTGCCTCTGTCTCTGTTCTTCTATTTTTCTGTTTCTGTCTTTTCTGTTTTTTTTCACTTTGACTTTGCCCTCATCTCTCCCCTCCTTTCTTTCTCCGTTACTCTCTCTGCAGACATGCTCCGGGGTCGTCCACGGCAACGTGTCTCTATGGGACCTTGGCAGCACGCTCCTCTCTGTTTGTGTGTGTGTGTGTGCCTGCCTGTGTGTGTTTGTGTGTATGTGCTTGTGTGTGTGTGTGTGTGTGCCTGCCTCTCTGCCTGTCTGTGTGTGTGTGTGTGTGTGTGTGTGTGTGTGTGTGTGAAGGAAGGGGATGAGACAGACGGAGTGTCTCATCTCCTTTTCTTCCAGACTGCGAACAGAGGAGGAGAAGAATGAGGAGAAGAGAGAGAGGGAGATAGGGAGGTAAACAGAGATAGGAAGGGAGAAAGAGAGAGGGCGGGGGGGTTCTACGCTTCAGAGTCCTGGATTATCTTAAGCCATTTCACAGTGCTGGCCACAGGAGGGGTGTGTGTGTGTGTGTGTGTGTGTGTGTGTGTGTGTGTGTGTGTGTGTGTGTCTGTGTGTGTGTGTGTGTGTGTGTGTGTGTGTGTCTGTGTGTCTGTGTGTCTGTGTCTGTGTGTGTGTGTGTGCGTGTATAAGTGTGTTAGAGAGAGTAGTTCACAGTCAAGGCCAACAGCAGGACATCCTGTTTGAGCTTCCCAATACCATTTCCCCCAATAAAAGAAGAGAGAATGCAGCTCCCACACACAAACACACACACACACACACACACACACACACACACAGACTCTCATCCTGGCTAGAGGCCAATGCTGTCCCCACTCTCCTCCTGTGAGAGCAGTCAGACACTCTGAACCTAAAGGATGTTCATAAAGGTGAAGACCCGATGAAAACTCTCTCCATCCCTTCATTCTTCCTCCTCTCCTTCACTCTTTCCCATCTCTCTGTCTCTCCCTCTCTCCCTCCCTCCGTCTTCCAGTCTCTCTGTCCCTCCGTCTCAAAAATTCAGTCACGCTGTTGGCATGACCGTTCACACACGCACACACACACACACACACACACGCACACACACACACAGACACCCACTACATGGACGTTGTTGGCATGACCGTTCACACGCAAACACACACACGTTCATGTGCTGTGTTGTCAAAGCTGATGATGATGATCCTCCATGGGTTTCAGCCCAGCCACATGAAGAACAGCGACACAGCTACACGGATCACAAAGACCAGCCCAAAACCACTAAAAATGTCTTTTGTGGTGAATGTGTCATTTCTACAATAGCACAGATTTGACTTGTCCTCACCCGCCAGGACACGGTATCTATTTGTTCCATTACAATAGGGGTAATGATAATGACGTCTTTTGAAGTTGGGACCCCATGCCAGAGAGGGAGAATTAAAAGGGAGAGACGTCTGAATCCTAAATGCGTTGTGTTTGCACTTGCGAGAGGAAGTGCCGTAGAATAATAATGTGTGTTTGACCTTCTTTTCATGAATTCATACCGACGAATGAATCACTCAAGAGGGAAATTATCAGAAAGGGAAGATACGGCAGCCACCTCTCAGCACACGCACACTCACACACTCTCTCTCAAACACACACACACACTCACACACACTCTCTCTCACACACACACTCACACACGGATATATACACACATACACACACATACACATGAGCATACACACACTCACACACAGACACATGGATATATACACACATACACGCATACACACACTCACAGACACATGGATATATACACATTTATACACACATACACACACATACTCACACACACACACACACACACACACACACACACACACACATGGATATATACACATTTATACACACGTACACACACATACACATGTGCGCACACACACACACACACACACACACACACACACACACACACACACACACATACAATTGCAAAAAGCTTCCTGTTCCCCAAGTGATTTTTATCCCAGACTAATCCACCATTGTCATCAAATTTGCACACAGTGACAATGAGTGAAAAGGGTGATCATATGGCTTAGCTTAGCGGCGCCCGGGTCCTTTCTTCTGCAGCCCGCCGCGGTGACCCCCCCCTGCGGGACCCTGTGACCCCCCCGCAGGCCTCTGTGCGTGTTGTGGGTGGCAACACCGGGGCCTAAAACGAATACAAATTAGCTTTTCAAAAATCAGATCAAGTTATGTAAAGAACAAAAGCAAGCAGACTTCAAAGACAGGAGGGGAGGGGGAGGAAGGGGAGGAAGGGGGGGGGGGTTGAGGGGCTGTGGGTGTGTGCACTTGTGTATGTCTGTGTTTTTGTGTGTGTCTGTCTCTGATTGTGTGTGAGCGTGTGTATGGCTGTGTCTCTTATTGTGTGTGTGTGTGTGTGTGTGTGTGTGTGAGAGAGAGTGTGTGTATGGCTGTCTCCTCTTGTCTATGTGTGAGTTTGTGTGTGTGTGTGTGTGTGTATGTCTGTGTCTCCTGTTGTGTTTGTGTGTGTGTGTGTGTGTGTGCGTTTGTGTGTGTGTGTGAGTGTGTGTGTTTGTGTGTGTGTGTGCGTGTGCGTTTGTGTGGAGAATAAGTACATGGGGGAGCATGCTGGGGCCCAGACAGACAGACAGGAACAGACAGACAGAGAGAGAAAGAGCGAGAGAGAGAGATAGAGAGAGAGAAAGAAAGAAAGGAAAGGCCGGGGGGATTGGGGGGAGGGGGGTGGGTGTAGAAATGACATTCTGGATTTGATTTCTTTTAAATTACAACCCCCCCCCCCACACACACACACACACACACACACACAGACACACACACACACACACACACACACACACACACACACAGCAGCCAGCGGTCCTGCACTAGTCTTTGAGACGAGTTGTGGTGGTTGGGGGGGGGGGGGTGGTGCAGTTGGATCGTAGCCCAAACTCTGTCGGCTCTGTGATTGGGTGGTATGGGGGAGGGGGGTGGGGGTCACTAAGACTGAGTGGGGGGGGGGGTTCCCTGTTGGTGGCACTGAGCAGCCCAGTGAACCGTGACCCCAACCAGCCCACCCGTCTGTGGAAGTGCGCACACACACACACACACAGACACACAGACACACACAGACACATACACACACATACATACAGCCCACATAGGTATTTACAAGAGAAACACACCATACAAGCACATGCTCACATTACAAGAGTGAGAGAGGGATTAAGAGCGACAGAAAGAGAGAGAGAGGAGAAAGAGGGAGTAAGAGACAGAAAGAGAAATAGAGAGAAAAGGGAGGGTGGGAGAAAAATAGACAGAGAGGGAGAGAAAAATGGGAAAAAAAGAAAAGCAGGGAGGGAGGGAGTAATAGAGGGAGAGAAAGAAAGAAAGAGAGAGTCATGAATGTGGCGTCACACACACACACACACACACAAACACACACAGGCTGTTGAGCACACACACACACACCTACACAGACTGTGGAGCACACACACACACACACACACACACAGGCTGTGGAGCACACACAAACACACAGGCTGTGGAGTACACACACTCACACACAGGCTTTGCAGTGCACACACACACACACAGGCTGTGGAGTACACACACACACACACACACACACACACACACACACACACACACACAGGTTGTGGAGCACATGCACACACACACACACACACGCACACACACACACACACACACACACAACACACACACACACACACACAGCCTGTGGAGTGCACACACACACACACAAACACACACACACACATACACAGGCTTTGCAGTGCACACACACACACACAGGCTGTGGAGTACACACACACACACACACACACACACAGGCTGTGGAGCACATGCACACACACACACACACAGGCTGTGGAGTGCACACACACACACTCACACAGGCTGTGGAACACACACTGCTCGTGCCTGCATGAGTAAACTTCACACATGCTGCTCTGGGAACTAGAGAAAGGAGTAGTCAGGTTATACAGTTATACATAGGCTGGACATTTTATACATTTAAAAACATAGTCTAGTTTTCCGGTTATACAGTTATACAAAGGCTAGACATTGTATACATTTAAAAACTGCTATTGAAGGTGCATGGGCTTCTGAAACCCAGGTTTCCTTCCTGCACGGTAGCCTTTTGTGTGTGTGTGTGTGTGTGTGTTTATGTGTGTGTGTGTTTGTGTGTTCTTCACACGGTAGCCTTGTGTTCTTCTCCCTCCGATTGTAAATTTCTGTGATCTGGCGATGACATCCCGATGTGCTCCCTGTTAAAACTTCATAAACCTTCAATATGCTCAGAGCTGCTCCAAGCTCGCCTCACTTTTATAGTCAGAGCACCACATGTGCGCACGATGTGTGTGTGTGTGTGTGTGCAAGTCACACACTCTTTTACCCTGTGCAGCTGTGTGTGTGTGTGTGTGTGTGTGTGTGTGTGTGTGTGTGTGTTTGAGCGAGTGTTGTAGTCCGGAGGTGTGTGCTGCCTATTTCCTTTACAGTTAATTGAAAACAAATGAAGTCGTTGGTCTGTTTTTAATTGATACAGTTGCAGCAAATCAGCGCATGCTGGTCTGTTCTGTTCCTTCTAGAACAGTCTGGAACAGCCTGTCGGTTAATTCGCTTCCTCACTTATGCACAGTAAATCACCGGCAGGCACCAGGTCTAAAGCCTTAGCCAGCTACATCAAAGGGTTAATTCAGGTTCACCGAGCTCGCTAGTACAGTACTGCAGATTACACACTTAAAAGGCAGTACAGTACTGCAGATTACACACTTAAAAGGCAGTACAGTACTGCAGATTACACACTTAAAAGGCAGTCAGTGAATTCACCAGGGCCTCCGAACCTATGGCACCAGGCCAAGGAATGTGTTGGGGTTGGAGAAGATCTCAGGGTTATGTGTGTGTGTGTGTGTGTGTGTGTGTGTGTGTGTGTGTGTGTGTTCAGGTTGAAGAATCTCTCAGGGTTATGGATGTTTGTGTGTGTGTGTGTGTGTGTGTGTGTGTGTGTGTTTGTTCTGGCTGGAGAATCTCTCAGGGTTATGGACGTGTGTGTGTTGGGGTTTAATCACTAATCTTGGGTAACCTGCAGACTCAGTACATGTGTGTCACACTGCTTTTGGTGTAGACTTCAAGCAAGTTCAGGAGTGTGTTTGCACATGTGTGTGTGTGTGTGCACGCCTGAGTATGTTTGTTTGCAGTTTGGTGAGCACATGAGATGTGAATGTGAGGCGTGATGTGTG
This sequence comes from Clupea harengus, assembly GCF_900700415.2. NCBI lineage: Eukaryota > Metazoa > Chordata > Actinopteri > Clupeiformes > Clupeidae > Clupea > Clupea harengus. Next base: position 16,478,625 of record NC_045169.1, read on the forward strand.
AGAGAGTGAGAAATATGGCGGAGAAAAAGATTTATTACCCCTAGGGCCGTGCAGATAACTGAGAAGGCACGCGCTGCTGACTAAAAGCACCTTATATTCCAGGAGTCCAAAATGAAAAGGGCTCTGAACCCACATCAGTCTTGCATCCCGTCTGGAGACTGGAGAGAGATTCTTCTCATGGCTGCTCTTTATACGGGTACGGCTTTTTCACACACACACACACACACACACACACACTTCCAAATGGCCATGTTTTAAACTGGTGGTCTAATAGTTCCAGCAGTTCTAATAGTTCTACTTCAACAAAGTCTCTCTCTAAAGTCTCTCTGTGTGTCTCACGGCTGATGAGGCTCTGCCTCAGCTCAGCTCTGCAGTGACGATGCTGTGGGGCAGCATCGCCTCCAGTGGACACAAATCCCGCGTGTCGTCCCTGACAACCGGTGCTGGAGACTCCTGGGCAGCTGGCCGCTGGCCAGTGAGCGGCGTATCTCCTCGCTCTCCTCACGTCTCCTCGCGGTCGCTGAGGAACTGCAGATTGCCGTCCACTCACCCTGGATTAATTATCCTGTGCAGACGTGCGCCATAGCCTCGGACTACGGCTTCATGATTCAGTGCCGTGTGGGATTATTCATGATAACGCACAGGTCGTAAGTAGTAATAACTCCCGCTGGAGTTCGCCTGCGGGCACGGTAATGTAGGGAGTGGAGACGTGGAGGAGATGGACGTTTAGTGTTCACGACGACGAGTTTAAAAAAAAAAAGAGCTGACTATCTCAGATCTGAAGCGAGGATGTTTCACTCGTGCTGGGGTGACACGAGCAATCAATCTCCACAATCACCGCCAGGCTCCACCAGTCGAGCCCTATCTGCTCCACCAGACAATCGATCGCTCTCGTCCGACCCGGGAGGAACGAGGAGTTGCGAGGGAGAAGAACAAATGGCAAGAGAGAGAAAGGGAGAAAGGGAAAGAGAGTGGACGAGGCTGTTCGCCGAAGTGGCAGTGGAGATTTCCCAGAAGTTTTAGGGCACGATTCTCCCACACGCTTAAGTTTTTAAAAAAAAAAGCATGCAGCTACACACTCTTCAGCCTGTGTGCCGTGCCTCCCCTTGACCCTTGACCCTTGAGCCTTGACCCTTGACCTTTGATTTAAGTCTTAAGTGGTCTGTGCGCCATGAAGGCAGATACGTGCTTCAGGCGGAGCCAACCGCACATCTGGGCATTTCTTATGTAAAAGTAAGTCGAGCACCACGAGGTGAAACACCATGTTGCCTTTTATGTCAGCAGTAGGCGTACCAGTACAAAGGTTAACCATTTTTTATGATATACTTAAATTGTAAGTATGTTACGTGAAGCTGCTGTCGCTTGCCTTATGAGATACATACATTAACCTTATGTCCGCCTCAAGTGCTTTATTACTTACAAATACAACAGGTATGATGCCCGTATCTTAAGTCATTTTCAATCATTGGTGGGAAGGTATGGGATCAATTTAGTGACAAAAATATTTACAAATACACAGTGTCATTTACAAATACCCCATGATTTGCAAACAGACAGAATGTGATTTGCAAATACTCCATGATATGCACAGCATGCTTTACAAATACAAAACACACCTCTCAAATGAACACAATGTGCTTTGCAAATGCAATACACGTCTTGCAAATACAAAATACGACTCGCACACAAATAAAGGACAGGTTCCACAAATGGAAACAAAGAATGGAAATAAATAAACCACATTTTTCTGTATAATATATTTTCCGCTTGTACAAGGTGCAAATGTGAACACTTGGAGGAGTTGCAGATGCAAAGGCACCAAAACAGCAGGTGGCGCTACAGGGGCATCTGCCTTCCATTCACCTCATCAAATCGCTGGTGGATCGTATGTCTAGAGAACAAGAAAGTTGATTTGTATTATTTTTCTATTTTTTAACATCTTTGTTATCAGGTATGATTAAAGCCCGATCTTCTTCTTAAGGTATATCGCACAGACAGCTACACATTGCAGACATGTAACTGACTAATTGCTAGCTGTATATTTGCAAAACACATTGTATTTTTTGATAGACTTGTAATGCATTTGCAAAGCACATCTTGTTTGTTTGAGAGGTGTTTTGTGTATGTAAAACAAGGTTGTGCATATTTGTAAATCGTTGGATATTTGTCAATCACATTCTGTTTGTTCGCTAATCGCAGGGCATTTGTAAATCTTTACTAAAATGAATCCTGTAGGAAGGGGTTTGATTACTTGATTAGTACTGAGTGTTTAATAATAGGCCTTTTTTTCCTCAACAGTGAGTTTTTAAATCATAAATCTCAACACCACAAACACGTCTTTATAACTAGGCCTCCTCACAGATGTGTCATTTGGTTCATTTCATTCTTTGTTTATGTGGTAGAAGCAGATGGTTTCATTTGAGGTTGTTCGTATTACAGTTCACCCGTTGCTTTCTCTTTCATAATCAAAGACACATACCCCACCCATATCCCACACATACCCAACCCATACCCCACACACACACACACATACCCCACACACACACACACATACCCCACACATACCCCACACACACACACACATACCCCACCCATATCCCACACATACCCCACCCATACCCCACACACACACACACATACCCCACACACACACACACATACCCCACACATACCCCACCCATACCCCACACATACCCCACACATATCCCACACATACCCCACACATACCCCACACACACACACACATACCCCACACATACCCCACACACACACACACATACCCCACACATACCCCCCACACACACACACATACCCCACACATACCCCACACACACACACACATACCCCCCACACATATCCCACACATACCCCACACATACCCCACACATACCCTACACATATTACAGTTCTCCCGTTGCTTTCTCTTTCAAAATCAAAGTCAGGTTTTACTTTTTCCATGGATGTTAATGACATTCACAAGGTTAATGAGAATCCATGTTCCCTGTTTTCCTGACAGCCAAAATAAATGAGGTTGTGGCTTCTATTTGAAATAAATCACGCCTTTTTCATGAGCCCGCCTTCATTCCAGTTAAGCGTTGTAGGCATGATCAGAACACACAAAAAAATAAAAAAACAAGGCTGACTTCAGTCAGTTTTATTGTTGCACAACGACACACAGCAACGCACACGTGCATATATTAGGTGGCGACACAGGACACACACACACACACACACGCAGGCCGAGGTCGCCGTGAATTTGACTTCTGCATTTTCCCATCCCCGACTGTCCTTCCTCCAGGACCCCAGGAGCAGTGGGCAGCTTTTAAGCGCCCGGGGACCAAGTGAAGTGAACCGTCCATCTTGGGCAGGGACGGACAGGAGAGTGTGTGTAACTGGGGATGAGCCCCCCCCCCCCCCCCCACACACACACACACTCTCCCCTTAGCATAAATACATGGTGGAAAAGGCCCTGTTTTGATCAATTATCGTTTTCTCTGTCGCTAATTTTGTCTGTTAGGTTAAGGTGTGTGTGTGTGTGTGGACCTCGCCAAACTGACCTGATTGGTTTGGACAGGCGCCCCAAACGGCCCATTTATGAGAGGCGGTCGGGAGTGAGTGGTGGAGGCGACCACAGCAACCACAGTCACCATGGCGACCCTGACCCTCAGCGTTCAGACGCAATGTGTCACTCCTGATTGCCACATGGCCAGCAGAATGAGGAGGTCGCTGGATGACGGGAAAAAAGAAGAGAAATGAAAACACACACACACACACAGACAGACAGAGACACACACACACTCACACACACATACACACATGGACACACACACAAAGGCAGACAGACACAGAGACACACACACACACACACACACAGGCAGACAGAGAAACACACACATGCACAGACATATGCACCACACACACACACACACACACACACATACAAATATAAGTACCCACGCACGCACACACACGCACACATCCTCTAAAAGCTTAATTGCTGGAGGTGAAAAATGTGCTGAGTCAGGGGTCTCGGGCTGGCAGAGGGTTGGGGGGGGGGGGGCGGTGTGTGTGTGCGCATGTGTGTGCGTGTGTGTGTGTGTGTGTGTGTGTGTGTGTGTTTGGTCTGTGTGTGTGTGTGTGTGTGTGTGTGTGGGGTGTGTGTGTGTGTATGTGTCTGTGTGTGTGTTTGGGGTGTGTGTGTTGGTAAGGGGTCTGGTGGCAGTGAAGAAAGGAATGTCCCCTTTATCAGGAAACTGAAAAATTCCTTCTGAGTGTTAAATTGGCACTTGTGAAAATACTCAAGGAAGCATGCATACACACACACACACACACACACACACACACACACACACACACACACACAAACACACATACACAAGATTGGGTACTTTTTGTGGTTCTTTTAAACTCAAAGTATTCATCTCTCAGAACTTTTTTTTTTGTTGATGGAAACCTCAATTCCGTTAAGAAGTATGTTGTAGTTTTTTTTTCTTGTGCTTGTTTGTTTGTAACTTTGTAGGGTTTTACAGTATTGCATTCCTAACTGTGTTGTGTGGATGGGTTTTGGTTGGACAGTTGCTTCTTTCCTGATATTTTTACATTCTGTGTAAAACCATTTCCCATTTCTTTTTTTTTGTCTGTCTCTGTTGTTTTTTGTTAGGTCAGCATTTTATGCTGCCCTGTGGAAACACACACACACACACACACACACACACACACACACACACACACAGTCCCTCTCTCTTTCACACATGCACACAAAACTGCATGAAGTTTTTTCAATCATCAGTATCAGGTGATGAATAGGTTTGCCAAAGACGCTTTCTCTCTCTCTCTGGGGTTGTTGTGTTAGGGTGAACTCACCTGAGAGTCAACGATAATCTCTCAGGGTTACCATGGAAACTGCTCCCTCTGTGAGTGGTGTCACCTGGCAGAGTTCCTCACTTCAAGCCAGTACCTGCAGGCCCTGGTACACCTGTGTGTGTGTGTGTGTACCTGCAGGCCCTAGTACATCGGTGTGTGTGTGTGTGTGTGTGTGTGTGTGATCTACACACATGGAGAGAGAGAGAGAATGTTTGTGTGTGTGTTTGTGTGTTCTACACACATGGAGAGAGAGAGAGGGAGAATGTGTGTGTGTGTGTGTGTGTGTGTGTGTGTGTGATCTATAAATGGGAATAAAAGAGAATGCATGTGTGTATGTGTTTACGATTATAAACACAGATAAAGGAGAATTTGTGTGTGTGTGTGTGTGTGTGTCTTTGATCTACACACATGGAGAGAGAGAGAGAGAATGTTTGTGTGTGTGTGTGATCTACACACATGGAGAGAAAGAGAGTGAGAGAGAGAGATAGAGAATGTTTGTGTGTGTGATCTACACACATGGAGAGAGAGAGAGAGAGAGAGAATGTGTGTGTGTGTGTGTGATCTACACACATGGAGAGAGAGAGAGAGAGAGAGAGAGAGAGAATGTGTGTGTGTGTGTGTGATCTACACACATGGAGAGAGAGAGAGAGAGAGAGAGAGAGAGAGAATATGTGTGTGTGTGTGTGTATGATCCATAAATGGGAATAAAAGAGAATGCATGTGTGTATGTGTTTGCGATTATAAACACAGATAAAGGAGAATGTGTGTGTGTGTTTTATTTTAGACTTAATGATCCTTGTTATTTTATGTTCACGAGTTAAGGGTGGTCTGTGGAGGAAAAGGAGTCAGAGGCAGAGATTGGGGTTCCCCTCATCTGAGCTCTCCCTCCTGGTGATCAGAGGTACAGCAGTCTGGCTCCTCCAACCGCCGTTAAATAACAGCCATTATGTTTCACTATAAGTACAAAATAGTGTCTGTCTGGCTGTCTTGGTTTCCTTTTGTACATGTTTCCAGGAAGACTTGACGCGTGTTGAGTGGCACGCTCATGAGAGTCTGAGTCTCTGTTTAGTCCGCCTTCACTTATTTAGGGAAGAACAGGTTTCTCTTTAATTCGCCTCCACTTATTCAGGGAAGAATAGGTTGTGGATAACATGCAACAACGCAGTCGAATACAAATGTGATAGGAGATCAGTAGGAGTTTTTTTTTGGCTTCTCTTTGGATGCTTGGTTTTGCGTAAAAAAAAAGTTGCCTTGCATTTTGTCTTTCAGTTTTACAGGACCAGTGAAACTGTTTAAAGAGTAAATATAAATGAAAGATAATTAAACAATATATTTTAATTTCAGTATTTACTCTCCACTGGCTTCTAAAAGGAGTTCCAACCCTCAGAGAAAATCTCAGCCTCCTTGTCACTCCTGTGGTGTAGGTCTCCCTCTAGTGGTCAAGTAGTGAACTTTCAAAACCCAGGGGATGAATGGTCTTCCAACTGGTCAAGAACAGTGACATAACTCTGGGTCTGTCAGGACCAGGAGTGATATCATCACTTCAGGAAGGAGAGTACGCATCTGGATAACTTTCAAAAGACAAGCTTTTCAGGGTGCTTTCAACATATGGAGAACTTTCAACAGACAAGCTTTTCACTGCGCTTTCTTGTGTGAGTTTCAGCCTTTATTTGAGCTCCACCTTCCTTAGACACTGGACTGATTCTCATTTCACTGCATAAGACTTCACAACCCTTTCAAATAAAGAGTTAATATACATTCATATTTCGGCTAAAAACAACACACTACATCAGTCATTCGATATGATTGTAACATAACTTTTCAGCCTACTTTACATGAGATGGTTCAACAGAAATGCTTGTGTGAGTTTCAGCTTTCATTTGAGCTCCACCTTCCTTAGACACTGGACTGATTCTTCACTGCATACGACTTCCCACCCATTTAGCTCAAGTCTTCTAATACTTGTTCCCGGGTGTTGTTGTTGTTGTTGTTGTTGTTGTATATACACATGTCAGACCTTAGGATATCCCATGTCACGGCTCCATGCATTACTGTACACAGGAGACCGATAAGTGTGTGTGTGTGTGTGTGTGCGTACAAGAGTAAAGTAAGATACTAAGATAAGTGTGTGTGTGTGTGTGTGGTGTGTGTGCAAGAGTAAACTAAAATACTGAGATAAGTGTGTGTGTGTGTGTACAACAGTAAAGTAAGATACTGATAATCAAAGCAATGGTATTAGTTTCTCAGCTTTTCCACTGCATTTCCTGTTACATAGTGTTTTCAATACACCTGCACAATACACCCGCACAATACACCTGCACAATACATTTAATTAACACTACCTCTGATAACAGGAATCCCCCTACTGAAAGTGATGATAATAGGAACTACCCTACTGGTAGTGATGATAATAGGAACTACTCTACAGGTAGTAATGAATGAAACACACACACACACACACACACACACCTGTCAAAGTGTACAAATAACAGTATGGGAGCTATTTTAGTTCTTGTCGTCATCCTCATCTTGTCATCCCAGCTGTTCTCTGTAAGAGTAATATTAATACACACACACACACACACACACATTCATATTTAAATACACACAAAACACACACACACATGTACACACATATATACAGACACAGACACACACGCGCACACACACACAACTCCCGGTTTTTATGATGAATTCATTGTGTAAGCTAAGGCCAGTAACAGACAGTTCAGGCTATCAGCTCAGAGTTTATGCAAACAGCTCACAGTGTCAGGTTTACAGTTTATATATTAGCTAGCAACACAGCTTACACTAACAACATCAGGTTAATTCAAATATCCTACAGTCTAAGCTAACAGCTCACACACAGTTTACGCTAACATCTAAGAGTTTATGCAAACATCTCTCAGTTTAGGCTAATGGTCCAAAAGTCAGGTTTACATTTACATTTTAAACTTCAACACAGTTTATGCTACAAGCTAACAGGATGGTCTAACAGCTCACATGTTAGCCTTATAGCTCAGCAACAGGTTAAGCTAGCAAACGACTCATGGACCAGACAGTAAGCACAGCTATGCACAAACACAGGCCTACATGTCTACACACACGCAAACACACACACACACACATACGCAATCTCCCAGTAAACTATCTATCATGTCACTGACACATTCTAGGTGGAGAGTTATTCCCTCAAAATGTGAGCCCTCAGAGTCAAGTGTCTGTGAAAACAAACTCTCAATTTTCAGGGGCCTGCCACAGCCCCCTCCCCCAAACTAACTGGCCCCTAATATAGTCCTCCAGACCACTCCAGCCCGGTGGCGAGGGGTGCGGACGTCCCTCTCAGCTCAAGACACCCCAGAGACGCCGCTGAGGAGAGAGACTGCCTGTAATTGGGTCTGCTCTGTTGCTAGGTGACCTCAGTGTTGGACATGACCTTTTGAGAGTGACCTCTCGCTGGTCTGGCGAACGCAATGCAAACTGTCCCCAAGTGACACAGAGAGAAACTGTATGAAGCAGAGTTTGAATGAAGCACAGATTCACTCTTTCTAAACAAATACACTTTAACTGAGCATTGAATTTGGTCTCCATAAGAAGTGACACAAACAGAACAACAGTCTGAACGTTATCCTGTATCCGTATGTATGATAGAGCATGTGTCACCTTTTGGCAATTGTCACAGTGCTGCTTCTATCACATCTAAGTGTCATCGGGTTGTAGAGCGCAGTGCTGTTCTAACAGACCTGAGTGTCATCGGGTTCTAGAGCGCAGTGCTGTTCTAACAGACCTGAGTGTCATCGGGTTCTAGAGCGCAGTGCTGTTCTAACAGGCCTGAGTGTCATCGTTCTAGAGCGCAGTGCTGTTCTAAAAGGCGTGGTGGTACTGCTCTGACCTGGCTTACGCTACTGTTCAGACGTTTGGAATCACTGAGACATGGCCTGGTTTTTGAAAGAAAATCCCCTTTTTTCAATACAAATTACCCAAAATCAGAAATACAGTATATTTTACACATCGTTATGTTGTAGATGACCTCAAATCAGAAATATAGTTTACACATTGTTATGTTGTAGATGACCTAAAATCATAAATATAGTTTACACATTGTTATGTTGTAGATGACCTAAAATCAGAAATATAGTTTACAGATCGTTACGTTGTAGATGACCTAAAATTAGAAATATAGTTTACACATCGTTATGTTGTAGATGACTATCACAGTTAGAAACGGATGATTTTGATTGGAATGTCTACATAGATAGGGACATTCTCTGTCCCCATCACTCCTGTGTTTCAAGGGGTTACGTTAGCTAATCCTAAATGATCATGTTTAAAACGCTAATTCGTCATTAGAAAACCCTCTTTGCAATTATTTGTGTACGACTGAAAACTGTACTTTTGAAGGACAATAAACAATAACGCTTACACAATAAAACCAGCCTTCTTTGGGCTACCTGAGTGTCTGAAGCATCAGCACTTCTGGATTCGATTATTATGATTTAAAAATAGCCATTAAAGAGAGAGCTTTCTTCAGAAACTCAGTCTATTAAGACTATTCCATGCAAGAAATTGCCAAGAAACTGATAAAGTTATCTGACAAAGGTATACACCGCATCCTTCCCAGATCAGTGCCGACTGGCTTTAACCAGGATAGAAGGACAAGTTGAGAGGCTCTGGAATGAGTAAATGAGTTTAAAAGAGAAGCCATATTCAAGGAAGCGATTAATATGGTTATAAGGAAACAGACACAGTGGAAGATGATTGACATTTTTTTATAGACAGACACATCTAAACTGAGGTGTTTGGACCACAGAGAAGAAACTTTGTGAGGTGCAAGAACAAATGACATGATGCCGGAGAAGTGCTTGACGCCATCTCTCAAACTTGGTAGAGGAAATGTGATCCACTAGGGGTGCTTTGGTGCTGTAAGTATGCAATTTGTACAGAGTAAATGGAATCTTTAACAAGGAAGGCAGTAATTCCATTTTACCACAACTTCATTGCCGTGATACACCATGTGGACTGCACTTGACTGGAGCCAATTCAATTCAATTCAATTCAATTCAATTCAATTCAATTCTATCCTACAACAAGACAAAGACCCAAAGCATTACTCAGACCTGTGCAAGACCTGTTTATGGAAGAGTCAGTCAAGCTGTAATGGTGTTTATTAAGTTTACAATTGCTGCCAATAGAGGATGAAGAACCAAGAATGAAACTGCCATTTCTAGATGAAATCATTATTCTCTCACTTTGTCAGTGTCTGTTTTCAATTCATTTTGCCCCTTCTTTCATGAATAAAAATATGAGTTTAACTGGAAAATGTCTGTTTTTTTATTCCAATTTACCATAACTCCATTGCCATGACATACCGGAAAATGTCGTTTTCTGGGCGATTCCAAACTTTTGAAGGGTAGTGTAAGTAGGGATGGTAACTTAACTGACCCGTTGGTCCTCGTGTCCAGGGCAGTACAGGTGTTCCCACCTGGCCCTTAGAGCGCTGCGCTGTTCCCATCGGGCGAGTATTGACCGCTCCCTTGGGTCCAGTCCTGCTGCTGTGTTCTGACGGCTCCCTTGGGTCCAGTCCTGCTGCTAACTGAGTGACACGAGGATCTGAGTCCACTACCTCTGCAGAATGACCTGAGTAGTATTGGGCCCTTTGAGTCCGGTGCTGACCTGAGTAGTATTGGGCCCTTTGAGTCCGGTGCTGACCTGAGTAGTATTGGGCCCTTTGAGTCCGGTGCTGACCTGAGTAAACCTGGGGCACTGACAGGTCCTTTGCGTCCAGTGCGGCTGCTCTCCCATCTGACCCGAGTAACCCTGGGGATTGAGAGGCTGTTCTCTGGTGCTGACCTGAGTAACCATCTGACCCGAGTAACCCTGGGGATTGAGAGGCTGTTCTCTGGTGCTGACCCGAGTAACCCTGGGATTGAGAGGCTGTTCTCTGGTGCTGACCTGAGTAACCATCTGACCCGAGTAACCCTGGGGATTGAGAGGCTGTTCTCTGGTGCTGACCTGAGTAACCATCTGACCCGAGTAACCCTGGGGATTGAGAGGCTGTTCTCTGGTGCTGACCCGAGTAACCCTGGGGATTGAGAGGCTGTTCTCTGGTGCTGACCTGAGTAACCATCTGACCCGAGTAACCCTGGGGATTGAGAGGCTGTTCTCTGGTGCTGACCTGAGTAACCATCTGACCCGAGTAACCCTGGGGATTGAGAGGCTGTTCTCTGGTGCTGACCCGAGTAACCCTGGGGTTTGAGAGGGTGTTATTGGGTTGCTGACCACCCTGAGTGGCATGAGAACCTCAGGTCCAGTTCTGCTGCCAACGGACCCGAGTGTCATTGGGCTGAGGGCTGGTGCTGGAGCCGTTGGTTAACCTCTGACCCTCTGGAAAGCCCCTGGAGCAGCGTGGGCCTCGTTGGGACGTGCTGACGGGCACAGCTGGTGGAGCCCTCAGCACCCCGGGCAGTGTGTGTGACAGAGAGTGTACGTGTATGTGTGTGTGATGGTGTGTATGTGAGGACGGGGAGATGGTGGTGGCATATTTGTGTGTGTGTGTGTGTATGCGCAAAAGGCTGCAGGCTTGTAGTTAGCTGGAGCCAGGCAAGGTGTCAGGATCACCATGGAGATGGAGTGTGAAGTTACCGGCTTCATGTGGGGCCGTTGATCATGTACCTAAACCCCCCCCGCCCCCCCACCCCCCCCCCCCCCCCCCCCCCCCCCCCCCCGTCCCCCGTCCCGCCGCGCAACACACACCATCTTAGAAACGCTCAATCCCCTTTGCTTTATCACACACACACACACACACACACACACACACACACACACACACACACACACACACACACACACACACACATTCTTAGTCCCCTTTGCTTTATCACACACACACACACACACACACACATCCATTGAAACCCTCATATTTGGATAGGATAGTCCACCTACAGAGGATGTCCCGAGTATTTGTAACATTTAAGCAGTTTATTAGTTGAGATTCAACAATTTAGCTGTTTTGCTTTGTCTATAGATGTTTAACTGATTATATATAGAATATTTGTGACGATTCCTGAACATACCTACATAGTCTCAGAATAATTGTATTAAATTTGAATGATTCAATCAACCGGCACTATACAAATGTTCAACAATGCATGTACAAATATTCAACAAACAATTAGTAAAAGATTTCATTCATCTTCTTGGTTGAACATTCTAATGCGCAACTAATGTTCAACATTATATATATAATACACGTTTCTTCAACAAAGGTATTACTATGTGTAGGCCTATGCATTCTTTGTTTTAAGGATGTTCCCAACACTGGTTAAGTGAACTTCTCCTTTCTTTCAAAGTTGTTCAAAGTTCAAAGTACTTTATTTGTCATTGTCACAAAAACAACGAGACAGTAGAGGCAGCAACAGACAGCTAAAAACTTAAGTTGCTGTGGACATTAACTGCCACAGCCAAATGATAATAAATAACAATATCAATGTTGCTAAATATTCTCACAAGAAATAGTGGAATTCCAGGTTACCTTTCTCATTTAAGACATATTAACATTCACATTGCCTTCCTCATGTAGATCATTCATAAACCTTAGCTTTACCACAAAATTCCAACCACATAAATGTAATGAAGTTGAGTCTCACTTGCATAACCATCTGTATTTTCATTTGGACTACCCAAGTTACGTGAAAACTAGCTGAGAGTCTACAGGCTATTTATTTCCATCTACATGAAAATGTATTATTATTATTATTATTATTATTATTCATAATAATAATAATAATAATAATAATAACAATAATAATACATCACATTTATATAGCGCTTTTCACAGTTCTCAAAGACGCTTAATGCGGGCGAATGATAATGGAGCTCTTTTTATTTCTCCACACGCTGGACCATACATCTTTAGTCTTAAGGTAAATGTTTCTAGAATGTAACAAAAGCATTGGATTGTAACAAACAGGTTTCAATGCGAGATTCTAATCAAATACAGTTTTTGTCAAACTCATCGAAATTCCTCCCCGTGGTAGAGGACCACTGTCCATTATGTGTTTTTCGCTCAACAAACCTTAGCGTTCGTACACAGTCCTGCGTCTGTAAAAGGCAAAAAGTGGCTCGGACTGAGACATCCACTATTCTAGGCAATCAACCTGTTTCATAAGAAGCATGGAATGGCGGTGTGTAATTTCATTGACTGTTGAGTTTAAATATCAACATGCTTCTCGCCAGAATCGCAGACTGCACCTGTTTTAAAATGTGCACCAGTGTTGAAATTCTTGGGTAGGCTTAAGGCTAACATTTAAGAATGCACTAGCCTACATGGAAAAGGCAATAGTTCACTTATGGTTTGTTTAATAAGTAAATTATATTGAATTAACAGCAAATGGTTTGACTTTAGTCAGTGAATATCAGTATATAGGCCTACATTTTTATCCTTTAGTAAATGAGAACATTAACTCATGCAAAGGAAAGTTTACTGATGCTCAACATTGATAAAAGAAATAGTACTTGGTAAGACATTCACAGAACATTTGTTTATGTATTGTTGAACATCTGTATACAAACATTGTATGTTGTTGAGTTGAGCATTAGAATGTTCAACAAAGATAACTGAAATTGTACACTCATTATTTATAGAATAGTTGTACATACATTCTTGAATATTTGTGTAACATCAGTTGAGTGAGAAGTTCAAATTCAGTTAAATTATTCTGAGAATATGTAGGTATGTTCATGAATCATCACATATACTTTACATATAATCTGTTAAACATCTACAGACTAAAGCAAAACAGCTGAATTGTTGAATTTCAACTCATAAGTTGTTGAAATGTTTCAAATACTTTGTAAACCCTCTGTTGGCGCTATCCAAATGAAGTGTTACCCAAACCACACACACATACACAAAGTGGACACAAACACACACAAAGTGGACACACACAGCACACACAAAGCAACGAAGAGTAAATATTTAAGGTGTATAGAAAGATGATAGCATCTCTCTCAGCCTTCTCACGCCACAGTGGGAGCATCAGGACATGAGACGCTTCAGGCCTGGGACTGTGAAGGGAAAAATGACACACATGCCAGGCGGCCATTTTACTGCTAGCCTAAAGAAGACGTCTCACCTCACCTTACAGACAAGATGGACGCAAACGTGGCTGCTGAATGCACAGCGGATCAGGATCACCGTCTGAGGGTTTATGGGTGGCGTGGTTGCACAAGCAAGCCCAAGTAAGCACAACCCCATGGCTGTCATTAAATTTTACTGCCAGCCTAAGGAAGCTGTCTTGGTCAATCTTGATGAATGCACTGGTTCCACACACCCTATCAGTAACATATTGCTGCCAATTTAAAGACGCTGTCTTGCCCCACCGTCCTGATTCTGTGACTGTGAACATGACTCATTCTGCCCGTTATGTACCCGGACAGGGTCGGTCTGAGGGTTTTGTCGCACCCTCTCAGCTCACATTTTACTGCCAGACTAAAGATGTCTGGCCCCACCTCATCATGAGATGGCTATGAACATGGCTGAATCTGCAGCTGAAGCTGCTTGACAAGCACCATTTCAGGGCCAGATTCACGCCAGATTGGGGCCAGATCCACACCAGATTAGGGCCAGATTGGGGCCAGATCCACACCAGATTAGGGCCAGATTGGGGCCAGATTATGGCCAGATCCACGCCAGATTGGGGCCAGATCCACACCAGATTAGGGCCAGATCTGGTGCTGATTTGGTCCAGTCAGGGTCAGAGACCATCTGGGTTGTACATGACCCTTTTACTGCATAATGGTTTCGTAAGCACCCCTGCTGGGTTGTCATGACACGTTAGCTAAAATGCTAATAATACCCCTATCTGTTTACATGGGTTTAGCCACATGCTATGCGACGGGAATGCTATGCGGAGAACACTGGAGTAAATATATTCAGTGCATGTAGGTACAGGACTGCAGCTGAAGTCACCCAGGGTGGCGTCATATGGAAACTCTATCCAGATGACCCAAACATGACAGAGAAAGAGATTTATTTCTGGCAAAGCCACTGGTCTGACTGCTGTCTGAGAAAGGGGGGGGATGGAGGCGGCACTGCTGGTGGAAACAACAACAGCTACAGCTGATAATACAGCACTGGTCTATACATACACATCAACGTGTACATGATATACATATATTTACATTTACATTTAGTCATTTAGCAGATGCTTTTATCAAAAGCGATGTACAAAGGAAAGAACAATCAAGCTACGAGCAATAGAGACCTAGTGTTTCAATAAATACTATCTACATAAGAAATAAAAAAGTGCAGGAATGTAACTACTGTAAGTGCGAGTTAAGTACTAGTTAGAAGAGATAACATAAGAGGAAGGATAAGGAGAGGTAGAAAAAGTAAAAGGAAGGGAGGGGAAGTGCAAGTTAGGAATACATCAAGGTCTTTATGATATACATACACATCAAGGTCAATATGATATACATACACATCAAGGTCTATATGATATACATACACATCAAGGTCTATATGATATACATAAACATCGAGGTCTATATGATATACATGCACATCAAGGTCTTTATGATATACATACACATCAAGGTCAATATGATATACATGCACATGTATATCATATAGACTCTATATGATATACATTACATTTTCTCTGCTGTGTCTACGCAGTAGGGATTTTATTGTTACTCATCTGTGGAATGAAGCATATATATATATATACAGTGTATTCAGAGAAGTGTGATGGTTTGTCTGTATGGAGAGTGTGTGTGTTTGTGGTTGTGTGTTTAGTGAGTGAACCCTTGTCTGTGTGGATATGTATTTGGTGAGGGAGACTATGTGTGTGTGTGTTTATGTAATCAGTGTGTATGCCATCCGAGGTCTTGTTAGTGTTGCTGTGCAATGCGCTGCGGATTATCTCCTGACGGTGATTAATGGTGGCAGTGATATGGTACCTGTAGGGTGTGATGCAGACATTAGGAGTAACTGTATCTGTATCTGTATCTGCACTGCCTCTGCCCACAGTAGCAGCGTTTAAATAGCACTCTAAATTTACCCCCGCGAGCTGCAGCCTGGCCTGACACTACTGTACGCCGCAGCAGAGAGAGGAAAGACCCAAGAACACCCAAACACACTACAGATTACAGTAAAAACACTACAGATTACCGTAAACATTACAGATTACAGTAAACACTATGAGAGAGAGAGAGAGAGAGAGAAAGAGAGAGAGAGAGAGAGAGAGAAAGAGAGGAAGAGAGAGAGAGAGAGAGAGAGGGAGAGTGATTATTCCCACTTCTCCCTTTCCCCTTCTGATGTATCTTGTGTATAGATATATGTATTGTGTATATAATCACATATTATACACCCGACCCAAATGCTTTGGCAATACTGTAGAACGTTATGGGCATGCAAATAAAGCTTCTTTTGAATTTGAATTTCAATTGAGAGAGAGACGGAGAGAGAGCGACAGAAAGAGAAAGAGAGACAGAGATAGAGAGAGAGACATGTTTGTTTCTCCTCCCTTTTTCAGAAACTGTTGCCATGACACCACGTGCTTGCCAGGGCTCCACTCGCTGCTACCCACATATGCACACACACACACACACACACACACACACACACACACACGCACGCACACGCGCACACACACACATACCCACACGCACGCACACGCGCACACACACACACACAAACACACATACACGCACACACATACCCACACGCACATACGCACGCACGCACGCACACGCGCACACACACATACACACGCTCACACACACACACATTCACTCCAGGTGCAGTCACCGTGATGTGTGTTTCTCAGGGTGATCATGAAAGGTCATTGGGGTGTGCAGGGTATGATCCCTGATCTTTCAGATGATGGAAAAACCAGCCGGGTTAGTCCAGCAGCATGCCTTAACACTCACAGCACAGAGGTGAGGACAGGTGACGACAGGAGAGCTTCTGCCCTGCTCTGAGGACACACACACACTCTCACATAAACTCACACACACACACAAACACACACATAAACACACACATAAACAAACACACACACACACACACACACACACACATCCACACATAAACACACACACACAGACATACACACACTTGCATAACGCAAACACTCACTCACATACACTTACACACACATACACACACACCTGAAACTGAAAGGGAAGGAACATGAGGAGGGAAGAGGGTGTGTTCACTCCTGACCTACCTTTCACACACCTGTCTGAGTATCTATATAATCCAGGTGATTGTAATCTGGAGATAAATCTCTCTACCTGAGTATCTATATAATCCAGGTGGTTGTAATCTGGATCGAGATCTCCCTAGCTCCTTGTCTGAGTATCTATATAATCTCTCTACCTGAGTATCTATATAATCCAGGTGATTGTAATCTGGATCAAGATCTGCCTAACACCTGTCTGAGTATCTATATAATCCAGGTGATTGTAATCTGGGGTGAGATCTCGCCATCACCTGTCTGAGTATCTATATAATCCAGGTCATTGTAATCTGGATCGAGATCTGCCTAACACCTGTCTGAGTATCTATATAATCCAGGTGATTGTAATCTGGGGTGAGATTTCGCCATCACCTGTCTGAGTATCTATATAATCCAGGTGATAATATCCTGGAGTGAGATCTCCCTACCTGAGTATCTATATAATCCAGGTGACTATAATAAGGATCGAGGTCTCCCTATCACCTGTCTGAGTACCTATATAATCCAGGTGATAATAATCTGAATCGAGATCTCCCTAACACCTGAGTATCTATATCACTAAGGTGAGCCACAGGGTATGCATCTGGTGTAGGTGTGGTGTGATACCTGACAATGGTTGTATGCTGGGTTTAATCCTTGGAGTTAATTTTCTTTGGGGAATCTATTTTGGGCCTTGGGCTGTTTTATTATAACAAAACATTTCCTCCAGCACAGTGTTGTTCTTCTTAATACTACATAGACTATTGTTGTCTAGACTTTATAGGCTGGAATATGTTCCTCTTTGCAGGGACTTAAAAGAACTCTTCATAAAAGGATGTTATCTAGAATCTTAGAGTATTCCATGAGTTCCATTCTGTGGAGAAAGTTCCACACTGGAATCTGAGCTGTGTGAGAGAGACTAACCACAGAGTTAAAAGCAGAGCACCCTGGCATCCGTGGCAACCAGGCTGGATTAGTGCAAGTCTGGGTGTCTGCTGCTTCTTCCTGGTGTTCCATTGGCTAAAAGACGTTGCAGCAGAGAGTCTTGGCAAAGTGTGGGTGTTGCCTACAGGAATCTACAGCTGTCGATGGACAGAAAGAGCAGCATTTGGTCACCAGCATAGACACACACACCCACTCTTTCCCACACACACCCACTCTCTCTCACATACCCTTACTTTCTTTCTCACCCTAGTCTACCCCTGCCCCCATCTCTCTCACATTCTCTCTCCTTCTATCTCTTGTTCCCTTTCTCTCTCTCTCTTCTTCTCTCTCTCTCACATAATCTCTCCATCTCTCTCTTGTTCCTTTTCTCTCTCTCTCTCACACATAGTCTCTCCATCTCTCTCTTGTTTCCTTTCTCTCTCTCTTCCACATTCTGTCTCCATCTCTTCTTCTCTCTCTCTCTCTCTCACATACTCGCTCCCTCTCGCTCTTATTCCCTTTCTCTCAAATTTTAATTCCAGTAGCTTTATTGGCATGACAGCTCATTACAGTACAGTATTACCAAAGCAAAGTGGAACATTAAGGATACTCTGATAATGGTTTACAGGGAAAGACAACAAACATGGACACTCATTAGAGGACATTTACCATAATTCCGACACACCATGCCAGGCAACCTCTCTTTCTACCTCTTTTTCTTTCTATTGTGCGATGTCGTTCATCATATTGTAGTGTATGTCGTTCATCATATTGTGCTATGTCATCATCATATTGTGCTGTGTCATTCATCATATTGTGCGATGTTGTTAATACTGATATAGTGACCATATTTCTTGTCGTTCTCTTTGGGTGCCTAAGGTGACCAGGGGTCGTATCCCAGTTTCATCCCTTACTCCCAACCGGGTTTTTAATCCCATGGGGTAGACCATAAACTAGGGTTTGTAATCCCAGGGGTAGACCCAAACCTGGGTTTTATAATCCCAGGGGTAAACCATAACCTGGGGTTTGTAATCCCAGGGGTAGACCATAACCTGGGGTTTATAATCCCATAGGGTAGACCATAAACTAGGGTGTGTAATCCCAGGGGTAAACCATAAACTAGGGTGTGTAATCCCACGGGCCAAGCATTTTCAAAGAAGCAGCCACAGCCTCTCCCTCCCTGCCAATTTCTCACCGTCTTATAGCCCCGCCCCATCTCTCTCATACTTTCTTTCCCTCTCTCATGCTACCTCTTTTACAATATCTCTCTCTCACTCCCCACTCTCTTCCCTCTCTCTCGCACTTCCCTCTCTCTCTCACTCACTCCTTCTTTCTCTCCTAAACTATTTTTCTCTTTCTCCTTCTCTCCATCTCTTTCTCTTGTTCTCTCTCTACCTCTTTCTGTTTTTTCCTCTCCCTACCCATCACTTGTCTCACTCTCCCCTCCTGACACTCAGAGTGTGTGTGAGTGTGTGTGTGTGTGTGTGTGTCATAATGCATCTAAATAGTCTGCAGTTTGCCATCTCTCCAGGATTTGTATGCATCCAGGACCCTGAGGCGTGCAGGGAAGATTATGGCCGACCCCTCCCACCCTGGACACAAACTCCTTGTGCCACTCCCCTCCGGCAGAAGGCTGCGGTCCATCAGGACCAAAACCTCACGCCACCTGAGCAGTTTCTTCCTGTCTGCGGTTGGCCTCATCAACAAGGCCCGGGACCCCCGCCCCCCAACATGGACTCTAATCCCGATCTCTTATTTGCACACTCCTGCTGTTTGAAAAATAACTTAATATGTGTATTGTTTATTGTTTATTGTGTATGTTTATTGTTTGCACCAACGTACCACAAAAAAATCCTGGTAGGTGAAAACCTACTTGGCAGTAAAAACCTTTCTGATTCTGATTCTGATTCTGATTCTGATTCTGAAAGAGTTTAATCGGGTGGACACACACACACACACACACACACACACACACACACACACACACACACACACACACACAATGAGGGTGTTAGATCAGAGTTTAACAGAGTGAGTGTATATGCTGGGGATCTGTGCTCTCCTTCACACAGCTGGGCTCACTCCCATCCTGGTGTGTGTTTCGATGGCTGTCCATCTCACGCAGAGGTATCCAGAGCTGCAGACGTGTGTGCAGACACGCCAGGGCCGCAGGCTGCCAAATTAGCCTCTCACTCAACACCACCCTCAGAATAGAGGAGGCTGGCTTCATCTGACTCTGCCTCCCCTGGGGCTGGGCCTGGGTGCACACACACACACACACACACACACACACACACACACTGCGCTGGGGCTTAGCCTGGGTGCACACATACACACACACACACACACACACACTGCGCTGGGGCTTAGCCTGGGTGCACACATACACACACACACACACACACACACACTGCGCTGGGGCTTGGCCTAGGTGCACACACACACACTGTGCTGGGGCTTGGCCTGGGTGCACACACACACTGTACTGGGGCTTGGCCTAGGTGCACACACACACACACACACACACATACACACATACACACACACACTGTGCTGGGGCTTGGCCTGGGTGCACACACACACTGTACTGGGGCTTGGCCTAGGTGCACACACACACACACATACACACATACACACACACTTCCCTGGGGTTTGGTCTGGGTGCACACACACACTCCCCTGGGGCTTGGTCTGGGTGCACACACACACACACACACACACACACACACACACACACACACACACACACACACACACACACACACACAGCGCTGGGGCTTGGCCTGGGTGCACAGACACACACTGTGCTGGGGCTTGGCCTAGGTGCACACACACACACACATACACATATATACACACACACTCCCCTGGGGCTCAGCCTGGGTGCACACACACTGCGCTGGTGAACATGGAGGCCTGTGCAATACTATAAGTCACTTTGGATAAAAGCATCTGCTAAATTTACATTTCATTTACTAGACGCTTTTATCCAAAGCAACTTACATATGTGCGACTTGCAATGTATACACATTTTACATTGATGGCACACTGCACATCAGGAGCAATTAGGGGTTCAGTGCCTTGCTCAAGGACACTTCGACAGGGAATCGAACTAGCAACCTTCTGATTACTAAACGACTTCTTTACCTCCTGTACCACTGCCGCTACTTAAAGTAAAGATAAAGTAAGTGGCATTCTGTAAATTATGTCATTTTTAATTTACAGAATGACACTTAATGACAACAGTCATAAACATTCATAAAGACATGAGTGTGTAGACGGGTGTGTGTGAAGCAACACACACCTGTGGGCTGCGTTCGTATTTCATTGGCGAGGGGGTTCACCCGTACTGATGTGGTTCTGAGTGAGGGTTTACCTCTAATACCCGTACTGATGTGGTTCTGAGTGAGGGTCTACCTGTACTGATGTGGTTCTGAGTGAGGGACTACCCGTACTGATGTGGTTCTGAGTGAGGGACTACCTGTACTACCCGTACTGATGTGGTTCTGAGTGAGGGTCTACCCGTACTACCCGTACTGATGTGGTTCTGAGTGAGGGTCTACCCGTACTGATGTGGTTCTGAGTGAGGGACTACCTGTACTACCCGTACTGATGTGGTTCTGAGTGCAGGTCTCACAAAAATACAGACATGTGAATATCAGGCCTGTAGATCATAGTATAGCGAGAGTCCATAGACGGCAAAGGGCTCACCCAACAGACTGCCATACACTCACTGGGAATGCATTTACCATCATCCATTCATATAGACTTTGTGGCAGTTAAAAGGATGAAGAAGCGTGTGTTCATTTATGGGAGTTTGCTCAAAAGAATACGATAAAAACGATATGTTAAAAGGATTTGAGCTTTCTTCCGCCAAAGTAAACGGTGCAACCCCATGAACACTTAAAACCTGGAACAATGGCATCATTATAATGAAAAATAACTAATTTGAATGTGAGACCTGTTTACATTAGTGTGCTTTGTTGATATGATTTGTTATATGAATATATCTCATGTGAGTAGGGGGGAGGGGGGGTGGGGGAGGGTTATGACATGTTTGGGATATGTTATGCCATATATGCTTAATAATAATAATACAAATATTGTAAAACCCAATTTAAACCAATAAAAAATAAATACTAAAACAAAAAGGATTTCTCTCTTTGTTGGTTACTATGATCTCTTGTAAAACTAAAATGTCAAAAAATACCCCCTTGAGGTCTTACATGTTTTTATCAGTGTGTTGGGCAATGAAATATTGATCAGGTCTGTTGATATTTGGATTGGCCTGGCTACTATTCTCGGATCAGACTCGGTCTTACGTCATGTGTTGCACTACTCGATGCTGCCCCAGCCGCCTCAGGGTCTTGATCTCTGTGTCTGTTTATCCCGGGTAAATCATCATCACGGCCTCCATGGCCTTAGCTGCACTCTATAAAAAAACACCAGCATCCCGTCTGGCCCGCTGACAGACATCATCCTCCACACTGACCGAGCAGTCGCCTGCTAATGGCCGCGTCCCCCCTTTTCCCTCGCTCACATGATGCGCTAAACTGTAACTGTTTTCCACACACCCCAACTTGCACTTAAATGTTAAAGGAGATGTATGTCCACAGAACTATTAACACCACTTCAGGGGCCACTGGCTGTTTTTTTTAGCGTCCGTGTTGTGTCGGGCATTAAGCCTTGTCTGCGGTATGTAACAAAACACGGTGGACATAACATCCTAGTTTAAAATAGCCATTTTCGCATTTCGTCACCATTTCTATATTTGTAGCGTGTATGGATTTTAAAGACCAAGGGCAACATATAGCCCACAGACGACAGTGGTGCGGGAACACGGGAATCAGCACCGAGTCCTCTCTGGATATCTGCGAGCCATCACAACCTACACGCTCAGCCCAAGTTCTGTCTTTCAGAAAATTCCCGGGGCTTCGTCGGTGTGCTGGATATCCAGAGGGGAACGGTTTTCCATCTGCTTTGCGCACTTCTGACCCACGCGCGGCTCTGGAATGCGTGATCTGCTCTTGTCACCAGAGGCATCTGAAATGACAGTCTCGAGCGCCACACAAACAACTGTCGGCGAGAGAGGCTGCAGAGCGCGAGGACACCGCTAGAACACGCAGGCGGAGAGAGCAGGTGCGGATCCTGGGAACGTGCGTCTTTCTATTCTATCTCAGACTGGGATTTTTTTGTTCTTACCAGTAGCAAATCGGGGATTAAATAAAAGGGACTATGGAAGAACCAGGGCAGACCCTAATCTACCAGGAAGACGCTGATCCCATTAGAAAGCTGATGACCAACACATATTTACGCACGTCCACGGGGAAAGAAGAAGACGAATATGTGGATTTAAATGATTTGCTGGATGTCAAGTTGGGCGACATGAAAACAGTCAAAGTAATTTATACAGGCGAAGGGGGTCAGCTGGCTATTTCTAAAAGCAACGCCGGTTCAGACGTGTCGCCTTCGATGAAAGACGCGTCCGGGGAGCGCAAAGAGTCAGATGAATCCGCCGCTGCTGCCACTACCAACAGTACATCTATTAATCATGAAAGCTCGGAAGACGTCAGAGTAGAGGAGAGTCCCCCGTCAGGCTCTTTTGAAACAGCCTCCTCCAAAGCTCCCAACGCCAGTGACAACTTCATGGACTGCCTGGAATCACCCGCAAACAACCCGGACTTCTCTGCCCAGCCTCGGCCCCAAACCGCGCCGCCCAACATCGAAACAGGAACCACGTGCACGGACAAAGAATTACTATATACCGACATGCATTTAGGCAGTAAAAGTGACTCCGAGGACGACGCTACAATAGTGATTTCCGGCGACTGCACACCACAGATCATCGAGGACGACTTCCACTTCATCACGACACATGAAATCCAGCTTTCCGAGTTAGATCATGATGTTGACTACGAGTTTGGGGCGGGATCCAGCTGGGAGATCGAAGACGACCACCAGGTTTACTCGTTTGTTGATTATGCTTCTTTTGACAGTGATGAAACGACAGGAGAGGACGGGGCTTTAGTGCGGATGAAAAGCAATCAGGCCGGCTCTAATAGGAGTGGAGCAGCCGTCAGCAGTCTGCCTGAAAGCGATCTGTGCAAGACGGGCAAATGCGCCAGCTCAGATGAGAGTCTGTCAAAGGACCAAAACAGCGCTGGGAACACTGCGGGGCAGATCCACCTGTCAATCAAAACCACTTCCCGAGCTATAAATGAGCTTAGCAACGTCCAAGAAAAGGAAAACATTCTTTATCATGCCGCGCATACTGGAGACATGAGTTTTTTCAGGAGTGCGGATGCTAACGCGGGTAAACTCGCTGAAAGCGCGAAGTGCTACATTGCCCTCCCAGGCCGCCTGCACTTCAATAGCAAATTCAGAGGCAAAGATGCTCACGACTACTCTAGTGGCGCATCCAGTGCGGTCAGCGAACTGGACGACGCAGATAAGGAAGTGCGTAACCTGACTGCCCGCTCGTTTAAGAGCTTGGCGTACCCCTATTTTGATGCCATAAATTTCAGCACCTCCAGCGAGTCTTCGCTCTCCGAGCATGGGCTAGGCATAAACAGGTGGTCCACGTTTGTTGACCTCAAGTATGGTAACGTGAACATGACAAAGGGACACGATCCAAATCTGGTGTCCCATAAAAGCACATCAAACTTTAAACTGGCCAAGAATAAAGACAGTAAAGGCATGTCTCTCGCCAGCATGAAAGCGCCCCCGGTCGAAGTATTTGCGCTGAATGGTAACCTTGGTGACCCCAAAAACGCAGCATCTGCCAGAAAAAAGATCGAGCTGATGCAAAAACTCGGCCAGGGCAAGGGAGGAGTGATCACGCTCACAGAAACGCTGAATTTTCGCTGCAACGTTCAGTCGGGGATGTCGGGAAGCGAAAGGCGCGCGAAATTTGCGCAAAATGCAGCAGGATCACGTTCCACAGATGAAGTTACAAACACCTTGCCAAGCGGGCAGAGGAGCGAGGCCAGGAGGCGACCCAGCAATGCGGGGGAAACCATGGAAGGCACACACAAGAAAGCAATATTCGCATCGAGCCTTCTCAAAAATGTAATTTCTAAGAAAATGCAATTTGAGCAGGAGCGCAAAATGGAGAGGGGGGAAATCTGCGAACAATACCAAGACTCGTCTCCCTGTTTTTCGTGTTATGAGAACGAGTCCCCGAAGGAAAACACTTCCCGAGGTTTGCAGAGACAAGGTTCGAAATACTCAGAAGTGGACTCAGACTACAGCATTGTTTGTTTGGATGAGCTAGGGGACATAGTGGACAGTAATTCGTGCGATGCCAAGGACGACAACCGCCGAGACGACACTATAACGCTTGCATCAGAAACTAATTTAGAGTCGACAAATGAAGCAGGAATCGATACTAAAAAAGGAGCATTCGAAGCGTCCAAAAGCACGCTGCTTCGAAGCCAAAATAGCGCATTCAGATCGTGGAGGGACGGAGAGCTAGAGTTTCAAAAGGAACATAAAAACGACAAAACGCCGGAGGGGAACCTGCCACCGCCTAACGACAACTTGGGAGAATCGGACTTACACGGGGATTCGGGCATCAGCAAGCTTACTAAAATGTCGCATTTGTTTCTGCCAAGTATCCAAGTTGTGTCGAATGAGAAGGAACTGGGGAAACCTCTCCCAAATGCTAATTATTCGCTGGGAGAGGGCGGAGGGCTGGGACTGTGCTCCGAGAATGCCCTCTATGTCCCAGAGACAGCCAGGAGTGTGGTAACCTCGAAGTCACCCGAAATCAAGATAAGTTTACGGACTGTGAAAGACAGCAAAAGCGACCCGTTCAATATCGCCAAGCTGCAATCGCCCAATATAGGCTGCAACGCAGTCAACCTTATCAAGACATCTGACGACTCCAAAAGGGTGCTGCTAAAGGGTGAGTCGTGTGACAAAGTGCCTCACTTTACCGTCAGAGACATTAGAGATAACAAGGGTAAGCTCCAGACACCTATCCACCAGGTTAGAGATGTGCGTAAATTGGTGAAAAGCTCGTATCACTTTGTTTCTTTGGATAACGAGAATAAATCTATCGTCACAGGTTCCGACCTTCACACAGAGCAAAAGGCACTCAAACAGAGTCCCTATCGGAACCTGGCATCACTTTCCCCCATAGTTATAAAATGTCAGTCTGTGAATACAAATAGCCATGTTAGGCAATCTGGAAATTTAATCGAGGTTTCTAAACGTAGACTTGGAGAAGATATACAGGAGCTAGACAGGTCCTCCCCACAGATACCGATAGAGGGCGCCAGAAACGCAACAACTCCTGTCCAGAGACCCACGAGCAGAGCTTATTCAGTCAACACAAAACAAACAAAAAGTGAGCCGTCAGACGGAACCATCGGCCTGAAAATTGAGACCAGAACCGCGACTAGGAAACAGGAGAAAACAGGTGAGGG
>NC_045169.1:16512567-16515067 GCF_900700415.2 Clupea harengus
TCCCAGTGAAATGTTACAGTATCAGTACCCACGGGAGAAAATAGATGTTTTTGTCTAGAGTGTAGAGTTGTATGTGTGTGTGTGTGTGTGTGAAACAGTGGCGACCGTGTGGACATGCAGGGGAGGATAATGTGGTGGATGAGGCTCGGGTACGAGTGGTTCCCAAGAGGATATTCTCGTCAGTAGTGTATCGTAACAGCAAACCTAAAATGTGGCATAGTGTGGCTCTCTGTCACGGAGTGTTCCTGACTGTTGGCGTAACAAATATGCTCTTCACATCGCTCTTCACATCAAATATGCTCTTCACATCATAGGCACCATAGACGCCTGTGCTCTCTGTGCTTCACATTAGTAGTAAGTACCATAGACGCCTGTGCTCTCAGCGCTTCACATTAGTAGTAGGCACCATAGACACCTGTGCTCTCAGTGCTTCACATTAGTAGTGAGTACCATAGACGCCATAGAGACGCCATAGAGCTGTTAGTATTGGTGTAGTGTTTTACATTAATATTACCACTGTATATTGTCAGTGGTAGAGCAGTCTGATATGTTAGTTAGTTGCCTAACTCATGTTTGTCAGAAGTGCTTTAAATTGGGTTTTTAAATCCTCAGGCTACTGTTCGAGTTGATCAGTGAGATCTACACAGGGAGAAAGAGAGCTGGAGGCGGTGTCTCCTGTAAATGGAGTACTTTAAATGGAGTACTTGTTTAATGTGCACTGGTGTGAGAGCTCATCGTGACTGGCATGTATCACCTCTATGACCATGTGCAACTGCTAAACATCTTTTTGGGTTTTCTGTTTCTGAGTTATTTTCTTCTTTTTCTCTTTTTCTTTGACTGAAAGGTCATACCACACCCTAGCGTGTGTGTGTGTATTGCTGTTTTTTTATAACTGGTGTTTTAAATCTCCTGAATCCTGTGTTTAGGGCAGATGGAGCTGCTGGTCAGTCTGTCTCGCCCTCTTAATATTTTATCAGTTTGTTTGAAAATTTGAATTTTTTTTGTTTTGTTTCTTTGCATACTGAGGATTTGGCGCTGCCAAGGTTGGGCTCAGAGTGTAGACAGAGTTTAACCAGAGGCACACACACACACACACACATACCCACACACACACACATACACACACACACACACACACACACCTCGCTGGTCCATTCTGAATCTCCTGTGGGTTGTCGTAGTGGGCCTGAAGGGGTTAGAACACATTCAGCCTAATGATCAGAATCCAAACTTGTGGCTTCACAAAAAAAACAGATTAGTTATTTTTATTTCTTTCATTTTAATTCATGTGATTCATTACATGACTAATTCATTGCATTTCTGAATGCACATGCATTTCTAAGCCCTGGTTCCTGATCACCTGCATTCTTTTCTGTGTTATCCTTTAGTCAGATGAAATGAAATGAGATTAAATTAATATATAGTATAGAAATAAATAATATATTATAAATGAGGAATAACTCTGTATAAAGTGATTAGCTGAGTTTGATACGTACATGAACATGCTCCTTACAGTACCCTTCTGTTCATTCTCAGCCAGACTGGTCATATACTCACGCTGCTACACCAGTGAAATTTGAATTCCGTTCAAATCAGACACAACTGTTTTAAAATTGAAAACAATATTACTACTAATAATAGTAATAAATGAAGAAGAAGAAGAAGAAAAATAAGCATATTTTTATGTCATTATGCAGGAGTCTGTATTTCTACGGGGGTCCGATCTTAGGGAGAGGGGGGTGGACGACCCTAGTTTTTCTGTGAAAAAGTGTTTTGAAAAGGAGTCTTTTTACGAGTGCAGATGAGGACTGGAGCAGAGGCAGATCAGCAAGATTCAGTTACGTTGTCATGAGGGCTAACAGAATGTGAGAAGGAGGGCGGAAGAAACAGAGACAGTACTGGGAAATGGGAAGGATGAACTAGGCAGAACACTTGGGACTAGGCGGCCATCTTGGGTTTGGGCAGTCATCCTAAGGGTTTTCCCCTATCCTCTCATTTCCATCCCGCTTCAGTCAGGGCAACTGACTGTGTTTGTTTCTCTGAGCACACGGGTGAACCTTCAGAAGGTATCGGTGGGTCTTACGCAAAGAGTGTAAATGAAAGTGAACTGCACCTAATGTTGAAAATATGTAACAAGAATGAAGGAGAGATGATTGTTTGTTTGAAGTGAATGACTGAATGTATGACGCCAATGTGAATGATGTGGAATAAACGCACCTTTTTTGCAGACATGATGACTCATTTGGTCTTTGTTAAATGAACAGCAATACGAGTTGTAGGTGTATGGGGGATTTACAACTGCTTAAATGGCCTCCACACAGGAGTGTCTGTTGTCAGGAGAGAAAAAGGTTCACTTATCCCTATTTATAACCTCTGATATCTTTAAAGCAGCAATAAGGAGTTCTGTTCCAAAACTAGCAAGCTAACTACCTAAAAGGCATGCAAAAACCTTGCAGCACCACCAACAGCCCAGTTGACACTGATATAAGCTTGCCAACAC
>NC_045169.1:16520067-16525067 GCF_900700415.2 Clupea harengus
AGCCCACTCTCCAAATGCACTAATCCTGAGTGTAAATTCCACACATGCGTGCGTGTGGGAGCACGTATATACACACTCACACACACCCCCCACCCCCCACATACACACACACAAATGCAATGCACCTGTCTCTGCATAGAAGCCCCAGCACAAACACACTCTGACCCCTTGAGTACACACACATCAACAGAACTTTGCAGTCTATCTGAGTGTTGAGTGTGTGCGTGCTCTATGTTTTATGTATGTGTGTGTGTGTTGGGGGGGGGTTCACAGCACACACTTACCAGCTGACACTGGATATCAATAGTCACAATGACCATGACTGGCAAAACAGTACCACATGCTGTAGTGTGAGTGTGTGTGTGTGTGTGTATGTGTGTGTGTGTGTGTGTGTGTGTGTGTGTGTGAGTGCTGTAGTGTATTACAGCAGATCATTTTAGCAATCAAGTTCACACATACCTTTTGGGTATGGTCTGTTAGATGCATGCTGTGTTTGGAAACTGGGAAAGAATTTGTGTTTGATTTCTTAATGATAAATACAATATAGCCTGTTTGTTTAAAAATCTGGCAATACATTACTAAATAAAATACTCACCAGGCCCTTGCATCTCTGTGAATGCTTACTGTAACATGAAGCGAAGCTGTCCTCCCCTGTCCTGACCTCCGACCTCAACACCTCACTGGAGGCCAGAGCACCACACACACACACTATCATTTCACACACACACACAAACACACACCTCACTGGAGGCCAGAGCACCACACACACACAAACACTATCATTTCACACACTCACACCTCACTGGAGGCCAGAGCACCACACACACACACTATCATTTCACACACACACACACACCTCACTGGAGGCCAGAGCACCACACACACACACACACACTATCATTTCACACACACACACACCTCCCTGGAGGCCAGAGCACCACACACACACACCTCACTGGAGGCCAGAGCACCACACACACAAACTATCATTTCACACACACACACACACACACACACACACCTCACTGGAGGCCAGAGCACCACACACAC
This sequence comes from Clupea harengus, assembly GCF_900700415.2. NCBI lineage: Eukaryota > Metazoa > Chordata > Actinopteri > Clupeiformes > Clupeidae > Clupea > Clupea harengus. The sequence goes on from NC_045169.1 coordinate 16,521,118, forward strand.
ACACACACACACACACACACACACACACACACACACACCTTACTGGAGGCCAGAGCACCATATACTCATGTCCTCCCCTGTCCTGACCTCAAGGTAAGGGCTTAGAAAACGTCTGAGCATTTGTGCGTATTGGTGTCTCCAAAACACTCCGCGCACAAGCTCAATTACTCAAATACAGTGTTTGAAATCTCTACGCTGTGTGAATCTGCAGCAAAGACTGTTGTATTTCATAGGTCTATAGATTTATCTGCTCCTTCACAGCCGTTTACTCTATCTAAATAGCTAGCTACCTACTATAAAATACCAGTGCTGGTAATCTAATCAGCTGTGATGTGGCGAGATATTGGAAGCAGGTTTAGGACTCAAATTGGCATATATATCAGCCCTAATCCTTAGATGTCTTCCGTTTGGACCCATCAGTCTGAGGACTGACAGTCAGACACACACACACACGCATGCACGCACGCACGCACGCACGCACGCACGCACGCACGCACGCACGCACGCACGCACAGAAATACCACCTGATACACAGAGACAATAAGACACAAACTGACTGGCATGCAAAGATACGACCCCTGAGTGAGAGTTTCTCTAACACTTTCCTCTTGGGCTTAAAATATAAATCATGTCTAGCAGCGACTGTGATGAACATGAGGTGAAAAATAGGTCCGTGCTCTATTCTGGTTCTGTTGACAGGATCTGGCATGTGGTAGTTCTGCTGTCATGGGTATTGTTTATTTCGTGTCGACCACTTTAAGCCACAGTGATTTAAACATGCTGTTGATGAGCATTTAATGCATCCATGTGAGATTGAGACTTAACCACCTGTGGACACTCAACTCAGGCCAGACATGGGCCTCTAGTTTATTACTCACACACTAATCTTAAATTTAGCATTCTTGAAAAGGAGCTTACATCTGTTGTATTTCCTGAAACTCACAAAGAAAGCCGCTGGCCCTGACAGAGTATCTGGCAAGGTACACAAAGCCTGTGCCAACCAACTCGCCGGGGTCTTCACAAAGATTTTCAACCTTTCTCTGACTCTAGCCACCATCCCACCCTGCCTAAAATCAGCTACCATCATCCCTGTCACTAAGAAACCAGCCACCAACAGCCTGAATGACTACAGACCAGTGCTTTGAGAAACTGGTTTCACAGCACATCAAATCCACCCTTCCCCCTACATTTCAATTTCGTTGTATGCAAATACAATGACAATAAAGGCTTTTTTTAAAAATCTATCTTCTATCTGAAAACGTGGTGGGTTATGGGAGAATTTGGTAGGCATACCCAGCCCTGCTCATTAACATCATGAAGTTTAGCTATTTCATATAACCACAGGTCAAATAGTTTCCTTTGTAGAATTAATGTTAAAAGTTCTACCTATGCATAATGACCATCAAATGTACATAATACCTTGTGAAAATATTAAACTAGCTAAACAGCTACACGAGCATTGACCTGCTAAAGTGTGCTCCCTCACAATCATGGCTGACGGTGTTGGATCTTTCAGGTCAACACACTCAGCGCTGTTTGATTACGTCATTTCGGTGACACGTGAATTGGCATGGCAAGACTGCCAGGAACAAGGTAGCTAACCGTTATCTTTGTACTTGTTGTTGTGACAATAGACCCATCTAATACACGGTAGTTTGAGCATATCGTTCCCGAATTTTGGGAACTAAATGCCGCAATGCAAACCGGCGACACCTTTGATAGCAGATCAGCAGTGTTAAGTAGCTAACCTAGCTAGCAGCAACTAGCTAACTTCAGCAAATATTTTAGCATTGTGGATTTTAACATTCAATAGTTTAAAATCTGAGATGTTAGCATGGTCTGCTATGAGTAGCCGGTGTTTATGCTCTAAAATTACCACAATTTAGCAGATTTACATTCCCTATGGAGCCTCTGAAGTCTGTTGGGTAGAAGTACAAAATGAGAGTATACCATATGCTGCACTTCTGAGGCTAACTCTAACCCTTTCAGTTGACAGGAAGAGAATGTCTGGCGATACACAGAAAGAACTAAGTGCGACGTTTGACTCCAACGGGGTGTCCGAAGAGAAGCATGACAGTCCCGGCAGTGAATCCGAAACTCTGTCCAAGCGGCAGAGGAAACGGCTTGCTAAAGCGCAACAGTGGGAGGAACAGAGAGAGCTCCGCAAGTAATCACCAGTTAATTAATTGAGTCGTTGTGAAACTGTTAGCAGTTATTCTCCGTCTTGTCCCTTAGGGCCCGTTTGCTCTGGCTGTTTTAAGTCTTTGCCCGCTCAGCATACCTGACTTAAAGTATCACTATGCAACAATTTGAGGTATGGTTTTGAGGTATGGTTTTGTAGGCCACTAGTTTCGGTACCATCCTCAAATTATTTTTGATAGGATATGGTCATGTGAAGGACAGATAAACAGCTGTGTCTTCCCCACTAGCCATCCAGGATATGCCCTATGTAGTTCTGTGTACCGGGCTGGAACACCTTGCAAAAATGGAAGAAAAGCTTTCACACACATGACATTGCCAGCTATACTGCCAAACGACACCAGTTAGTGTTTTCGCAAGCTTCTATCAGTGTCAGCTGGGCTGTTGGTGGTGTTTGCAAGGTTTTTGCATGCCTTTTAGGTAGTTGGCTTACTAGTTTTGGAACAGAACTCCGTATTGCTGCTTTAACTGGTCAGTTGATTAGCGGATCACATCTGATTTAGTAAACGAAGAGCATCATAATGGCACTGATCTCAATAAGGTGTGCTTGGAGCAATGAGAGAGAATAGATAGGCAGGGCAGGATGAATAACTCGTTTATATGTGTTTATATGTGTGAGAGAGGGAGAGTAAGGAAACCACAACAAGGACAGGATTGTGGCTAGATATAAGACACATGATTAAGACTCAAGTCACACACACACACACACACACACACACACACACACACACACACACACACACTCACACTCAAAGACAACCCTGTTTCATACGACTCTTCATCTGTACACAGCTGCACAGATCCTGTTGCTGTTACACCGTCATTATGCATCTACACACTATTATGTATCCAGTTTTCCCAGAGCCATCATGTCAGTTTAAATGTGGTGATGTATTGATGTTGATTTACGCCCAAGAGAACCAAGACTCAAGATTAAGGGATTTAAACCCATGACGTGTGCTTCGACTTCGGCTGATGTACCTGTGTTGAGTCCTTAGCAGCGTGCTCATCGTGTTTGTGTGTGTGTGTGTGTGTGTGTGTGTGTGTGTGTGTGTGTGTGTGTGTGTGTGTGTGTGTGTGTGTGTGTGTGTGTGTGTGTGTGTGTGTGTGTGTTAGGCGGAAGCGTAAGGAGAAGAAGCAGAAGAAACGTGAGGAGCGTCTGACACAGGGTGATGAGGGGGCGGAGCTTACAAGCAGGAAACGCCTTTGCAGAGAGGCGGAGCCAAGCTCCCTAAGACTTGTGGTGGACTGCAGCTTCGACAGCCTCATGGCTGTCAAGGTGAGACACACACACACACACACACGTATACTCACGCACACCTATCACAAATTCAACACATTTACACACACACACCCACACACACACACACACCCCTACATGTCATACACACATCAACACACTTTTTGTGTTTGAATGTTGTAGGACGTGAGGAAACTCCACAAGCAGATCCAGAGGTGTTACGCAGAGAACAGACGCGCCTCTCATCCTGTCCAGGTGAGCTCTGAAACCAGCCATTATGTCATCTACATGAGCCACTGAGGTGACGCATCTACACGAGTCATTAAGGTGTGCTGTGATTGGTAAGAGAGGAGCCATGATGTACTTCTTTTCTGATTTTGTGATTCCAGTTCTACCTGACCAGTCTCGGCGGACAGCTGAAGCAGAATATGGATGACCGGGACCAAGGCTGGGTCAACTGGAAGGTAAGAGTGGGTGCTGTAAGGGCATTCAACGTAAAGACAGACATATA
>NC_045169.1:16530067-16532567 GCF_900700415.2 Clupea harengus
CTGGGCTCTTTAGACCTCAGATTACAGGTGAAGCCCATCACTTATGATCACACTCTGAAACCCGTGCCCTGCATTAGTGTGTGTGTGTGTGTGTGTGTGTGTGTGTGTGTGTGTGTGTGTGTGTGTGTGTGTGTGTGTGTGTGTGTGTGTGTGTGTGTGTGTGGGTGTGTGTGAGAGAGGCTGTAGCTGTGTTACCCTGTGTCCGTGAGGTGGTGTGTGTGTGAGGCTGTACCTGTGTTACCCTGTGTCCGTGAGGTGGTGTCTGTGTGAGAGGCTGTACCTGTGTTACCCTGTGTCCGTGAGGTGGTGTGTGTGTGAGGCTGTACCTGTGTTACCCTGTGTTCGCTAAGGTGGTGTGTGTGTGAGGCTGTACCTGTGTTACCCGCAGTCTGCTGAGGTGGTGCGTGTGTGTGTGTGTGTGTGTGTGTGTATGTGAGGCTGTAGCTGTGTTACCAGAATGGAATGAGTTGTTGCTGGTGTGTGCATTCAGTCTTAATGGACAAACCAGAGCTCATGCTGGCGCATCATCAGTGCGCTGGTTTTACAACCCGTCGAAACGCAGACTGCCCGACCGCGACCAGCTAGTGCTCCAACAGAGATTGATTTCACGTTTTAATTTTAATTTTGCACCAACTGATTTACTAGTTGACGAGCAGTTCCAAGATAGATCGCGTAATGTCACCCAAAGTTGATCCAAGAATGATGTGTGTGTTTGCGTATTGTATGCTTGAAACAGAGACATTTGACTTCTCGTCTACTTTTAAAGTCATAGCTACTGTCCTCTGAGTACTGTGTCCTCAGTTACTTTGTGTCAGTGGTTGTCTCTGACTCCCTCTAGTGGAAGCTGGAATAAATATCAAATTGAGTTTTCTGTTGTAGCAAAGTCCGTATCGGCTCCCTTAAAACGTCTCCGGCTGTAGTCTGACAGGCAAGCTACTTTAGAGAGAAAATATGAGGAAAGAATGAAAATGAATGATGGTTTTTACAGCTCTGTCAGTGCACTGGTTATGTAACTTATGTTACTGCTCCACTCGGCTTGTAAGATGTCCTCATTTACTAAAGTACTTTTTTCTAGATATTTAAAATATATGTAAATAAAAGGAAGTCATATTTATTTTTATTTCCATTAGCTTAGCATTACAGAAGCGGTTTTTTATTCTTCAAATTGAAGCGAAATACTCACCCTTCAATAGCGGAACCAAGTTTACCGTGGACTCCTAAACATGCGGACAGTTTTCTCTATGGAATAGCGAAGCCATGGCAACGTGACGCTTACTCAAGTTGTGGTCTCCGACAGAGTGCCTTTGCCTCTGCTGATTATATAAAACTGTAGCTAGGCTTGTAAACTTAGCCATTACAATAAAGTAAATGTAAGCGATATTCAGAGGCTGAGTTAAACGAGGATGACTCAGAAGGCCATGAAAGTAGTAGTGGAACTTAACCTCAGAGCGGTAAGGCGATTTCTCAATGTCAAATTCACTAGCCAGCAACTTGGCGTTAATATGTTGGTGACTTGCTGTCCAGCAAGTACTCTTGCTAATTGCAAATAAGTTAGCTAACTAGTTTCTGTGTTTTCGGGAGCTGCTCATAATTCAGTTTGCCTCAGAGTTGTCTCAATGTCCCGCATAAGTGGGCGTTTATTTACCCACCCATTGACCATGCACTTTTTAATTGATTTTATTTTGAACAAATGTGTATCTTCTCCTAGGTAAGCAATTGGGTTATGGTTGATTGCATTGTTAACGAGTATACCCTAGGGGTAGGGATACGTTATGCTGCTTATACGTTATATGTGCTGCTTTTGTAACAGACCTGTTGCTAACGAAAAAAAGCCAGCAGGCAACCTTTAATCTCTGTAAAGTCCGGTGCAGGATTAACCTATAGGCCGTGTAGCTTCAAATGACTATTTTGATCTGTCTACTGCCAAGTAAGTGAATTGGTTAACTGCGAGTGGCGGAACCCCTAAATACACCGCGCTGTCGTGTGCTTTCACCTTTGACAGGTGAGCTGTCCTGGGGTGCACCTGCAGGCTAAAGATGATATCTACCTGAGCGTGTGCCTTATGAATCAGTACAGGCAGTCCGAGTGCCTACCTGCCGTGTTCCCCTTACTGTTTCGGGAGAAGATAAGGTTTGAAAAAGTGGGTATCACTTTTAACACATTTTAAAAGTGGGTAGCCTGCTCATACACATTTACTCTGCACATTATTTCTAAATGATGCTATTACTTTTGCACTTGCAGTTTGATGCTAACTGTATTCCACTGGCTTTGTATTGTTCACAATGATGAAGTTGAATCTGTTGTGATTTAACTATCTGGGCCTGCAACATATTGGACACGGTTGCTCATGTATTTCCCCATCTGTGTGTCTGGGTTGTCAGGTGTTCTGGCATGCCACAGACCCCGGAGCTCTGGCTGAGATTCTGGAGTGTAGGTATCTCAGAGCCGTAAAGCTCACACGCTTTCCCCATTTCATTGAAAAGGTGCTGTTGATATTCTC
>NC_045169.1:16540067-16575067 GCF_900700415.2 Clupea harengus
CACTGAACCTTGTGATCTCAAAACAGTCCTTGGGTTTTTAAAGAACATAAAATTGCATTGTAAGCTAGCAGCCCCACCACACACACGCAAAAAGATCGTGACCGTGTGACCACAGGCCCTGTTTTGTGTATGTCACACTTAGAGTGTGTGTGTGTGTGTGTGTGTGTGTGTGTGTGTGTGTGTGTGTGTGTGTGTGTCGGTGTGTGTGTTAACTGCAGGGTGCTACGGACTCTGAGGTGGATGAAGTGTTAGCCAGGAGGTCAATCTCCCCCCACAGTGGCCCTGCTTAGAACAGAGAGATGGGCTCATCTGAGAGGTGAGTCTATCAGGTTTAATAAAGTGTGGTGGAATGCCAAGCCATCTGTCATAGCCTCACACTATATATAATCTGCTTGACACTCTACACTATAGATAACCTGTTTGACACTTTACACTATAGATAACCTGTTTAACACTTTACACTATATATGACCTGTTTGACACTTTACACTATATATAACCTGTTTGATCTCCAGGGTAGATGTATGTTGCAGAAGTGTTGTGATTGGACATATCTTCACACCTAAAGGCATAAGACAAACGTACTCCAGGCCGGTGTGCCCATCCCCTCTGGACAAGACAGCTAGTCAGCTCTGCTGCACTTGACTCAGGGCCCTCTAGGGGGCAGTGTCATATCCCAGCGTGATGTGTCAGCTTTAGGACAGTGAGGTGCAGTGTGTGCGTGTGTGTGTGCGTGTGTGTGTTTGTGTATAGGTGGAATTAATGCACTAGCCACACATGCATTGCACGAAGTACTGTATTTTTTTATTTGTGTGTGTGTGTAACATTGTATTCATGAAAATAATTATTGTGTGAAAAAATTTAATTGAAATAAAACACTCAGAGGGACCTAGTGTGTTGTGAGATGGCAATGTTCTGATAGGACCGCTCCTCCCCGCATTCTTAAAATGAATGAATGTGTTGGAATAGAATGTGTGGAATATTAGTCCACCATGTCCGAGTCACTGTAAGAGCCTTCCGATGACCTCTGACCTCTGCTCTCCTCTCAGTTAACTGATCATATGACTAGAGCTATATCCAGCACATGGATGGGTGTGGTACCAACAGCAGGTTATAAAAGCAAGAATCATGATTCCAAATAGTCCATTTGGACAGTGGTTTGGTCTACCAGACACACGGCATGTTTTTATGCCATTGGCACCATTCAGGGACATCATAAAAAGCCACACTGCTGATATGAACAGCTTCTCTCCTCCCCTCCCCTCCCCTCCAATCCCCTCCCCTCCCCTCCCTTCTCTCAACTGAACAACTTTGTCCTCAGTGCTTAGGTGTGTCGTCTAGGAGACCATGAAGAGGATATGATGTCGCTTGCAGCTGTTCCGTGCTGTATCTCATAGCAATGGCCTCGCTGGCAGGTCTGAGCAGTGCTCTGCTGACTAACCAGAGAACACAGAGATGGACGGCTCTGTCCTGACTCCGCTAAAGAACACAGAGATGGACAGCTCTGTCCTGACTAACCAGAGAACACAGAGATAGACAGCCCTGTCCTGACTAACCAGAGAACACAGAGATAGACAGCCCTGTCCTGACTAACCAGAGAACACAGAGATAGACAGCCCTGTCCTCACTCCGCTAAAGAACACAGAGATGGACAGCTCTGTCCTGACTCCGCTAAAGCAGGACAACTGAGCAGCAGTGTGCTGAGGAGCTCCGCTGCGTTCTCAATGTGCAGACCTATCAGCCATCTCTGGTCAGTGCTTTGGGGAAAGACAACGAGAGTAGCTTTGGGGAAAAGACAACGAGAGTAGCTTTGGGGAAAAGAAAACAAGAGTAGATTTGGGGAAAAGACAACGAGAGTAGATTTGGGGAAAAGACAACGAGAGTAGCTCCTGAAAGTCTATAAACTACTTCACCAAGAGAAAGCTGTGCTGTTGGTCTTCTGTTGTTTTATGCGGTCCTTTTAAAAACCGTCTCTGATGGCTATCTATCCACAAATGCAAATGCAGAAAAGACATCACACGACTCTCAAGCCAAGTTTGTTCAACATTTTTATTTTGACTTCTAGGTATACATCCAGGCTCGTACAGAGACTATGTCATCTACAGATAGGACCATGTGCTTTGCCTTTGATACACTTTATGAATCATCTGTTAGTTAATGATGACTAACCCATTAGATATCAGCACTGACCGAATAACCTGGGCTTTTAACATGAACAAGCAGCAAGCCGTGTCATCCAGCGTCAGCACAGTCAGACTGCGGGCGGACAGGAACAGACCATGGGCTGCCTGACTGAAGCAGGTCCCATTCCCTGTGTGATTGAACATGAAGTCACAACAAGCAGATGTTCTCACATAACAGCAAACCTACAGCCTATTGAAGTGGTGGCCAAGTGCTTGTTCACGTTCATGTCGGATTTTAGCTGAATGTTAAGACACTCAAGGTGAAGTGCGTTGATCTGTTGACTGTGAATGGGCTGAAGGGTAAAGGGTAAAGGTGTGTTGATCTGTTGACTGTGAATGGGCTGAAGGGTATTTCAGAGCTGGATTATGTTTGGATGTAAACGCTTCTCAGGTGAAAATGTCCGTACTCTCAGGTATAAAAAAGTAAAGTCCTTTTAGACTGCTGAGGATTTCTCCCGCTGCAGCATGACGCGGCTCCATTGGCACTGATACACAAATATAATACACACATCCTCATGACACACACGAGTATAATACACACATCCTCATGACACACACGAGTATAATACACACATCCTCATCCACCCCAAGCCTGCCCGCTCAGCTCCAGCTACCGCAGGCATCCACCCCATGAGCCACACCTGAGACACGCATGCCAAGACAGCAGCACCACCAGTTGTGCAAAAGGCCAAACGTACAAACTTGAGTCTCTTAATGGCTCCAGTGCTGCCGCCATTTTGTGTACTGAGGAGAGTCTTTCAAGATGTGAGGATCAGACAGCCAGGGACAGGGAAATATGTCTAGCATTGGAGTTTAATTTGGCCTGGATGTAAAGTGACAATATATCTTGCTAGTTTCAGACAAAAAACTCCTTTATGTAATATATCTGGAGTTGTCCACTGCACGCACTGTACTGTTATTACAGATGAACCTACTACAGGTAATGCTATGAAAGCAAGTAACCAGATTAAACCACTGACTACGTCCAAGATGACTGTTTTGTTTTTGGTTTGGTTTGGTTGAAGAAGAAGAAGAAGAAGAAGACTGGATGGCATGCAAGTCCTGGGATACTTCTGGCTGGATTGATATTTCTGGAGCTGGAGAACACGAGAACGTCGGCTCATAACGACATGGCGTCCTTTCTGAATGCTTGGGTGGTGCATATGGATAAGGATGACAGGACTCTGACAGCACAGATGTATGTGTGTGTGTATCATGACGGAGCTGCTGTCTTGGTATCAAGTGTCTCAACTCCAGCGTGTTGCAGAAGCCAACTCTCTGATGTCCCCACAATGAAGGCCATTTCAGTGCATCTTACACATATTGCTTCATGCAATTCTTTTGTTTATAAAATTTGTATACAAAGTCACCCTTCTCTCACAGACACATTCCGGTTTGGCACAAATCTGGGACACGAACGACTCACAGACATTCAGCATTTGACAGGAATTAAAGAAAAAACAAAGACAACTTCAGTGTAAGCTTTAAAAAAAAAAAAAAAAAAAGCAGAGGACTTCTAACGGGTTCTATTTTTACAGCATATTTGATCGGCGGGAGTACATACTGAAATCTCTGCTAAGGACATGCTATTAGTCGCAATATATTTAAGCTGCAGTGTATTTGGACAAATGTTGCTTTCCAGTATATTCTGGCTTACACACTCTCTCTCTCACACACACACACACACACACACACACACACCTTAGTGTAAGTAAAACCTTTAAAATATAACTAAGATGCTCAAAACCAACACAGTTTTACACTGTAAATGACACAGTAGAAATGAAACATTAATTTGAAGCCGTGACGACTGTAGAAATGTAAAGAAAAGAGCGGGTGAGCGTGAGTGCATATATCAGCGGCGTCACCACGGTGACCCTCAGAAGCTCTGGAAATTGAGTTGGAGCAGAGCTGCGACTTCTGTGAAATATCGCCTGTCTGTGTTCAGCTGCACCACAGCAGTGTGTGTGTGTGTGTGTGTGTGTGTGTGTGTGTGTGGGAAGGGTTCAGCTCAAGGATACTGTAGCATCCCATGGGTGTGTATGTGAGTGCGTTTATGTGTGCGTGTGTTTGTGTTTGAGTGTGTGTCTGTGTGTGAATATATGTGTGTGTGTGTGTGAGTGAGTATATTTGTGTGTGTGTGTGTGTGTGAGTACATTTGTGTGTGAGTATATGTGTGTGTGTATCTGCTGAGGACGAATGGAGGCTACCGCTAGTGTGTGTGTGTGTGTGTGAAGGTGCCCCGTTGTAATGGGGCTGCCCTGTTAGTAATGGCACTGGGTTTTATGGATCCGCTCTCCTCCTGTTCTGGGATAAAGATTCGAAGCGAGGGGGGGGATCTGCCCCTCTCCAAGTCTCTGCCCCCCTCTCCAAGTCTCTGCCCCCTCTCCAGCCCCCCTCTCCAAGTCTCTGCCCCCCCCCCCCCCCCCACTGCACCGCCCGCCGCGGGCCTCTAGAACTGCGAGGTCTCAGTGAAGGAGATGGCGTCGCTCTTGTCGACCGTGAAGCCGCCGTTGACGTACGACTTCTTCTCGCACTCCTCGTCGTCAAGCGTGGTCTCCAGGGCGAAGGGGTTAGCCACGTCCACATCGGAGGTCACGTCCATGCGCTCCAGCTCCCGCCGAGACAGCTTCTCCACGATGCCCGCGCCGTACGCGTCTCCCAGCACGTTGATCATGGTCCGGAAACGGTCTCTGCCAGGGGAACAGTGGGGATACTTCAACCATAATCTCTTTTTAAATGAATCAATAATCAATTATGTATGTGCACAAGCCTCTCTGTACCACGACCTACACAGTTAATTGAAGCTTAACACTTGTATGTCTGACACATACACACACACACACACACACTTGTATGTCTGACACACACACACACATACACACTTGTATGTCTGACTCATGAAGCTGTTGTTTGGGAGTTTCACAGTAAATTTCTATTTTTGTCTTAGGTGTGGGACTGATTTATCTAAGTTTCCAGCAAACAGCAAAACAGGCTCACTCTTTCTCACATAGAAACATTACAAAACAGGCTGACTCTTACTCATGTGACCGAGAAGTCATCCTATTCATCATACCAACTCATGCATCTGGCAAGCAGATATTCAAATGTGTGTATGTGTGTGTCCGTTACATGTGTGTGTCTGTTACATGTGTGCGTGTGCTCGTCACATGTGTGCGTGTAATGATAGCCAGTCAGTGGTAGAGTGGTGTGCAGTCACTACCCGACACCTTAAGAGACTAGCAACATACACCATGGGTTTTAGCCTCCTTGCTGGCACACATAGCACACCTGTCTCCCATGTCCGAGGTGCGGGACTGTGTTTGTCTGCGCTCAAAAAATACTCTGCTGTTCGTACACAGTCCTGGCTCCATGAATGGGAAACAGACATAGTGGCTTGGACCAAGCCATAAACATTTCCAGCCAATCAACACGTTGCTTGAGAAGCACAGAAGGGAGGGGCGTAATGTGATTGGCAGTCAAGCTCAAATATTAACAACCTTTCGTCAGAATCACAAACTGTGCCTTCAAAAAGCATCCTAACATGCCTTGTGGGATAGGAAGAAAGCCTTTAAAGAGCATGTCAACTTGCCTTGTGGGACAGGAGCAAAACCTTTAAAGAGCATGTCAACATGCCTTGTGGGACAGGAGCAAAACACTTTTCAGGGGAGAGCTGTAGAAAAACACGGGGTACTTACATCAGCCAATCAACAGCAACGATGAGAGTGACATCACTGGCAGGCAGGCCCACGGCAGTCAGCACAATCACCATGGTAACAAGACCAGCATTAGGGACACCTGCAGCTCCGATGCTGGCCACTGTCGCTGTTATACTGCGGACACACAGAACACACACACATGGTGTACTACCTCTGTTCGCCATCGGTCACCTTCAGAGACAGTGCAGGGGCTGCCCCCCCCCCCCACACACACACACACGCAGGCACCTACCTGATGGTGACAATCTGTCCCACGTCCAGCTGCATGTTGTTGAGTTGGGCGATGAAGATGGCGGCCACTGCCTCATAGAGTGCTGTGCCGTCCATGTTGATGGTGGCCCCCACCGGCAGCACGAAGCGTGTGATGCGCTTGTCGATGCGGTTATTCTCCTCAGCACAGCGGAAGGTGATGGGCAGAGTGGCAGAACTGTTGGGAGGAGAGGAGGAGGAGAGAGCAGAGGAGGAGAAGAAAGAGAATGGGGGGAGGAAGAGGAGAGAGAGGAGGAAGGGAGAGAGGAAGAGGAGAGAGGGGAGAGCAGAAGTGGGAGAGGAGATATGCAGAGGAAGACAAAAGAGCAGGAGAGAGCAGAAGAGGGAGAGGACAGAAGGAGAGGAAGAGGAGAGTGTCAGGACAGGTCAGGAGGTGTGTGTGTATACTGTAGCGGTGTGTGAGGTGTGTGAAGTGTGCTGTGTGTGAGGTGTGTGTGAAATGATGAGGCATGTGTGTGTGCTGTAGTGGTGTGTGTGTGTGTGTGTGAGTGTGTGTGTGAGATGAGGAGGCATGCGTGTGTGTGTTGGGCAGTGCAGTACTGACCTGGAGGCGATCATGAGGGCAGTGACCAGCGCCTGGGCCATCCCCAGGGCAAACGTGTACGGGTTCTTCCTCACAAACACAAAGTAGATGAGTGGCAGGAACACCATCGAGTGGATGGCAAGCCTACCAACAGGAGATCACACACACACACAGACACACAGACACACACACACACACACACACACACTTTCCTCAGTGAACATACACCACCAGTCAAATGTTTTTGCCCACCCTCAGTTTTCACTACTTTCACTACTTTTTGTATTCTTGTTAAGCACTGGAAAGCTGTTGAGTTTACAGCTAATGATGACATATCCATCCATCATACTTCACTTAGTGTGCGTGTGTGTGTGTGTGTGTGTGTGTGTGTGTGTGTGTGTTTGTGTGTGTGTGTTTGTGTGTGTGTGTGTGTGTGTGTATGTGGGTGTGTGTGTGTGTGTGTGTGTGTGTGTGTGTGTGGGTGGGTGTGCATATCCATCCATCATACTAAACAGTATGTAATAGTGCATGTCTTTAATAGCCTCCTATTAACTGGTTTTGTTGTGTTGTTCAGGAAAAGGTCTTATGGGCCTCCATCCACTTTAAGACTGAGGGAGGTAAGGCTGATGTGTCAGCAAGTGTCCAAGTAGAGTGTGTGTAAGTGTGTGTGTGTGTGTGTGTGTGTGTGTGTTTGTGTGTGTGTGTGTTTGTGTGCATAACTGAGTTTGAGTGTGTCTGTGTCAGAGCGTGTCTATAAAATGTGTATGTATGTGTGTTTGTGTCTGTATGTGTATGTATGTGTGTGTCTGTATGTGTGCGTGTGTGTGTGTGTGTGTGTTAATCTCTTCAGCACGACTGCACAGCCAGAGAGATTAGCGTCCGACTGGAACATTTCAGCAGCAGACACCTCTGCATGACTCAGCACTGCTCCTACCCAGTCCTACCACACACACACACACACACACACACACACACACACACACACACACACACACACACACACACACACACACACCTCAAATTCCTCTGCTCCGTCCCACATTATAGCGCCTCATCCTCTCCCACACCCCCAGACACACCTCCGCCACCTTCTCCCCTCTCCTGTGGACATTGTGGTGCCCGCCCCCCCCCCCACACACACAAACCACCACTCCCTTTCTCTGACATTATAGCCCCACCACCCCACCCCACCCCTTCCCCCCCATCTCCCCTAAATGGCTGCAGACTCCAGCAACCCCATATTCCCCCTGCACCATCAGTCACGTCAGGAGAGATTTAAGGGCCACACCGGCGCTCCTGAAAGGCCTTATTACCCTCCTGTGTCTTCAGGTTGGGTGGTTTTAAACGTCCTTGAGGCTTATCAGCTCAGTAGCAGCTCTGTCCCTACCCTGCTGCAGTGTCTAAGCCCCGGGGGGCTGGGTGGCTGGGAGTAGCCCAGGCAATGAATCTGGCTCGCTGAAGATTGAGAGTTGAGCGAACTAGCCTTTGCGACATTAGCTATGAATCTGGTTCACTGGAGAGTGAGAGTTGAGCGAACTAGCCTTTTGCGACATTAGCCGTGAATATGACTGACTGGAGATTGAGGGTGAAGCTATCTAGCGTTAGCAATGTTAGGTATGAATGAAGATGTAGGGTGGAGAGTTAGCATTAGCAACATTGGTGTATGAGACTGTCAGCTCACCCGCTGAGCACTGTGACCATATACAAGCCCATCTTCCGGAAGATCTCCCAGTTATCCACCTCTATAATCTTGGCTGCAATGAGGAACAGAATTCCCACTGGCATGTAGCTGCAGGAAAAAGGCGCACCACAACAACAGTTTCAGAAAAACAAACAACACAGTGAGTGGCAGAAACAACCCCCCAGGACATTACCTGCAGTGACACAAATATGAGCACAAAATCAGATTACTAAATCCTTCTATATCTGTGTAATCACTTAATCACACAAAACTTAAAACATCAAATAAAAAGATTAAAAGAAAATGTCTTATTTACACACATTTACATTAATGATTATATAATTAATTCATATACACTTCTGCCCCCCTTTTAGTGTTACTAGCATGAATAAATAAAATAGAAAAATGTCCTTTCAAAGTAAATACATACATATGTAATATATCTTACCCTATGTATATACTATGTATATATGTGTATACTACATACAGTAGATGTCAAAGTCCATTCAAGTTTATATCAGTCAAAACAGTGTAATTTAAAGCAGCCCGTACCACACAATTATCCATATCATAACCTTGACAAGTAACAGTGGCCCTTACCATATCATAACCTAGACTAGTTACAGTAGACCTTACCATATCATAACCTAAACCAGTTACAGTAGACCTTACCATATCATAACCTAAACTAGTTACAGTAGACCTTACCATATCATAACCTAAACCAGTTACAGTAGACCTTACCATATCATAACCTAAACCAGTTACAGTAGACCTTACCATATCATAACCTAAACTAGTTACAGTAGACCTTACCATATCATAACCTAAACCAGTTACAGTAGACCTTACCATATCATAACCTAAACCAGTTACAGTAGACCTTACCATATCATAACCTAAACCAGTTACAGTAGACCTTACCATATCATAACCTAAACCAGTTACAGTAGCCCTTACCATATCATAACCTAAACCAATAGGTAGCAGTAGCCCTTACCACACTATAATCTGGACCAATCACAGTAGCCCTTACCACACTATAATCTGGACCAATCACAGTAGCCCTTACCACATGATAATCTGGACCAGTCTCATGGTGGCTTCATTCAGGGCATCGAAGAACTCCAGGAGGATGCGCCCTCTCTCCCCCATCTTCCCAATGACCAGCCCGAACACCACGCAGAACACGATCAGACCCAGCACGTTGATCCCATTGGTGTACCCCCCCTCAATCTTATAGTCAATCTGGGTCAGGTTCTGAAAGGGAAAATAAGGGTCAGAGGTCACTCGAAGAACACAGGTAGGTAACAAGCTGACATCACATGGCCCACCTGTCGCTTCAAACAGCACAGACAGCACAAACAGCACAAACAGCCTGACTGAAGGCTTTTACTCATCACACAGGGTCTGCAGTAACTGAAAGAGCTTGCCATGAGGTTTGAGTGCTGACTGACTGACTGACTGAAAGCTTTTACTCACCAGTCTTTTGATGTCGCCAATTTAATGAGACTAAAATCATTATAGTGGGTTAGGTCTACTGTTCCTCCAGCTGGCAAGGTGTTCTTTGTATGGAGCATACAGTCTAGGAACCTACAGTCGAGCACTAACAGATCGGAGCATACAGCCCAGGGCCCTACAGCCGAGCACTAACAGATCAGAGCATGTCTCACTTTGTCTTTATGTTGTGGTGAAGGGGGAAAGATGGTGGTGTTATGTGTGGGTGTGTGTTTATATGTGTGTGTTCATGGGTGTGTTTACGGATGTGGGTGTGGACAGCAGGCTTGAGGAAACAGTAGGATGTTCCCAACCTGAGTGACTCAACGATTGGTAAGGAGGGAAAGGGGGTGGTGTTCTGTATGTGTGTTTATATGTGTAGGCATGTGTGTGTTTACGGATGTGGGTGTGGACAGCAGGCTTGAGGAAGTTCCCTACCTGAGCGACTGTTGCCATGATGGTGGGTAAGGAGGGAAAGGTGGTGGTGGCTGGAGGAGCTTGAGGAGGGGTGAGCTCTTTCCGCTGCGTCTTGTACTGCCGAACGGAGACAAGGAAAGAAGAAAGAAGACAAAAGAAGAAGTTAAAGTCAAATTGGTAATGGACTGGCCAAGCACATTAGAATACACTTTGAGAACTATAAGTATTGTTCCATGTAAGAACACACTACTTGAACTACAAGTATTGTTCCATTTAAGAACACACTATTATAACTATAAGAATTGTTCTATATAAGAACACACACTATTATACCTATAACTATTCCATACTTACAACAACAAATAATGAAACCTGACCATGGAAACTGAATAAGAATCCACTGTAGCTGACTTTCAGAGCTCCCCTTTAGTACTTGTTGTTACAGAGTTTCTGGTCAAGCACATTCAGATATTCTACCTTTCCTAAAATAAATTAACAGACCATCACGAGGAGACAGTGAGCACTTAGATTTGATTTAGATAAAAAGTATGTTTCTTAAGCTGAAGATCATTAGATACGAATTTTGTGCCAGTACATTCAGCTGTAAAATAAAAGGGTTTAATACAGAAGCTCTGTACCTGCTGGAAACAGGCCTGGACTATATTCTCTGGAAACATGTTCCTGATGAAGAAATAATGAAGAATTAAGATGAGGAGGGGATTAAAAGCAGTCCAAACACCACAGAATCATTGTCACTCTTCAGGGGGTCAGTCTCACCTGACGAGGTCAAGCAGGGTGTCCACTGTGGTGACGTTGGGCGTAATTCCTGCCCTGTCGATGTGGTCGGCGTCCTGGGAGACCCCCGGCTTGATGGTCGTCACCAGCAGGATGCCTGTGAGGAGATAGACAGCTCTACTGATGCTAATGTAGCCTATTAAAGCAACACTATGCAGGAATATGCTGCTGTCAACTATTAAAGCAACACTATGCAGGAATTGGCTACTTTTTGAGAGCAAATTTGTAGCTCTATTGATGACGTTTTTAACATAGATCAGAATCTATTAAGTCACCATGACGTGAATAAGGTCAGGTGCTGAAAGTTTCATGGATTTTTTTCTGTGACTGTGAAACATTTTTCTGAGATTATGTGTTGACAATGTCGGGCACTCAGTCCTCATGCGACCTGTGCCTAGAGGTGTGTCTGGTTGTTGTTTTTCTCACCCAGGACCACAGCAATGATGGTGGTGGTGAAGTAGTAGAACACAGCACGGAGCCCGATCCTCCCAGACACCTCTGAGTCTAGCGCCGCCACACCTACAACACACAAAGGTCAAAGGTCAGCCTGACTCAGTGGGAGGGACTCAGAGTGACAACAAAATGGGGCTCAGGGCTGAAAGAAAACTACTGTTTTTATTTGATATTTTCTCAGGGAGAGAACATCTAGGTACACCTAGTAAGTTCCAAGTTCCAAGTTCTAGACAAAAACTCTATCAGTAGACAGAAACTCCGAACTGGTGTATCCACTAAAGTGTACCCAAGCCTCTGTTCAGAATCCCCTGTAATTGTATTTCACATTTAGTTATTGGCTATTATCAGAGGTGACACCATCTGCCGCATACAATAAACGTAACATAATATTTCAACCGTTGCAGTCTCCCCTCCACCTGTTTTAGTGTGTTTCTGGCTCACAGAGACGTGTTGGCGAGGCTTGCAGGGACATAATTCACCTCCCCAGAAAAGTTCCTCTTCACACTACTGGTCCCTCCAAACCTATCTGAAGATCTGAGTCCCAGCTGTCTGGGATGCTTCTCCCTGCCCCCTGCCTTACCCTGTCCCTGTCCCTAACCCCAAACCAGCAGAGCTGACCTTACCCTCTCCCTGGCATTGACTCCAGCCCAGGAGAGCTAACAGGGCTGCCTTAGCCTCTCGCTGTCCCTAACCCCAAACCAGGGGAGTTAACAGGGCTGATTAATGAGCTGATGGTAGATCATTACAGACTCCACAGCTCAATGCCAACCATTAGCATGCCCCCACAACAGATGAAGCTACTGGTCTCTATCTGGACGCATACTAAGAGAAACAGGTAGGTTTAGAAGGAGATGAGGGACTAAACTCTGCTGTGCATGTGTGTGTGTGTGTGTGTGTGAGAGAGAGCGAGTGTGAGTGTGCGTGAGAGAGACATTGAGTGAATGTGAGTCAATGTGTGTATGTGTATGAGAGAGACATTGAGTGAATGTGAGTCAATGTGTGTATGTGTATGAGAGAGACATTGTGTGTGTGTTTGTGTGTGAGAGAGAGCGAGTGTGAGTGTGCATGAGAGAGACATTGAGTGAATGTGAGTCAATGTGTGTATGTGTATGAGAGAGACATTGTGTGTGTGTTTGTGTGTGAGTGTGTATGAGAGAGACATTGTCTATGTGTGTGTGTGTGTGTGTGTGTGTGAGAGAGAGTGTGAGTGTGTATGAGAGAGACATTGTGTGAGTGTGTGTTTGTGTGTGAGTGTGTGTGTGTGTGTGTGAGAGAGAGAGTGTGTGTGTGTGTGTTTGTGAGTGTGTGTGTGTATGAGAGAGACATTGTGTGTGTGTTTGTGTGTGAGTGTGTATGAGAGAGACATTGTCTATGTGTGTGTGTGTGTGTGTGTGTGTGTGTGTGTGTGTGTGTGTGTGTGTGAGAGAGAGTGTGAGTGTGTATGAGAGAGACATTGTGTGAGTGTGTGTTTGTGTGTGAGTGTGTGTGTGAGAGTGAGAGACATTGTGTGTGTGTATGTGTGTGTGTGAGTGTGTGTGTGTGTGTGTGGGAGAGAGAGTGTGTGTGTGTGTGTTTGTGAGTGTGTGTGTGTGTGTGTGTGCGCTCGCTCCACCCTGTCCTAAGGCAGGATGAGAGGCTATGAGATGTGGAACGATCCAGTGAGATGCCCCATCAGCAAGACCCTGTGAGCCCCAGTGGCGTTGCTATGGCAACCGCAGCCCGTTCCGTGTAGGTCTCTGGGGAGATATTACTGGCTAATCGGAAACTCTGTCTTATTAATTACACTAGTCTAGGCAGCACTCAACACACAGCCTGTGTGTGTGTATGTATGTATGTGTGTGTGTGTGTGTGTGTGTGTGTGTGTGTTTGTACAGCATCTCTTATTAATAACACTCGTCTGGGCAGCACTCAACACACAGTGTGTGTGTGTGTGTGTGTGTGTGGGAGGGGGGCGTTTCTGTGTACAGCATCTCTTATTAATTACACTCATCTAGGCAGCACTCAATACACACCTACCAGACAAGCTCTGCCCGTGTGTGCATGTGTCGGAGAGAGTGTGTGAGTGTGTGTGTGTGGGAGGGGGACGTTTCTGTGTACAGCATCTCTCTCTCTCGTTGCCCTCTGCTGATGGTGCCCAGAGGTGAGCTGGGAGCCCATTGCTATTCTGTACTCCCTTCTACAACACAGACATACACACACACACACACACACACACACACACACACACACACACACACACACACACACACACACACACACACACACACACACACACACACACACACACACACACACACACCTAAACTCTGCTCCTGAGCCTCTGATGTACAAAGACCTCCTGCTTGGATCTTCAAACACCCCTTAACACTCACACACACCACTAAATACACACACTAACACACACATTTTGCTTTAGCTGTGATCTCTTGTGTTCTGCCTCTTATCCAGCAGGTGTGTGATGGAGCCCTTCACTCAGAGATATGTAAATATGTTCTCTCTACAGATGAGAGTGTGTGTATGCATGTTGAGTTACATGCATACACATGTGTGTGTGTGTGTGTGTGTGTGTGTGTGTGTGTGTGTGTGTGTGTGTGTGTGTTGAGTTACCTGTGATCATGCTGGAGACGATTAGTGGTAGGATGACCAGTTTTAGCATACGCATCAACACTTCTCCAGGGAAGCCAAAGTACTGCTTGTGGAGGTTGGACAGAGAGGTGTGCTCCCTAACCAACACCCCCAGCCCGATGCCTGTTAGACACACACACACACACACACACACAAAGCCGGCCATCAGGACAAAAATATGTACAACATTCACAGAAATACTTTTATCTTTGACAACAAAACCACATATTGCCACTTTAAACTCATTAAAGTCATGTGTGTCATTCACTGGTTATTGTATCAGTCAAAGGTCAATGACCACCATTATAACCATTAAACCCAATGAAGGACTGTGAGAGGATGCTGTGCTCTAATGTTCCCAGGTGGAGTTGGCCATTACAGGACGCGCCTAACTTTACAAGACAAACTTGAGGAAACGACTGCATAGTTCAGATTTTCTCTTAGATAGTGAAGGTAGAAGAATAGGTGGAAGATTAACTGGTGACCCACATTTCAAAAGATGCTGCTATGTGTTTTTTATGAGGGCCAGTAGACATAAATCAAATAAAGGTAGAAATTTGTCTGCTCTGTTAGTCTTCACAGGAGTGTGTAGAAATCGGTCTGCTCTGTTAGTCTTCACAGGAGTGTGTCGAAATCTGTCTGCTCTGGTAGTGTGTAGAACGTGTGATGGGACAGGTGCGAGATGCCTTAGGAAGTAAGGGGTTGCTAGTACACACTGACAGTGTCATACTGACAGCATCCCTTGGACAGGTACTAGTTGCAGGGGGACGGCCCAGTGTTCCGAAAGCCCGATATTCCGAAATCTAAATATTCCGAAAAATAGCATTTAGTTTGCGCAGCGGAGACGCTCACCGGGCTATCACGCATATAACTTTTCCTAGGCAATATTTGTTAACTTAGCCTACTCTGGTTTTGAATATGGGGTACCACTCATGCGAAGGAAATCACCGGCAGTGATAAAGCATGCATGCGTTGGCAATCATAAAAGTATTTTTGTATCATCGCGATGCAAATGCCATGTGTGTATAATAATATTCTGAATTAAAGTTCATGCTTGTGAAATAAATGCATTTATATGTTTATGATTGTGTGATCAATTCATTGGGATGTGCATGTGGGCTATAGTAGTTCACGTTGCTGTGCTCACAATTTCGGAACAGCGGGCTGTCGGAATAATGGGCCTTCGGAACATTGCCATGGAACCCTGGGAGTGCTAACCCTAGTGGCAGAGCAGTGTTAACTGCTAGCTGGGAGTGCTAACCCTAGTGGCAGAGCAGTGTTAACTGCTAGCTGGGAGTGCTAACCCCACCATGGGTCCGTGGCTTTGATTCCCAGGGAGCACACATAGGCTACTGATGAAACTGTACAGTGTAATATTAATAATAATCCTTTTCAAGCCTGCAACAAGGACAACATCAAAGCTATATGTACAGAAAACCATGGCACAGAACTATCACGTAATGAAGACAAAATGATTATACAGCACATATGAACACAGACAACACAACATTGACACACATTTTGGAACAATGGCCTGGGCTATTCCATGATAACTCCACAACACAAATTGTTAATGACTAGATACAGAAAAATGTGAAATCAGTTAAATCAGCGTCTTCTTCAGTCAGCGTCAATCAACTTATTGGCAGATAGCCAAGTAGTAGATATTTTAATTAAACAGGGGCGCTCTAAAGCGTCTAAAGCAAGGCACTAAGCTAGAGCTTCAGTGGTCTTCAGTGCTGTCGTTAGGCATCATCTCCTTTCTCTGCAGGACTGCTTATAGAGTTGGTTGATGCACATTGGTGCCGGTAGCATATGCCGCTTTTAAGTTGTCAACTTGTATTAAAACTCTGACTTTGTGCTTCCTCAAATTAAACACCATATTTCTCTGTCTGCCAATTTCCTTTCTGTTAATAACAAAATACTCCTACACTGACAACATCTGTCCTACATTTCTTTCCTTTCAGACTGAGGGAAAGTTTAACCAACAATGTTTTGACTGCTTCGTAGTTTTATTTGTCGGAAAGAACACGTTGGATAGTCGCACAGTTGGTAAGATAGCTAATTCTTCAGTCAGTTGTTGTCTGAGAGAATACTTTAGTCTGGCTCCATCTATCTGTCCAAGGGTGGAGGAAAATGTCTTTGAGATGACCTTCAGGGCCTGACCACCTGTTGATTAGTCCACCAGGCTGTCTGACGTGCCACTCATAAGCATCACATGATCTCATGTGAGTATTTTAACCCTAGTAGAGCACTCCCTTTGTTAGTGAAGAAGAAAAGTGATAACAGGGAAATGGTTGTGTGTTACTGAGCTGGTAGGGCAGAGTGTCAACAGCACCAAGGTCATAGCTAGAACCCTTTGCTCATGACGAACCCAGGGTGCACGGCACACATGGTTGTAAAGAATGGCGAAGGCACGATAGTGTAAGTGTACTAAATGAGGGCAAATGTAGAGCAGTGACTACAATCAAGCGTTTGTTCCCAGAAGTCAACAACCCCCTAGAACTGGCATAATCGCTGGATTAATACAATACAGGTTAAATATTGTCCTACCGGTTTCAAACAAGACTGCAGTGTGTTTATAGACAACATGGCAGCTTTTTTGGGCATAACCTGGCCCTCATGACAAGCCAAACTAGAACAGTATAAGATTGTGACTTTGCAATTGAATGATGACAAATACATTTCTTTATATTTTAGGGCATTGCTGCCTCCGATGACTCAAGGCCTTAACCACAAAGTGACAGGACAGCTCCCTTTAAACAGGAAGAAACCTTGAGCAGAACCCAGCACACTTCAGAGTAACATCACCATGGTTACAGTAACATCACCACGGTAAACAGACACCCAAACATACCCCCCCCCCCCCCCCCTCACTCTGCTGTGAGGAGATGATATAGTTATTAAGCATCCGGACACCAGGGACAGGCAGGAGGTTCCTTCTGCCTCACACGGATGAATTATCTCTCCACACAAAAGAAATGCGACATGAACTCCATTCCTGTCCTGAAGAGCTCGTTGGGGTAATTTGTAATCCTAAAGAAAGTCTGCTGCTCCAACAAGCTCTTCAGCCGCCATGTTTAAAAACAAGTCCCATGTTCTGCTTGGTGTGGTCTGGTCCCATCCTGACTGGCTGACTGACAGATGGATGACTGTGAACATGAAAATGCAATCTGCTCTGAAAACAGTTTCACAACCATTTTGCCACAGAGTGAGCACAATCAGCGAGAATATGTTCTTGCTGAGCGGAGACACGCTGTATCCCCTTTAACATCTTTTGTAGTGTGGTGGTGAGTTTGATCATTTAATTTCAAACGCATTGTTACTGAGTACAAAGGCATATTGATTAACATTTGAATTGTTATTTTGACACCTTTGTGTCAAAGGAAATACTCATGAGGCATCCAAATCTCTGTGAAAATGAAATATCAACAGTAGTCAACCAAATGGAAATGGAATTATTGAATTCAAATTTTCATTTTGAGTCCAAACTTGTATGTATGAGTGGACAATTTTAATTAAAACTTTACATTGACATTTTGCATATTACAGTTTCATTTTAATTTAAATACTGGAATGCCTCCATAGATAGATATATAGATAGATCGGTAGGTAGGTAGGTAGGCTACTTTATTGCCCAACAGAGGGAAATTGTAGTGTTAAGAAGACGTCTCTAGGTTAAAGACAGTGTCTCTAGGTTTAAGACCTCAGGCCCTACACACCACCCTGACTGGTATCCCTGGCTGCTGGATTATTAGAGCCTGGGTACTAAATAAAAAAAGGCTATAGCAAGGTGAGGGTGATTTGATTCATTTGACTTCGATGAAGATTAATCACGCATGTTAACAATCAGTTTCAGTGGCGGGCCACTGAACAAATACAACCGCTCTGCTATTTCTCGTTATCATTTAGCCCAGACCCATTCACAGGCTTTGGTTAGGCATTACCCATTATCTCCATCCAAATCAAATAACTTTCCCCTCTACACAAAGTTTATGATCCCATTTATCATTTCTATGGTTTAGGAGTCACCCTCCTCTTGTATTATTTGTGTGTGTGTGTGTGTGTGTGTCTGACTTTAGATTATCCCATCCTTCTCTGCCCTCGATGGCTGCTCCATCTCTCTTTCTTTTCATCACGGCAAACGCCATCATCCAAAACATCCTGGATTTCTCACACAGTTCCAGAGAACTCTGTAATACTGGCAGGGGTGACATGAGTTGGAGCACAGTGTACGAAACAACTGCATAACGACAGCAGTAGCATGACTGAGCCAGCCACGGCCGGTTCGCTCGCTCGCTCTCTGGGCCAGCTGTTTGATACTCCAGCAGGGACTGATGAGAACCACAGCAGACAGCATCCATGCTAGGAATACTGAGATGGTCTATGAAGGCAGGCACTCAAGTCCAGTCACGTTTGGCTGTGACAGTCTGAGAGTGTGTGTGTGTGTGTGTGTGTGTGTGTGTGTGTGTGTGTGTGTGTGAGAGAGAGAACAGCAGCAGTTTTATACACATACATACACACACACACACACACACACACACACACACACACACACACCTATGCACTAACCATCGCACTCAAAGAGTATGCACGTATATCAGGCACGGATGTACATTGCTATCCTGTTACCATAGCGACAGGAACCAATTTTAGGTGAATCTGCCACTGACGGATGAGTGACTGCTCAAGCTGTTCAAGACTGGATGGGAGAGAGGGTAGGGGGTGGGGAATCTATCCCTGCATTTATGCACACACGATACATTGACGATACAAGATTCTTACCCAGAATGACCGAGGCGACAGTGGCGATGAGAAGCCAATTCCTCTTCAGGAAGCTCTTGACATGGCAGCGCCTCCGCTCTCTTTTCCCCAGGACGTCCATGGTCTCGGACTCAGGGAGATGACGACTCGGCTCGATCGCAGACCCAGACACAAAGGTGGACGGGGTAGACGCACGAGAGCCCCCCGTCTGTTCAGCCCTTTTCACAAGAGCGCGGAGCGAAGCAGCTGCGGGAACGAGCCGGTTTGCGCGCGCTTCCAGGTCGCACGCGACCCGAGGATACTGATACTGCTGTGAAGCCTTACGAGGGGTGGCGGGAGATGGAGCAAGGAAGTCTTTCTCTGCTTATGGGTTTGAAGGCGAGCGCGCAGTTAACAATATCAAGTGCAGAGGTGTGCGAAAGCACCTCAGACTCACGCGGCTTTTATCCTTTACAGTCACACTGACACTGTCTCCTCCCACTAGACGCAGTGCCGGATTCAGCCTCGGCTGGCCCTGAGGCACATTTTGAAATTTTAGAGAATGGCCTGAACAATTTAAATTAGATCATGGGCTCATGGACAAAATGGAAATGGACCCAAGACAAAGGATGATTTGATTCACGAACAAAATATTTAATACAAAAAAGACAAATATTTAATGTGAAAAGAAACTACTTTCAAACTAGTTTAGTCTATACTATTTGCAGTGTATGAATATATGCATGACAAAACATGCACACATTTGGCACTTTGCTAACTAGACCTTACATTGTACTTACTGTTCAATTACGGAACTGAAGTCCAGTTCACTTTCAATGCACAAAAGGGCCAACGCACCAAGACGCTGTTGATGCATGGTAGAACGCTTGCCCAACTCGTGATGCTGAGCCTTTATGTCAACATCACCGATACACTAGTTGTGTCTGTGAGCACCAATTCGATATGTCGACATTGCTTATCTGAATGAAGATGACTGCTCTTCTACTAAAGATTCCACCGCGCAGTTTGATGCGTTCTAGTACACAAAAGCATAAAACACATTTTCTTCTCTACATAAAACCTCAAAAGTACTTCATTTTAAAATGTATTGTTTCGTCAGTATAGCCTATTGCATTATTGTTACAAATTTTCATTTTTTTATGACAGAATCTATGAAGGTCTACTGTACTTTTAATATGATCAGCCATTACAGCATAACGATTATGGTAGATTAAAACACTATTTTGAACAATAGCTTGTTGCCTCCATGTTGCATGAGACGAGTTTGCACGTGATGATGACCCACAGGGGCATGACATAACCTCATGAGAAGAACTCCCACGTTTGCGGTTAACTGTAACTTCTCCAAGGCCCCGTTTTCTTTAAATCTTAGACTGGTGAAAGAAACAATGGGTTTTAGACGATCTTTAGTGCTAAACATGAGTGATCGAATTTCACATAGGCTAATATTTATAAATTCATAAACAAGCGTCGGTGCTTTGGTGATTTGTAAACAAGCATTGGTGCTTTAAAGTAAATTCCATTTAGTAATTTATAAACAAGCAGTGCTTTAGTGATTTATAAACAAGCATCGGTGCTTCAGTGATTTATAAACAAGCAACAGTGCTTAAGTGATGTTTAAACAAGCAGCAGTGCTTTAAAGTGAATTCTGTAACTCTCTGGAAGCCTGTGTACGGCAGTATCAGCACAAATAAAACTTGGATTGTGTGGCACATGCCGGTGGGGTAGTGTACAACGTGATCAATAATTGTATTTCAGTGGAACAACAATTGGAACTCAACAATTTAATTTTCATCCGTAACTAACATTGCGCGTGTATAACAGATGACAATGGCAGCGCTGTTTGAAACGTTCTGAAATATCTTCCTGTACCTGTTGAGTAGAAGTCAGTAGCCTACTTCTCCTGGCAGTCTTCCTTTGGTGAGTGTGTCCCTCAGCGCCTGTTTAAACTTTGACCTGGGCCTTATTTTTTTAGATCTTTTAGGGTCCACATTTTTACAAGAGACAATTACAGATTGAAATTGATCGCTCCAGTATTGAGTTATTTGAGTTAAACTTGTAATACAAAAAGTTTTACTTTTCATAGGTGCTTTCATTGTGTAAAGTTTTATTTTGATAGGAGTAAAGGAAAAAATTACATTTTTGAGGTGTATTTTTGCCATGCATTATTAGCACACATCTCAGATTGATGAGAATTAAACATATTTCCTCAACAAGGATTTCTTAGGACTTTTAGTATGTTGTTCATAGAAATGATCTATGCTGAAAAAAATTATTTTACAATTAATTCTATTTTTGGCTCCAAAATAGGTTCATTTGCCTGGCCTAATGGTCACGAACAACAAATGATGGACACGGCAAAAATGACTCTTCAACCTTGACTGAAATATGGTATTATATGTATATACAATTGTGTGGCATGCTTCACAATGATTTGTTTAATAGAAAATGTTAATTACAATTAACATTAATTATAATTTTCTATGACACAAGAAGTAATTGCGAAGTAGCCTATGCCATAGTTCAAATGATTAACATTTCCCCCTGTACGTTACCTTGGTTTCGGCCATCAGATGGGGTTTTGATGGTTGTGCTGCAGTGACATCTACTGGGCAGTAGAGAAAACACATTTATCATCTGATTTACTGTTGTTTTGTCACATGACATTGTTTTGTATTTTTCCAAAGGATGATGACTCCCAGTTAGTGCTGACGTGACGTGACGTGTGTATGTGTGTGTGTGTGTGTGTGTGTGTGTGTGTGTGAGTGGGACGTATTGAAACCATGCAACACTATAATATTTCTGTATGAAGCTGTAGGCCTCTGTCAAAAGCAACAGAACAGATAGCAAAACTAGCCCTGAAATTCATTGAACTGGCTGTGAAGTTAGATTTTTAAAACGTGTTAAATCTGACTCTTGCGTGGTAGATCCAGAGGACAAACCATGGAAGCGGCACACACGCAATCCCACTCATCGTTACTGAAGTGTCTCCATACCGGACAGTGGAAGCATGTCATCGGTGAAACTTACACTACAGCAGCTGTAAAGTGACTAAATACATTCTCAACGCAGCATATCTGCACTCTTGCCACATTAGATAACCCAGACATCATGCACTGGGTAAACTACAGATAAATGCTAAATTTATTTCTGCATAAGCAAACAACAGAGCATCTCTTTCCCTGATTCAGTTCACTCGTGGTAAGAAAGGAGTGGGAAAAGTAATTGAATTCAGCACTACCTTTGAGCAATAGAACAATACCTTAACTGCAGTATTTAATTGTAATTAATGCTTGTTGAAGATTGCAGGAGGTTTATACCAAGGACATCCATGATTCTTTTATCAGGTGTGTGTGTCCAATAAGTTCACCGGACCACAGTCATGGTGATCAGAGTGATCTTTATTTACTTAATATGTGGATAAAACAACTACATTTGACTTAGGATAGAAAAGGCACACAGGTGTAGTTCAGTTTGAGAACAAAAGCAAGTGCAATTCAATTCAGAATGACAGAGCAGGGGTAAGACTACCCTACACAAAGTTACATTAAGAGATTCACAATCTCTTTTGAAAATTACGTAGTCAATCATGACTTTGTTTAAAATCCCCCAAACACAGAATGCATTTGCAGACAAAAATACAAACAGATGATATAGTTTACTGCAGGATAGGTAAGTTACTGCAATGGAGTCACATTTAATGTCTATAAAAGTAGGGTGAGTAAATATACATTGTGATGCATAGAAAGACAGGGGTTTATCACACACACACACACACACACACACACACACACACACACACACACACACACACACACACACACACACACGTCCATAGTGAGGGATTTGGAAGCTCTGGGCAGAGGAGGATCCAGTCCTACTGAGCTGTAAGAGGACATAAACACACACAAGAGGATGGGGTTAAAAAGTGAATCACACACACACACACACACACACACAACACACACACGTCCATAGTAGGACACAGACACACACTCATGTCCATAGTGAGATGACGCAGACACACACACACACACTTGTGTCCATAGTGAGATGAAGCAGACACACACACTCACACACTCATGAAGCAGACACACACACAAATGTCCATAGTGAGATGAAGCAGACATAATACACACACACACACACACACACACACACACACACACACACACACACACACACACACACACACACACACACAGACATGTCCATGGTGAGATGAAGCGGACTCACACCTACTCATGTCCATAGTATGATGAAGCAGACACACACACATACACACATGTCCATAGTGAAATGAAGCACACACACACACACACACACTCATGTCCATAGTGAGATGAAGCAGACACACACAAACTCATGTCCATAGTGAGATGAAGCACACACACACACACACTCATGTCCATAGTGAGATGAAGCAGACACACACACACACACACACACGTCCATAGTGAGATGAAGTGGACTCACCTTCAGTGGTGCAGATGAAGTTGAGTTTCTCGGTCTGTGGAAGCATGACCCACTCTCCCTCCCCGTCTCCTCCAGACTTCACTGCCCCCACTCTGGCACTCTGATGCTCCAGTCCATCTGTGCAGTCCGGCTCTGTCTCTCCCTCTGGGGCCCAGTTGCTGTAGCAGACCGTCTCGGCGTTGTCCCAGAACCAGAAGCCCATGTAGCAGGAGTGTTGCAGGCCCATCCACACGTGGGTACTGGAGGCTCCTTTAGCCCGCTCCTTCACCCAGCGCTGGATCCGCTCGGAGGTCACAGACACCAGGTCCACGTGGTGCTGTCTGCAGTACTTCATCGCCTCTATCCAGGTCTTATTCTCACGAACCAGAACCAGTTTGTCTGGAGAGAAAAGATAAAGGAGAAAGATACAGATCCCCATGTCCAGTTCTGGAGTCCTCCTAAGATCCTCATTTTATCTGCAGCAGCATAATGTGCAGAGTGACCAGATGCACAATTCACAAAGAGATAGTAAAGCCATTAACAGATAGTAACACCATTGACAGATAGCAACACCATTTACAGATAGTAGCACCATTGAGAGATAGGAACCTGTCAGGAATTATACGGGAAGTATCGTCATAGGACATCCTGTTTTGTGTGAACATGAACAAAGGGTTAGAGTATCGTGTATTTGAACATCTGCCATCTACATAGAATTTTGACCCCACCTTCCTAGCAGATGAAAGGTCCACGATTATCACATTGTTCATTATTCCACCGACCGTTATGGTAGAGCTGAGTACACTTTTCTCTCTCCTCATACTTGGGTTCTCCAGTTTCCCAGTGGCGGAATGAGGAGATGCTGTTCTGAGATAGCAGACAGTAAGTCCACTAGGCTCTGAGATAGCAGACAGTAAGTCCGCTAGGGCTCCGTAAGTCCCTAGGATCTTTAGGTCACCATCACATCTGATTGTGATAGCGCTGTTTGTGACTGAATTCCCATCAAGTAGAAGAAAAGTGCGCCCTGGTGACTTACCCTCATAGCAAATGAAGTTTGAAGGATTGTGGCAGGGTACATCGTTCCAATGACCACTGGAAGTAATTTGAGCGCAGAACCCATCCACACTGTCGCCATAATTGGGTTCTCCAGTTTTCCAGTGGCGGAATGAGAAGGTGCTGCCATCTGACCACTCCCAGGCATCTCTGAACAGGCCAATCCAGGCTGCATAGGTATCCCCTAGGATTGTCTTTATCTTCTCATTCTCTGCCTCATTCCTCACACTGGCCAGGTCTGTGTGTTTCTCTCTGCAGTATCTCTGAGCATCTGCCCAGTTCTTATTAGTAAGAGTAACCAGCACATAGGTATGTGTGGAGTTCCCCTCTGTGGTAATGCATGTGTCATGGTTAACTGAGGAACAGCACAGCTTTACAGTCTCAACTAATGTGAGTGCACATGAAGTCACAACAAACTGACTAATAGACCTGCACAGTCTAAGGTAAGAGTTAATGAGGTCATAACCAACTGATTTGTTTACTTTCATAGTTTAGCTGCCTGTATTCAAGAGTGAGTGAGGGAGAAGGCTTCTCACCATCATAGCAGATGAAGGGCTTGGTGTCACCACACTTCCTACTGTCCCATTTCCCATTTTCTGTTCTCATCACAGAGCAGTTCTTATCCATTCCTTGTGGCGGGTCTGAGTTCCACTTCCTGAACTCTGCCTCATCCTCTCTGTAGAAATCCCTGTCAGCCAGAGACCACTGCCACTTAGGACTGCTTCTCTGCTTCAGCCCAATCCAAATATATGCAGCACCTGCTTCATTCATTGTGCTAATTAACATCTTCATCTCCCTCATGTTGTCTATGGTGGCGAGGTCAGTGAACTCCTCTTTGCAGTAGCGCTGAGCTTCTGTCCAGTTCTTATCCTCCTTCACCACATGGAACTGACGTGGCACACAGGAGGAGAGACTGCACAGACCTGAGAGAAGAGGAGAGGAGGAGTGACTGCACAGACCGGAGAGGAGAGGAGAGGAGAGGAGAGGAGAGGAGAGGAGGAGAGACTGCACAGACCTGAGAGGAGAGGAGAGGAGGAGAGACTGCACAGACCGGAGAGTTGTAGCCTGTATAAGACCATGAATAAGTCAGATTTACGTCATTTAGCATGAACGCGAAAGTGTAACATAAGATAGTTGATAGAGAGAACGAAGAAACCAGACGTGATTCTGTCAATGTGAGCTGCAATTCTGTAACGAGTTAAAATAAATGAAGAAACTTTCCCAGCACGCTGTTGAGAGCATTACTTTCTTCAAGTGTGCAACATAAATAGATTTTTGAAGAAAAGAAAATGTCGGAACACACAATGGAGCTGGAGCAGCTACAGGATCAGCTAACCGAGCTACTGTGTCAGCTTACGCTCGGGCATCTAAGAGAGGTGTGTATCCAAGTCAAAGTTTCGCCAGATAAGGAAAAAAAGCACACGTTGATCCGAGGGCCACAGTGATGCTGAAATTGTTGAAGCTGTGAAACGTTGTGGTGATGATAGGCCGAACTCAAACCCACGACTCAGACTCAGGAGTAAGAGAGAAGAATACACGTTCACTTAACAGTGGTTCGTAATACAGAGAGATCAATAAATATGAAAAATAGCTGAATGCTGGAAACACGAGGATAATGCAATGAACATAAAATGAACACTAGAAACACCGAACACTGAGAAACACAATGAAAAATCAGTGACGTGAACGCAACGAGAAAACAAAACACAAGAGCTTAAATACATCATATAATGAGGGACAGTTGAAAACAATCAAGGCGAGGCACACACAAGGGCAGGGCGTGAGGTGTCTGACACGAGGAGCCAAAGGTAAACCAACACAAAACCGAACACATGACAGCACAAGTAAAACAAACTAAGAAACAGGACGGGGCTTAACAGGTGCTGGAACGGCAGCGGAGAAGCTTCCCCACTAAATTACATCACAATCAGGGTAGGGAGTTTAAGAACAAGTTATTTGCTGAGCTCCAAAAATAATGTGGCATCCAAGGTTCTCGCACCACCCCGTACCTCCCACATGGGAACAGTCAAGTGGAACGCTTTAACCGCGCCCTGCTGGCCATACTGCTTAACCTGGATGATGAAGCCAAAGCCGATTGGAAAAGTTCTCTTACCAAAGTCAGACAATTGTACGCATAATTAGTCCACCGGATATGCACCGTATTACTTGCTCTTTGGCCTGCAAAGGCCTCTGCAAAGAGGGGAAAAGAGCGCTATGACCGAAGGTGCAAGGGGCAGAACTGTATCCTGGCTGCAGAGTTCTCATTAGTAACTTGACAGAAAGAGTTGGGCCGGGGAACTCAGATCGTTCAGGGAAGAGAAAGTCCATGTAGTTGTTAAAAGGAAGCACCCGGAAAGCCCAGTTTATGAAG
Source organism: Clupea harengus (assembly GCF_900700415.2). Lineage (NCBI taxonomy): Eukaryota > Metazoa > Chordata > Actinopteri > Clupeiformes > Clupeidae > Clupea > Clupea harengus. Next base: position 16,566,874 of record NC_045169.1, read on the forward strand.
AATAACCAGAACATGGCCAGGGACGCTTCAGAGTGCTTCATCGGAACCTGCTGCTCCGCTGTGACTTCCTGCCCGGTGAGTCACACAAGTCTGAAAAGAAAAGAGGTGAGAGAAACACACTGACAACACAGAATGCCGAACCCGAGTCTTCATCTGACTGGAAAGAGGATGACTGGCGATGCTTCTCCAGATGGCCCGAAGGAGATTCCGTAGCACAAACCAGGAGCAACCTGAGAGCGGAGGCTACAGAGTTCCTGCCACGGACTGCTACACCAGATAGGGATAGGAGAACAGACCCTGTGGACTTTGGATGTGGACACAGAGAAAGAAGATTAGCAGGCACAGGTGAGGAGATAGAGGATGCAGAGCTGGAGACAGCAACCAATGACAGAGAGGCGTCTCCACCATCCTCACACCCTACAAGACAATATCCTTTCAGAAACAGACATGCTCCCAAAACATTCACTTAAGATAGGTTGGGACAGCCCACAGTTAACTGAATTGAGTTAAAAGTTATAAAATACTTTTTCGGAGATAAATGATAGATAGATAGATGGATACTTTATTAATCCCAATGGAAATTTTAGGTCATCCAGTAGCTTATACAACTTATACAACTCACAGACACAACATACATAAATCACATACACATAGGGAGAACATGTTCACAAGGAGTGGGGTGGTAACAGATACAAGAATGGGTCTGACCCTATGGTACAATATGCATGATTGTGACAGTGTAGATGCCAAGGAGGAAAGTGTTCTTGTGCTGCTTGTGTGGATAGTGCAAAGAGAATATAAGAGGTCTGTACAAAGAGCTAGTATAGCCAGTAAAGGGATGGGCAGTGGGTTGGTATAATGAGATGGGGTGGGCAGACTGAGAGACTCATGCAGGGAAGACCCCCCCCCCCCCCCCCTCCCGTTCTGCAAGGCGTTGTTCATGCCATCCAGTTCATGATAGTTTGTCAGTTTATGTTAAAGTCAAAGTAATGGATTGAAAATGAGTTGAAGTGAAAGAAATATGTTAAAGAAGAACTACTCGTCGTTGCTATAGGCCCACAAAGAGTCAGTTCTTACATTTAGAATTACACACTTTATGAAGAAGAAATGTTTTTTTTATAAGATAATGTGTTTACTGAAAAGACTCTTATAACAAAGCAGAGAAAAGTGATGAGTTTTGAGTTAACAGAATATGTGAAGTGTGAGATTCTGTATGATTGCACCACAGGTCAAAGGTCACGCTTGTTCCAGTCAAGACAAGCTACCCTGAACACAGCGGAGTAAATAGATGGTGGTCGTAGTGCACAATGACTTCCACTGTTTAACATATGACATTAACATGATCAGATATGTGTCTTGAATAATGGACTCTAACCTGCAAGTGATCAAACTGTTGAAGACAGAATGACCTAAGACCTGGAAATGTCTGGACGACATTTAGTTAAGCAGGGGAGAGTGTAGCATAATGTGGCAGACCCCCCATTTTTGTCTTTTCTTTGGTCCCTTTCCATGATCTTGTGGCCTTTTGTTTTTCTATTATTCTATGTAGTTGCATGTTGTAGCCTGTAGATGGCAGTATAAGACCATGAATAAGGCAGATTTTTTAGATAAGCACACATAAACACACACACATATAAAGTACAAATAAGAATGGACATATACACACACACACGTCAAGAGCAGACTGACCTGAGAACAGCAGTGTGGTAATGAGAAGCAGAGTCATCACTGAGGGCCTGAAGAGAGAAGATAATTTAGAGACGCTGGAGATACTGGCACACGTCACACAGTGAGGGAAATAAACAAAGTAAAACAGCGTTAGGTGTTTCTGACACACATCACACACACACATACACATACACACACACAAAGCGAATCTTGCGAAATATTGCTTTGTCAACTCATTTGAAAAACCACCTTGTGTGAGTGTATACACATTTTGCCAGTTGCCCATTTCAAATTGCACAAGACAGCTCGATTATTATCTGATATGTTGCCCAACCTGTGACTGTTGGCCGTGAAAGCAGCAGAGTTTTGAGAAAAAACCCTGAATGAGTGTGTGTGCGTGTGTGTGTCTGTGCGTCTGTGCGTCTGTGCGTCTGTGCGTCTGTGCGTCTGTGCGTCTCTGCGTCTCTGCGTCTCTGCGTCTGTGTGTGTGTTACGACCCCCTGCGCCCCCTGCTGATTGTGTAGTGGCAATGCATGCCCTACAGGCAACAGTGGGGCAGACGATTGGCTGATTGGACTTGGGGAGGTGTGGGAGATAAAAGGATCTGTGGACACCTGTCTCTCTCTCTCTCTCTCTCAGCTCACCTCATTCTATACATTTCTGCTTATTGATGCACACACACACTCAATTCCAGACCACCTCACATTGCTAACACCTGAAGGGACCGGCATTTGGGATTTAGTTTAATAAGTATATGCCATAGTCAATAATTCAATGTATCTTATACCTAGTTATAATTGTTACTTTTACTTGGAATTAAGTTAGAATGTAATCATTTCTGGTTAGAGAAGAGTTTATCCTGAGGGAGTGTATTTAAAGTGTCAGCAAATGGCTCAGAGACTTGTGTCTCCAAGACCTCATGAATACTGAGGGTGACGCCCTTGGTTCTGAGAGCATTTAACAAGCAAGCCTTCAATGGATGAATCAGATAATCTTAGGTGAAGCTCTGGGGCGAGTGGAACTCAGGCTCTGTCTCACAATGGTTGGCCATCGTTGTTCAAGATTAAAACCTGTTTCATTGACTGACAAATCCAAGACTGGATCTCCAATATATGGTATAAAATGAAATACTATCACACCCATCCATACAGACGTCAATCCCCTAGACATGTTTCCCTTTATACTTTTGTATTTAATAAATATCAGCATCATTCAGAATTATAGCTTTGTCGTTGAGTATGTGTGGTATGAAAGCAGAGGGGTCATCAGAACTTGCATTTGCATGAGTTCCTCCACTGTACTGTGCCTCTTTGTGTCTGTGTGTGTGTGACTGTGTGTGTATGTGTGTGTATGTGTGTGTGTTCTGACTACCATACTAACGAGACTGACTCTTCAGCATGGCCATCAAAGTGCAGGTTTGTTTTCCTGCAGATCCGGGTTGAAGGCTGGGTGGGCTGAGTGCTCTCTCCCTTTGCTACAGGAGGACACTCTTAATGAAGTGATAGGGTGAACAGATAGCGTCAAACTTGGGAAAAGCCCTTGACTCTTTTCAGCAGAACTTGATGTCACTATCCCATTCAACAGCCATACAACTTGAAAAAAATACTTCACAAATACTTTTGTAAGACTCTGAAGTATGATTTGTTTCCTGTTTATCTTGTATCTTTCCTTGTGTGTGGGTATGTCTGTGTGTACATTACATTTCTTATCTTTATTTATGTCCATACTGTGTAATATTTAAATATATAAACTGTATTGTGTATGCCCACTTGGTTAAGATGGACAGTGTTTTACTATGTAAATTACTATACAATTATAAAAACTGTAACCACGGACATTGGAAGTGTTGTGTATGTGTTTGGACCGGCAAGGTTAAGCATGGTTAAGCGTCTCCTTATGAGTTTGTAGTTACTTAACATCACTTTCTTCACAGGTGCGATTGAATTAGGATGAACATTAATTAACTGGGTCTTACCTATCAGACAGCTCTGGAGTTGCTCCTCTGTTGTCTCCCCTTCTGGTGCAGGTGGATGTCTCTGAGAGAAGGACGCCTCTGTGCAGGTGTTTTTCCTTATGCAAAAAATCCTCCCTCCCTAATGGCCAAAGGTGTTTGAAAAGCGTTCTGTACAAAGAGCCTGTTGTGACAGAAATGAGAAAGGGCTCTTTAGAAATACTCTAGCGAGATGGGCAAGAAAATATAAAGATATGAGAAAATATGTCTGTGTATTTAAAACAGAGTTTTAGCCAATAGCTGTCAAAGATGTGTATGTGGACATTTCACCCAAAACACATTCATCCTAGGTTTGGGTCTGTGTATGCGTGTGTAAGGGGTTTGTTTATGTGAAAGTGTGTGTGTGTGTGAGTGTGTTTGTGTGTATGTGTGGTATGAAAGCAGAAAGGTCATCAGCAGTTGCCTTTGCATGACTTCCTCCACCGTACTGTGCCTCTTTGTTGTTTGAGGAAACATCCTGAACTCAAACCTAGGGTAAACATTCTTAACTCTAACCTAGGGTAAACATTCTTAACTCTAACCTAGGATGAACATTCTTAACTTTAACCTAGGGTAAACATCCAGATTTCTAAAGTAGGGTGACATTTTTTCATTCTAACCTGATTCTGATCACACTGATGCATTACTCGCATACCAACACTCTCCTTTACTTATGATGGCAATATTTGATACCATATACTTGGAGACAGTCTGAGATATGATCAGTCCAGGAAACAGGTTTAATCTTGTACAATGGTGCGCACCAAGGGAGAAAGACTGAAGAAGTTCACTCCACAGAGCTTAACCTAAGAATCTTCTAATCAGCCATTATAACATTTCAGTTTATATGCCCTCTGAGTATAAGGGGTGTCACCCCGTATTCATGAGGCCCAGGGCCATCATACAGTCTGACCTGGCCGGGGAAGGGGTGATGGCTATTTCACACCTCCCTCAGGTCAGAGTCATCTTAACAGAATACACACCAGAAATGCTTACATTCTAAGTCCAAATTAAACAGCAATTACAACTATATATAAGATGCATTGAATTATTGACTATGGTATATCATTATTAACTCTGAACCTTAAATTCTGATTCCTTCACAAGACATGACTCAGCATGTTTGATCACACTGAGGAGTTACAAGCGTACCAACACTCTTCTTTACATGGCATGACTCAGCATGTTTGACAGTGCCTAATCATGGCCATACTGCACCTCTTGGTTTATTCACTGTTTACTAAACATTACAGACATATTCTATCGGTCTGTAGTTTGAGCATCAGAGGCTGATTTGACAGGTGTCAGTGTCATGGTCCTCAGGTCCTGCAGGAACCAGAATAAGCCTCCCTGACGTTGTTCACGTCAGAGGTTTTGCATTGCAAATCGATTCATGATATCTGCAAAACAGACCTAAAATTAAGAGATGAACCAAACTCTAAACAACTCTGAAGTCAATGGCGTGTTTGTAACTCCCTCTTTCAAATCTCCACATGAAGATGTCTGCCTTCCTCTGGCCTGTTTGCATCTGGATACAGGACACAGCAGAAAGATTGTCTGATTTCACTGAAGATCACTGAGTTAAGACCCAGACAAAACTTTGTCGTTGAGTATATGTTTTGTATGAAAGCAGAGAGGTCATCAGAACTTGCATTTGCATGAGTTCCTCCACTGTACTGTGCCTCTTTGTGTCTCTGTGTGTGTGTGTCTGTGTGTGACTGTGTGTGTCTGTGTATGTGTGTGTGTGTGTTCTGACTACCATACTAACGAGCCTGATTCTTCAGTATTGCTATTAAAGTGCAGGTTTGTTGTCCTGTAGATCCGGGTTGAAGGCTGGGTGGGCTGAGTGCTCTCTCCCTTTGCTACAAGAGGACACTCTTAATGAAGTGATAGGGTGAACAGATAGCGTCAAACTTTGGAAAAGCCCTTGACTCTTTTCAGAAGAACTTCATGTTACATTCCCATACAACACCCATACAGCTTGATAAAAAAACTTCACAAATACTTTTGTAAGACTGTGAAGTTTGATTTGTTTCCTTTTTTATCTTTCATCTCCCCTTGTGTGTGTGTACATTACATTTCGTGTTTTTATTTATGTCCATACTCTGTAATATGTAAATATATAAACTGTATTGTGTATGCCCACTTGGTTTAGATGGACAATGTTTTACTATGTAAATTACTATTCCAATAAAAACTGCAACCACAGACATTGGAAGATGTGGAGCCGTGTGTGTGTGTGTGTGTGTGTGTGTGTGTGTGTGTGTGTGTGTGTGTGTGTGTGTGTGTGTGTGTGTATGTTTGGTCCGGCAAAGTTAAGCATGGACACACGAAGTAATTGCGCTTCCTTATGAGTTTATAGTTACTTAACATCACTTTCTTCACAGGTGCGATTGAATTAGGATGAACATTAATTAACTGGGTCTTACCTATCAGACAGCTCTGGAGTTGCTCCTCTGTTGTCTCCCCTTCTGGTGCAGGTGGATGTCTCTGAGAGAAGGACACCTCTGTGACTGGAGCAGGTGGATGTCTCTGAGAGAAGGACACCTCTGTGATTGGTGCAGGGTTTTTTCTTTATGCTTTTCCTAATGGCCAAAGGCGTTTGATAAAACGTTCTGTACAAAGACCCTGTTGTGACAGAAATGAGATAGGGCCCTTTAGAATTCCTCTAGCGAGATTAGGAAGGAAATACAGAGATATGAGAAAATATGTATGTATATTTAAAACGAGTTTTAGCCAATTGTTGTCAAAGATGTGTATGTGGACATTTCACCCAAAACACATTCATCCTAGGTTTGGGTCTCTGCATGTGTATGTGAGGGATTGTTCATGTGTGAGTCTGTGTGTGTGTGTGTGTGTGAGAGTCTGTGTGAGAGTCTGTGTGTGTGTGTGTGTGTGTGTGTGGTATGAAAGCAGAGAGGTCATCAGCAGTTGCATTTGCATGAGTTCCTCGACCGTACTGTGCCTCTTTGTTGTTTGAGGAAACATCCTGAACTCAAACCTAAGGTGAACATCCTGAACTCAAACCTAGGGTAAACATTCTAAACTCTACCCTAGGGTAAACATTCTTTACTATAACCTAGGGTAAACATTCTTAACTATAACCTAGGGTGAACATTCTTAACTCTAATGTAGGGTAAACATTCTTAACTCTAACGTAGGGTAAACATCTTTAACTCTACCCTAGGGTAAACATCCTGAACTCTAACCTAGGGTGAACATTCTTAACTCTAACCTAGGGTAAACATTCTTTACTATAACCTAGGGTAAACATTCTTAACTATAACCTAGGGTGAACATTCTTAACTCTAATGTAGGGTAAACATTCTTAACTCTAACGTAGGGTAAACATCTTTAACTCTACCCTAGGGTAAACATCCTGAACTCTAACCTAGGGTGAACATTCTTAACTCTAACCTAGGGTAAATATTTTTTACTCTAAACTAGGGTGAACATATTTAAATCTCACCTGATCCTGATCACACTGAAGAGTTACACGTGTACCAACACTCTCCTTTACATGGCATGACTCAGCATGTTTGACAGTGCCTTATCATGGCCATACTGCACCTCTCGGTTTATTCACTGTTTACTAAACATTACCAGCTGGGAACCTGTCCCATACATATTCTATCAGGCTGTAGTTTGAGCATCAGAGGCTGATTTGACAGGTGTCGGTGTCATGGCCCTCAGGCTCCGCAGGAACCAGAATAAGCCTCCCTGCCGCTTTTCGCCTCAGAGGTTTTGCATTGCAAATCACGTCATGATACCTTCAAAACAGACCTAAAGTTAACCTTCATTTTGACATGCTGGCTTGCCGCACAGTGCATTCACATTGGCAATATGACCAGGCATAATTCGTCAGGTGAAATTTCGTTTTGGGAGGGTGGTCAGAAAAATCAAGTTTGGCTGTCAAGTAGCAATGTCAGGGTTTTCAGGACAGGACCCAATCGCAGACCAGATGTAGAGACAGTTCAGGGTTTTTTCACCAAAGGGTAAAACACAAAAAGACACCTTTAGGAGTCCAAAAAAAGGCAGGGCAAAAAACCATCGAAACACGAACGCACACAGCTAAACCGATAGGAACCTCTCACCATGCAAAACTGACGAACCCACAAGAAACACAAGACAGACTGAACTTAAATACCAAAGGGGGGACTAGACAACAAGACACAGGTGAACTAAACAAGGGAAATTAACAAGACACAGGAGAAACAAATCAGGCAAACAAACAGGGTGATAATTGGGAACAGGTGAGGGGTGGAGACACGGACAACAACAAGGGAGCACATGGCATAACTAAACAAACACGGTAAAGCACATGGCGGGAACAAGGAAGGACTAGACACAGGAAGGAAACAATGGCAGACAGGAAGTAACATAAAAGGACGAAAGGGAAACAAAGTAAAAGCACGGGAAAAAACAGAGTACAGACCTGACATAACCCCCCCTCTAAGGGCCGGATTCCAGACAGCCCAAACCAAACTGAACTGAACTGAAGTCCACATAGGGTGGGTGGAGGGGGCCAAGGGCAAG
>NC_045169.1:16577567-16685067 GCF_900700415.2 Clupea harengus
GTTTCCCAGTGGCGGAATGAGGAGGTGCTGCCATCTGACCACTCCCAGGCATCTCTGAACAGGCCAATCCAGGTTTTAATCTTTATGTTTATGTTTTCCTTTATCTGGTCATTCTCTATCTGATTCCTCACACTGGCCAGGTCTGTGTGTTTCTCTCTGCAGTATCTCTGAGCATCTGCCCAGTTCTTTTCATCAGTAACCAGCACATAGGGATGTGTTGAGTTTTTCTCTGTGGTAATGCATGTGTCATGGTTAACTGAGAAACAGCACAGCTTTACAGTCTCAACTAATGTGAGTGCACATAAAGTCACAACAAACTGACTGATATACCTGCACAGTCTATGGTAAGAGTCAATAAGATCATAACCAACTGATTTGTTTATTTGCATAGTTTAGCAGCCTGTATTCAAGAGTGAGCGAGTAAGGCTGAGAGGAGTGGAGAGGATTAAGGCTTCTCACCATCATAGCAGATGAAGGGCATCTTCTTATCACACTTCTTACGGCGCCATTTCCCATTTCCTTTCATCACAGTGCAGTCCTTCTTATTAGTACCTTCTGGCGGGTCTGAGTCCCACTCCCTGAACTCTGCCCCATCCTCTCTGTACAAATCCCTGTCAGCCAGAGACCACTGCCACTTAGGACTGCTTCCCTGCTTCAGCCCAATCCAAGCATCTGTAGCACCTGCTTCATGCATTGTGCTATTTAACATCTTTAACATCTCTTTCATGTTGTCGATGGTGGCAAGGTCAATAAAATTCTCTTTGCAGTAGCGCTGAGCTTCAGTCCAGTTCTTTCCCTCTTTCACCATATGGAACTGACATGGCACACAGGAGGAGAGACTGCACAGATCGGAGAGGAGAGGAGAGGAGGAGTGACTGGACATACCTGAGAGGAGAGGAGAGGAGGAGTGACTACACAGACCTGAGAGGAGGAGAGGAGAGACTGCACAGACCTGAGAGGAGAGGAGAGAGGAGAGGAGAGAAGGAGAGGCTTCTGTCCAGTTCTTTTCCTCCTTCATCACATGGAACTGACGTGGCACACAGGAGGAGTGACTGCACAGACCTGAGAGGAGAGGAGAGGAGTGACTGCACAGACCTGAGAGGAGTGGAGAGGAGGAGAGGAGAGAGGAGGAGAGATGGCACAGACCTGAGAGGAGAGGAGGAGAAACTGCACAGACCTGAAAGGAGAGGAGAAGAGAGGTGGAGTGACTGCACAGGCCTGAGAGGAGAGAAGAGGAGCAGAGAGGAGAGAGGAGGAGAGATGGCACAGACCTGAGAGGAGAGGAGAAGAGAGGAGCGGTGAGGAGAGGAGAGGAGGAGAGATGGCACAGACCTGAGAGGAGAGGAGAGGAGGAGAGACTGCACAGACTGGAGAGGAGAGAAGAGAGGAGAGGAGAGACTGCACAGACCTGAGAGGAGAGGAGAGGAGAGGAGGAGACACTGCACATACAGAGGAGGAGAGGAGAGACTGCAAAGACCTGAGAGGAGAGGAGAGGAGAGGAGCAGTGAGGAGAGGAGAGGAGGAGAGACTGCACAGACTGGAGAGGAGAGGAGAAGAGAGGAGAGGAGAGACTGCACAGACCTGAGAGGAGAGGAGAGGAGAGGAGGAGACACTGCACATACAGAGGAGGAGAGGAGAGACTGCAAAGACCTGAGAGGAGAGGAGAGGAGAAGGGAGGAGCAGTGAGGAGAGGAGAGGAGGAGGCACTGCACAGATACTGCAAAGACCTGAGCTGATAGGAGAGGAGAAGAGAAGAGAAGAGAGGAGTGGAGGAGAGGAGAGGAGGAGAGACTGCACAGACCTGAGAGGAGAGGGGACGAGAGGAGGAAAGACTGCACAGACCTGGGAGGAGAGGAGGAGAGACCGCACAGACATGAGAGGAGAGGAGAGGAGGAGAGACTGCACAGACCTGAGAGGAGGAGAGACTGCACAGTCCTCAGAGTAGAGGAGGAGAGAGAGGGAGAGAGGGACAGAGAGGACAAGAGAGAGAGGGAGAGAGAGAGGGGACAAGAGAGAGAGGGAGAGAGGGACAGAGAGGACAAGAGAGAGAGGGAGAGAGAGAGGGGACAAGAGAGAGAGAGAGAGAGAGAGAGGGGACATAGAGAGAAAGAGAAAGAAGGAAAGGAAAAGAGAGGGCTGGCTGTGGGAGGTGGAAGAGTGCGTCCCAGAGGGTCCCACAACACGCTGGTCTGTCATGGGGAGCCTAAGAGTGACAGAATGGCCCCAGGAGAGGAGGAGGAGGAAGCAGAGGAAAAGAGAGGGGAAGAGCGGCGGACTGTCTGCCTAAGAGAGGGGCTGAGAGAGTCGGAGTGCTAGGCGGAGACGAGGAAGAGGAGGGTAGCAAGGTAGGCACTTCAATCTAGGCACACAGGGCTACTGCTGTTGCTGCTTCTGCTGCTGTTCTCTCACAACCTGCAAAGGAAAAAACAGAGAGAGAGAGAGAGAGAAGAAGACAGACAGACAGAGTGTGTGAGTGTGTGTGTGTGTGTGCTGGGTAAAAGAGAGATAGAGGAAAGGGCATAGTGTTGCTGAGAGGATATATAGGAAGGATCTGTAGAGAGAATCAAAGACTGAGAACTCAAATGAAGAGGAATCAGAGAGAAGGAAGGCGGAGGAAGTAGAAAAGGAGGAGTAGAGAGGATGAAGAGAGTGAGAGGTAGGGAAGTAAGGGGAGAAGAAGAGGAAGTTGTGAGCTGGTTCAAAGTCACTGGAGGAGCAAAAACCAAAGCCACAGATATCTTCAGCACTGGTCCACAGTGGCTACCTGGGAATAAGGAGCAGAGAGCCTCACCCCAGAAACTGGATTATGAACTTATGTGACTTATATACCAATGTGTGTGTGTGTGTGTGTATGTGTGTGTGTGTGTGTCTGCTTATATACCAATGTGTGTGTGTGTGTGTGTGTGTGTGTGTGTGTGCTTGTATGTATGCATATGTGTATGTATATGAATGTGTGTTGTGTGTGTGTCTGATAATGTGAACACCCCTGTATGTGCTGACCTTATGAAGCCCTCTTTCTGTGTATGAGGGGCTTATCAGAGTGGGGTACTCGGAGAACTGACCCCCCCACCTCCCCCCCACCCATGTGAAAATCTCCATCAGCCTCTGGAGCGGCACACTGTTGATGGAGAAAAAGGGTTTAGCACTGTGGAGTGTGTGTGTGTGTGTGTGTGTGTGTGTGTGTGTGTGTGTGTGTGTGTGTAAGGAAGACAGAGGTTAAGAGAGTGAAAGAAAAAGACCGCGTGCGAGACTGTTCGTCTGTCTGACTGGGTGTGTGTGTTTGAGCTTTGTTTAGGTAGATGTGTGCATGTTCAACAGACAAAAGAGTGAGAGAGTGAAAAGAGAGCCCTCACCTGTATTTGAGTATGTTTGTCTGTGGGTGTGTGTGTTTTTGGATGTGTGTGAGTGTGTGGATGTGTGTGAGTGTGTGTGAGTGTGTGGATGTGTGTGTTTGTGGATGTGTGTGAGTGTGTGGATGTGTGTGAGTGGGTGAGTGTGTGGATGGCAGCCAGTAGTGGTTGTGGTGCGTTAAAGGGTTGTTTGGGGGAGGGGATGGGGTGCTGATAGGTGGCTTGTGGGGGGGTGGGGGGTGCAGATGATGATGGTGGGGTGGGGGGTTAGTAGTACTTACTGTGGGGCACACACTTGTACTGGACCTCTAGGTACTTCTTGGTTCCTCCACACGGGTCGGTGAACACTTCATTCTTAGCCTTCACCTCACACTGCGTGTGGTTATTACAGCTGGGACAGAGAGAGAGAGAGAGAGAGAGAGAGAGAGGTGTTGTAGAGAGAGAGAGGGAGAGGAGTGTTGTAGAGAGAGAGAGAGAGAGAGAGGAGTGTTGTAGAGAGAGAGAGAGAGAGGAGTGTTGTAGAGAGAGTGAGAGACAGTGAGGAGTGTTGTAGAGAGAGAGAGAGAGAGAGAGAGAGGAGTGTTGTAGAGAGAGAGAGAGGAGTGTTGTAGAGAGAGAGAGAGAGAGGAGTGTTGTAGAGAGAGTGAGAGACAGTGAGGAGTGTTGTAGAGAGAGAGAGAGAGAGAGAGAGAGGAGTGTTGTAGAGAGAGTGGGGGAAGTCAAAGCAAGGCCATGGAAACAAGATGGAAGGAAGAGGAGGACGTGGAGATGCGTGGAGAAGGAAGAGAGACAAAGAGAAAGACGGAAACAAGGAAGCAGCGAAGGAAAGAGAGAAGGTAGAGAGAGAGCAAAAGAAAGAGGGGAGAAAAAAACAAAGTCAAGGATGGTTTAACACACACACACACACACACACTGTAGCGGTTCTACATGGAATTACGCCCCGGCGAGACCCCCTCCGAGCTCATCTCATGGTCATCACGATTGCAGATAACAACATCCCATACCAGCATTGTTCATGCACCGCAGGGAAAGATTAAATTAATTTACCTTCAGTTAATTTAACTCATCTGGAGAGGCACTGAGATGTAGACCTACGTTTATTCGTTTATTAACTAGCATTACCCTGTCCCTGACAGGGCAGTGTCCTAGCGTAGCTATGTCAGTTATTGGACAGCGTCAAACATCGGCCATTCTGTTAAACAATCAAAATGCTAAGTTTAATAATGGATTAACAATCGATATGCTCAGTTTAAAAATGGATTAACATGACAACGTGAACGTTTGCTGATAACACACGCAGTCCGATAATTAACACTGTTACGATAACTGTCTAGCTAGCTAGCGCAGCTAGTGAATAGCTAACGCTAGCTAGTTTTAACCAGAGATAACTTGCCTAAGCCTAGCATAACATCAGTGGTGAAAGTAAGCCGGTACTGTCAATGACAATAATGTGAATAATGAGTATGCCTATGATCATGCAGGCTTAGTTGATTACTTTAGCAGAGGAAAATTCCAACCTAACAAGTTCCATTTGGGAGACCCAGAGCATAGACGGATTATGAAACCATGGGCCCCTGGGCCTGGACATGTAAAAACTCCCCCCCCTTCACGAAAACACGCACGCACACGCACACACAAACACCATTAGGCATATATATATATATATATATATATATTATATTTGGATTTTACGGTCGAATTAGATACTAGATTGTATTGGGAAAGTAAACAGGTCAAAGTCTACTCCGTAACATCCACCTTCGGTGAAGTGTGCACTGCCCTGCTATTGTTTCTGACATTACATGTGACAGGGCAACAGCCGAGTGATTCTTTTCCAAATTGAAACTGATAAAGACCTACCTGAGGGGCAGCATGGGGCAGGGAGGCTGAATAGGCTGGCTATCCTGTCCATTGAAAAAGCAAATCATGCATCACCACTTTTATGTTTGAAAGGCGTTGTTCGGCAGGTGTGCTGTGCCTCTGGCTGTGCTCAGTCAGTTTGTCGGTCTTGACGTTCAGATTCTGCGCCTAAACTAGCGATATCATATTGTCTCATCACATGATCAAATAGAGACTTGACATTGGACAACAAGATACATATTACCCAGCAATCATCATTGCATATCTGTATATGACAAAAATAACAAAGAAAATAGGTTTTTTAATAGTTTCTATAGTTTATGTACGATAAGCATATAATTGTGTTATAGATTGCTACTGACGATTTCCCCCTAAAAATGATGAAAACCTAGCCTGGGTACCAGACGAACTTAGCCCCGCCCACAACATTTGAGGTCTGGAAGTTCGGTCTGGCACTGCTCCGTTGGGGAGAAATTATCAAAAATCAAAAAGCTGTTCGTACCAATCAAATTGTCAGGGCGGGCTTTATACGATGATGGACAGATGATCAATCATAACATAATCAACCACGTCACTTGGGTTGAATTCGTTTTTAACAAACATGGCTGTCGCTGGAGAGCTGAGATGTAGATGTTTAGATAGAGATGTTTTAGAAGACATCGACAGCGCATTCATTTTGAAAGAGGAACAGAGAAACGCGATCAGGGCATTTGTCGATCGAAAATATGTTTTTGCCGTCCTTCCTACGGGATTCGGTAAAAATTGTATTTATCAGCTGGCCCCAATGACAACTACGTTGCTCTGATTGGTTGTAGCTCTATCCAATTGAGCGAAGAGGCATTTTTTTCCTGGTTCGGTTGAAACACGCCCCATAATCAAACGTCAAGTCATAAAGTCAAGCGGAATATCCATTCCTCCCGAGATCCACAGTTTACCCAGCAAAAGCTCTGCCTCAACGGGCCGGCAGAGGAGACGCTGTGAGCGGAAGCAGAAGCGAGGCAAGCGGGCTGGTGTACGAGCTCGGCTAAAGGCTAACCCATCCAAACCACCACTTCCTTCAATTTTCCTTACCAATGTCCGCTCAATACGAAATAAACTGGACGAGATCAGACTACGACTCATGGCACAGAGGACGTTGACAAGCTGCTGTTAGACAGCAGCACACCAGACACAGCTATCCAGCTAGCAGGCCTCACCGTCTACCGGGCCCGACAGAACAGCTGACTCGGGTAAGAAGTCCGGTGGCGGTCTGTGTGTATTCTTAAATAACGGCTGGTGCACAAACGCAAGCATTGTCGAAAAGTATTGCTGCCCCGAACTGGAACTTATGCTTCTGAAGTGCAGGCCCTTCTACTTACTGAGGGAGTTTGGCATTGTTTACATCTGTGCTGTGTATATCCCTCCGGACGCTAATGCTAAACTAGCATTAGCACAACTACATGTCTACATAAGTAAAAGACTGGCCACACACCCAGACAGCGCATTCATTGTAGCAGGAGATTTTAACCGTGCTAATCTCAGATCTGTGCTCCCCACATTCCATCCAATTGTGACCTGTGCAACAAGAGGCAGTGTGACACTAGACCAGGTGTACACTAATGTTGTTAAGGCTTACAAAGTACAGTCTGACTCCCACCTAGGCCTGTCTTACCACCTCTCGCTGTTCCTGTACCCCTCACACCAACAAAGAATCAGAGTGACAAGGCCTACCACCAAGTCCATAACAGTGTGGAATGAGGATGCCATCCCTCAGCTACAGGACTGTTTTGACAGCACAGACTGGATGATATTTAACAGCCTGGAAGCTTCTGTTGACTCAAAACTGGCACTGGAGGAATACACATCTTCAGTTATGGACTACATCAACTTCTGCGTGAACAATGTCACAAGAAGGATTGTGAGAGTGTTCCCCAACCAAAAGCCATGGATGTGCAGAGAGGTGCGTACACTACTGAAGGCCAGAGACACAGCCTACAGATCAGGTGATGCACCAGTGTACAGCGTAGCCAGGGCAGCACTGAGAAGAGGCATAAAATCTGCAAAAGCCAAGCACAGGCAACGTGTTGAGCAACTTTTCCACACTCATCCGAGACAAGTATGGGAGGGAAAAAGGGCAATCTCGGACTACAAAGGGACTGCGTCATCCCCCCGACCAGCTGTGCTACCCTGACTGAAGAGCTGAATCAGTTCTATGCACGGTTCGACAGGGACAACAGTGGTCAGCTGCCTCTGTCCCTACCCTCTGACGATGCTGCACCCACTCTGAGCCCCCACGAGGTCAGACTCTGCTTGAAAACCATCAACCCCAGGAAAGCGGCAGGACCAGATGGTGTGGCAGGCCGCGTACTAAGGAATTGCGGTGACCAGCTGACAGAGGTTTTTACAGACATTTTTAACCGCTCTCTAGCCCTTTCACATGTCCCCCCATGTTTCAAAGCATCAACCGTCATACCTGTGCCAAAAAAGACCGCGGTCACATGCCTGAACGACTATAGGCCAGTGGCTCTCCCCCATACCTGCTAAATGTTTGGAAAGGCTGGTCATAAAACACACAAGAGGCATCACACCAGCTTCCTTTGACCAACACCAATTTGCCTACAAAGCGAACAGATCTACAGAGGATGCAGTAGCCCTGCTGCTTCACACTGCACTGGAGCACCTGGAGCTAAAGAACACTTACATCCGTATTCTCTTTATAGACTACAGTTCTGCTTTCAATACGATCCTTTCAGGCAAACTCATCTCCAAACTTCAGGACTTAAACCTCAATGCTACACTGTGTAACTGGGTATTGGACTTCCTGACCAATCGCACACAGAGAGTACAACTGGGGAAGCACCACTCTTCGAATCTGACCATCAGCACTGGCGCCCCACAAGGTTGCGTGCTCAGCCCACTATTATACACTCTCTACACCCATGACTGTACGCCCTCCTGCCCATCCAACTACATCTTCAAATTTTCAGATGACACAACAGTGCTTGGCCTCATCTCCAACAACGATGAGGCTGCCTACAGGCAAGAAGTGGGAAACCTGGCAGTCTGGTGTTCTGAGCACAACCTCAGTCTCAACTTAAAGAAAACAAAAGAGATGATCATTGACTTCCGGAAGTCTGCCCAGCACAATCACCATCTCCCACTCCACATCAACGATGAAGAGGTTGAGCGAGTCACCTCTTTTAAGTTTCTGGGTCTAACGCTGACGGAGGAGTTGTCCTGGGACAACAACACAGCTTCCGTCTTAGGGAAAGCCCAGCAACGCCTCTTCTACCTCCGGAAGTTGAGGAAAGAACACCTGTGGGTGAGGGTTAGTAGATGGGTAAAACAGACGCACAGGCTCAGTGGGAGTGACGAGGTGTGGGTGGTCACTGCCTATGAGCAGCAGTGGTTTGATGTGGTTCTTGAACTGCTGGAGGGGTAGCCCGGACAGATGCTTATACTTCTTCTGGAGTGATTCTATTGGGTAAGTATGATCAGCAAGGTCGATGCAAGCTGCTGTGAAGGCGTTGGTGATGCGATAGCGGGTCTTTGGCCAAGCTTTGGTTGAGATGAGGAAGGTGACACAGTCGCCCTGGAGGGTTTGCGTGTCCTGCCTGATGGTGCGTAAAGCCAGGGTTTCTGGTGTGCCTTGGAGGCCTAATTTCTGAGCGGCAGTGGGCAGCAGCATCGTTCTCTCCGATCCATCGTCCAGCACTGCATATGTATCGAGGGTGCGGCTGCCATAGTGCAGGGACACTGGAACGACTTTGAGAAGGATACGGCTGCCCTCTGTTGGTCGGTCGAAGTAATACACCGTTGTTGACGCCTCGCCTCTATCCTGAGTCACCACTGCCTGTGTTGTTCCTTTCTGCTGCCCCGTGTTGACATCATGTAGAACTTGTAAATGGCGACCGTTGCACAGCCTGCAGAGCTTCTTCAAATTGCACTGTGCTGCTTGGTGTGAGCGAGCACAGCGCCAGCATCTTTTGTTGGACTTTATCCACTCCGTCAGCTGGTCTTTGTTGAGTTTACTTATGGCTGCACACTGGCTTAGGTGGTGTTCACGGTTATCACAGAAGGCACAGTAAGGTGAAGGCTTACCATTGGTGGGAGAGCTACTGGGAGGATTAATTTCCTTCGGCGTGATCTCTGATCCATGCAGCACAGTGACAGGACGTTTTCCGAATTGCTTCGGGCTATTCTGGTCTTTGGCTGCTGTGGAGGATAGCTGACCATCGAAATCTTGGCACCAGGACTCATACTTCAGGTCGTTGAGGGTGTAGGTATTGCCTGACCGACTGAACATGCATCTGCGGAACTCCGCTCGCTGCTCGGGGGGTAACTTACTAAGCAGGCGAGCAACATGGGAACCGCACTGCAGCTCCACTTCTCCATCAGCGCCAAGAGTCTTTAGCATACCCACCAGTGCTTAAACAGTTCTGAGCTGTCAGGTGGTAACAAGTTCTCTAGGGCGATCTTGAGGTGAGCAAACTCACCAGGATCTCGGTGTGAGAGATGGGGAATGGTTGGACGAGGGCCACGGTACGCTGTGTCCAAGTTGGTGCTCTGATAAGACGGTCTTGAGTACATGGACATCTGCCTTGGCGTGTAGAGAGGGCGCTGAGGAGGTGGCGGGTGCTGAACAGGCTGTTGGCGGCGTGCAGGTGGGTTTACAGGCACTTCATATGGCGTGGAGGTGAACCTGGGTGGTGCCGGAGCCACACCGGACCAGGCAGGCGGCTGTAGCGGGGTAGCCGCAGGAGCATAGATGGGGTGTCTAGCCCTGGTGGGTCTCCGAGCTGAGGCTGCTTGCAGCAGCTGGTCTGGTGTTGACTGGTTCTGCTTGACTGCTAAAGTCTCATCTTTCATGCCTTGCAGTTCACTCATAAGTCTGTCGAGGCGTTCAATCACAGGTTGGTTGCTGGTTGCCTCTCCGTCGCACAGCGGCGGTGGCGGTGGGGGTCATCATCCTCATCGATGTTCACTGGGTTCAGGTGGTTGTCGGATGCCTCTTGTGACTGTTGGAAGCTGCGTGTAGTGCTGACTAGCTGTTGCATGTCTGCGCGGACTGCTTTCAATTCTTCCAGGTCGGCAGACATACGCTGACAAGACTTCTGAAGCAGGCGCCGCTCACGCTGGATCTCCTCTAACTCTGTTCTGAAGACTGTGCCTTGCTGGGTTTCGTGGCGTGGGCCATAACTGGGGGTAAGATGATCACGTGACCTCTCTTCTCCTCTGTCTTGACGTAGCTGGTGGGCTAGCTGTTCCTCTTGGTCATGCAGCAGACGGGGGTGGGTGCGTAGCATGCATCGCTTTTGTGGAGGGCAGCATCCCAGTTCAGCAGCGGGCGTATTGGAGTAGAATACTGAGAGGTGAGGGTGGTCTTCTCGGCCGCTCCCTTCATGTGAGTCATCTGTTCTTTTCTGTTTCCGCGCCAGTGAGATCCAAGGTCATGGAGATTTACCTCATAGTCTTCAAAACGAAGAGGGGGGTGTCTGGGGCGTGCACCATAGGCTTCAAACCCTTGAAGATCCATCTTGATCTAGATTGAGTGCGATGTATCTCCGGCTCGATGGACCATTAATGTGGGTGAGGGTTAGTAGATGGGTAAAACTGTGTAGGTAGGGTAGGACTGTATAGGGGCTGTTCTTATTCTATCATCACACACAATCCTGAGTGTCGGCCAGAACACCACTTCAAGGCCAGGATGTTCAGGGCAGGAGAGGTGCACGCTGAGATGAGGCAAGGATGAAGCGAGATTTGATGTAACCACTTTGTATTGGAAACGAACCAGGAATACAGGAATTCTCTAACAGAGATATTCAGTATGTTGCAAGCAACCAGTGTGTTATAACAGTGTGTGTGGAGTATGTGTGGTTATCTTTCATAGACGCACACGTCGAACTAAAGGGGTTTCTTGGTCTCAACACATGAAAGGTATGGAATTGCTGCTTCAATAGGGCGACACAGTAAAGTATAACAATGTGCGTTCTCTCTCAGGCATGACGTTGGTGCTGCTAATAACAAATTAAGAGTCCTTCAGCATGAAAAGGAAAAATATCATATTAAATGGTAAATAAGTCCAGAGCCTTTTTTACAACACCTTCCTCAGAGACTACTGAGCAACTTCTACCGCTGCGCTATAGAGAGTGTGCTGACATGCTGCCTGAACGTATGGTTCTCCAGCTGCACAAAGTCAGAGGCTGATTAAAACAGCGGGAAGGATCATCGGAGCAGAGCTGCCCGACATCTATTCCATCTCCTCCTCCCGTTGCCTGCAGCGTTCAAATCGCATCCTCACAGACCTTCCCCACCCTGCCCATTATCTGTTCCATTACTCCCGTCAGGGAAAAGGTTCAGATCGACAAAAGCGCGCACCTCCAGAATGGCAAAGAGCTTCTATCCTCGTGCAATAAGGCTTCTCAACAGCTCACCCAAAAACACCCCCCCCCCCCCCCCCCCCGTCTGCCCCGCCCCCATGGACTGCACTCTTAACACTCTACCCTGCAACTATTGATGCACCTCAATGTATATATATATATATTTCTTTTTTAATTTACTCAGGGATATTTATTTATCTATTTATTAATTGTTATTTATCATTATTTAGCTGTGGCAGTTAATGTCCACAGCAACTTAAGTTTTTAGCTGTCTGTTGCTGCCTCTACTGTCTCGTTGTTTTTGTGACAATGACAAATAAAGTACTTTGAACTTTGAACTTTGATAATCACAGCCCTATGACAGACACACAAACACACCATAAATCCCTCTCCTTCTATTGGCTTTGTCACTCTCTCACTCTCTTTATCTTCCCATCATCTTTCCTGCGGCAGTCTGCCTCTATCCCCTCAGCAATCCCCCTCTCTCCTCCAGATCTCTCACTCTGTCTCATCCTATCTATCCCTCGCTCCTGCTCCCTCCGTCCATTACCACGGTGATGGATAGCTGGAAGAGGGAATCCACATCACACACCACATGTGCATTCACACACATCACATGCACACAGACCACACATATACACACACACAAACAAACACAGAGACTGACACACACACAAACACACCACAAATCCCTCTCCTTCCATCGGCTTTGTCACTCTCTCACTCTCTTTATCTTCCCATCATCTTCCCGCCTCTATCCCCTCAGCAATGCCCCTCTCTCCTCCAGATCTCTCACTCTGTCTCATCCTATCTATCCCTCGCTCCTACTCCCTCCCTCCATTACCACGGTGATGGATAGCTGGAAGAGGAAATCCACATCACACACCACATGTGCATTCACACACATCACATTCACACAGACCACACATATACACACACAAACACACACACACACACCATACTCACAAACACCACATAAATACACAAATACACACTCATGCACAACTATTAATCCACACACACACACAGTGCGATATAAACACTCTCTGCGCAGAGGTATACTACTGCGATATCTCACACTCACAGGCCATCAGGGCCTCACGAACAAAATGAAATGACTCACACATAAGCATGTGTGCACAACACTCGCACACACACAAACACACACACCTCTGTGACATGATCTCAAAAGCTTTGGCCAGTTTACAGTTCACACTGTTAATAGGAGGTGTGGGGCAGATCTTGTCGTTGGTGCGACCGTAGTTGGCCGTCTCAATCATGATGACATCACTTCCTGGACAGCACAGCTTGATGGGGTAGTTCTCGCACGCATGGGCAGAGCAACTCAAAGCTGCGCAGGAGAAGAGGATAAGAAAAGAAGAGAGGAGAGAGAGAGAGAGAGAGAGGAGTGTTGTAGAGCGTTGTTGTAGAGAGCAATTTAAAAAACACACCCACATAGATAAGAAACACATTACATATAGTATTGTGCCATAGCATGTGGTTATTATGAATGAGGCATGATTGTTTTTATTCATGCAGACTGTCATAACATAGATATGTCCTTTTCATCTAGATTACAACGAGGACAGAACAATGAGGACAAAGAGATCTTCTGTATCCTCCATAGCTCTGGTTCTCTATTACAGCTCTTGAGTTTGTTGAACATATGTAAACAAACGGATGAAAAGCATGCATGGAAAAACACCTCCTCAGCGTCATTACTGTAGCTGTAGAAGCAACAAAAGATATATATAGACACTTATATATATATATATATATATATGTGGCGCAACCCTTTCCACACTGAATCACATCTTGACTGGGTGTCCTAAATCACTTGGAGAAGGCCGATACAGGTGGAGGCACGACAAGGTTCTTATGGAAATCGCCAACTGGGTGGAACAACAGAGGCTCAAAGCAAACAAACATCAGCTAACACCATCCCAGTCTGTCAATTTCCAAAGAGAAGGGGATACGATTCCCAGGGCAAGAACAACTGCCAAGAACCTACCCTCCATTTTGCATCGAGCGTCCGACTGGGAGATGCAAGTGGATCTGAAGGAAAGATCACTTCGACCAGACATGATTCTTCTATCCAGGAGCACAAAGACCATCATAGTAGCCGAACTCACAGTGCCCTGGGGGGTCAGGCTAGCCATCTCTCACCAACTGAAGAAAGCAAAGTACCAAGATCTGATCGACGAGGCTCTCCTTAAAGGATGGCACGCAACTTCCAATTGAAGTTGGCTGCCGTGGTTTCCCAGCAACATTAGTGCGTTATTTCTTACAGAGGGTTGGCTTGGAACCCAAGCATTTGAAGAAAGCCACTAGGGAGATAGCCATGGCAGCTGAAACCAGCTCAAGATGGCTGTGGCTGACCAGAGATCGCAATTGGAACCCTTCTGCAGGTGAAGGTTAATCTTCACTACCCCACTCAGGCGAGGCGTACAGGCTTAGGGGCGAAACGCTGGTGACCCTGAGATACCTGCTGAGGATGCAGAAGGGTTTTCCAACAATGCAAGTGCTCTGACCACACTTCCACCAATGAATACACCGTAAGGAGGAACCTGTAACACCATATCGTAGCTCCTGCAGTTTTCTGCTTGTAGCAAATTATCTCTGATGTTTACTTCACCTATATATATATGGGCCATTCTACCGGTGGTGCAAAGTCAGGTTGGAAATATTTTGAAAATGTGTATGTTTTATTCCCAAAACTTTGTCTGTTTGTATATTGAACTATATCTAAAGCACACATTTCTAGTAAAAGAACCATCAATTTTTATGTTGTATTTTCAGAATGTGTTGGAATGTTTTTCCTCTCCCAAAAATTGTCACTACCGAAACATAGTAATACACTATGATAAAAGAGTATTATTATTAACCTGTTCAGATTGTGTTTCCTTCCCTTCTCTGAAGAGTATTTTTACAAATATTTCTTGAAGGTTTTCACAATGAAATCAATAAAAATGAAATTTTCACCAAATTTCAAAGTTCAATTTATACAATTCATCTTACCATTCCATTTTGTCACTACCGAAACGATCATGTCACTACCGAAACTTTACCATATGTTTTGGTAGTGTGTTTGTTTCGGTAGTGACTGTTTCGGTAGTGACAATTCTAGCTAACTTTGAGCATAAATAAATAATTCTAGCAAGTACATGGCTAGCAAACAAATCTTTGAAGAGGTGTACACACAAACAAACATAATACTTTGCATAAAACCCCAAAAAGTTTACTTAATTGAAGAAAAATATGTGTTCGGTAGTGACCATTCTTAAGGTTACACACTGATTTTCAGACTTTGGAACACAGTTATATCAAAAGTATTGGATCTAGCTACTTACCATTCAGCCATGAGGGACAGGGATGCAGTATCACTGCCTGGTTATACATACAGGGGTGTGGCTAAAAACTAGGCTCAGCCAATGGACTAAAACTCCTGTGTTTCGGTAGTGACATGAAAACTATGGACATGATTTTTTTTATTAAACCCACAATAAATCAAAATCTTCCAAGTTCTATTTAAACTTAATCATAAGATCTTTGAAATTAGATCATTGAAAAAATTCAAAAAAATGTAAAAAGTGTTATTTACAGAAATTGAAATTTAGATGTCAGGGTTGGGGACAGCTACTTCCCAATAGAAAGTACCCTATAAATGATGATTTTGTATATATTTAGTGTATCCCTCTCATTTAATGTCTTGGGTTTAAATAGACCATAACAAATTCTTAGTAAATGTCTATGTCTGAATACTTAATTGTTTTGTAAAAAGTTTTTCTTGTTGTAGGACCACACTTTGCACCAATTCGGTATAATGGCCCATATCGAGCTGTGAAAAATAACGCGTTAACACGTTATGATTAAATTACAGGATTAACGCGTACATTTTTTTTTAACGCATTTAACTCATGCGCAGAATGAGCTTCAAATACCCACAATTCCACTCAATCTGCACTAGTCGCTGTTTCTAATGCAGTCAGACGGCAGCTGCTAATCAAACAAACAAACAACATGGATAATTCTGATGAACCTGAGGACTTTCTGGATGGGAAGTTCGTGTTCCAAAAAACCAAACATGGAACATTCAATAAAACCAAAGTGATATGTACACTCTGCGGGAAGACGTTATCGTTTCACCGTAGCAAATGCGTTGGTCGGCGAGGGGAGTTCAAGTTGAATGCGCCACACCACCCTCACTTAACAACGTAGGCCCCTTGAGTAAATCTGCCTGTGACAAGTTAACTAGCACTGTTGGCAAATGGATTGCAAAAAGCTGTAGACCGATTCATATTGTTGAGGACGAGGGGTTCATCGAAGTTTTGCGAGCATCAAAGCACCGCAAAGACGCACAATAATGACAAAAATCCACGAGCTGTATGAAGCTGAAAAGAAAAAAAAGGAAAATGACTTGGCTGCTACGAAACATGTGGCGCTGACGGGATCACTGGACCTCTGTGAGTAACGATAACTACCTGGGTGCAACTGCACATCTAATCACCAACGAATGGAAGTTAAAGTGGTTTACACATGTTAAATGTATATATCCGTCTTTTGTCATAAATCTTGTTGTTCTCACAAAAATATACCGAGAAAATTGGTAATATGTGATTAATCATGATTAATCCACAGAAACCTGTGATTAATTTGATTAAAAATTGTAATCATTTCACAGCCCTAATATATATATATATATATATATATATATTGGAACCTTAATGGCAGACATGGAAATGTCACACAGCTACTGAGAAGATCAAACAGCACAGATGTACAAAAAAACACCCTTTGGAGCTATTAGCGTTTTTTTGCGGGGAAAAAAAGAACAAAGATAATGCAACATGGTATCTTCAGTGACACCCAGGAATATTTACTGGTCATTTCACAGTGTTCCTCGCTGTAAATGCCAGCTTATGTTTGACTCTGCTGCACAGCACATGGAGAAGATCACAGTTGAGACACACACACACATACACACACACACACACACACACACACACACTTTGCCATGTTAGACAGGGTGGGGCAGATTGGGGTGGGGGGCACAGACACCGTCACCCAACCTCCTCATCCCTCCCTCCCTTCCTCCGTCTGAAGCCTCCTCCACGTGGTGGCTGTCATTTGCACGTGCCCACTCTGTCTCCTTATCAGGGCTGTGGTGGAGAGGGGCGGTGGGGGCCGGGGTGAGGGGCAGTCCATGGCGGGCTGGTGGAACGGTGGGGGTGAGGGGCAGTCCCTGACCTCATTAGTTGGTTGGAGTTAGTGACCACTAATTTTAAAACACGAGGTGAAACGAAACTAACCTTAGATCATAGGTGCTCAACAATAGACATATGAAGGTTTCGGTTTTCCAAGAGACCCCTAAAGTCAGATGAGTCATCAGGTAAGAGATTATGGTTCCTTAGTGTGTGCACCTGCAGCCAAGGCTATGACTGCTAGAGCAGGAGCCTGTCCCTCATATAATCTCAACAACCAGAGGCCACTATCCTGTACTTCCGCTGGTCAACCAATTAAAGGCTAACAAAAACAAGGTCATGGATCTGATTGCCTGGGAGCCTACCCACCAATTAAAAGATATACCTGACCCATATTATAAAGTGCTTCTTAATATGTAAATGGCCTCAAAGCAAGGACACGTTCCTTATATAGTACAATTTATACACATGGGTAATTTTAAATTACAAATGAGCAGATAAAAGAACATTGAAAATGAAGAGATTTAGAAAGTGACCAACAGCATAAGCCCTTCACTAAAACAGTAATGACACACCAGTTGAAGGGCTTTGGAATTAGGAGGCCACCATACAGATCTCTAACGCTCTAGAGTGGAAACAGAATCCAGACCAAGACTTCTCTATCCTGAATTCATCTCAGTGATTAAGCATGAGATCAGCCGTACACAAAAAAAGCTCTGTCATCACTCAGTAGTTCTACTGTAGTCAGGCAACAGTGTGGTCAAACAATAACTGGGTGGCCTTGTTCTCACACTAAAGGCTGCCAGCCTCTGGCTCAACAGTAGCATTCTTCAGCGTCCATGATGGCTGTTTCGGATTGAGTCGGAATCAATCTCCCCATCTCCCTCTCTCTCCCTTCTCTCTCTCTCCCCCATCTCCCTCTCTCTCTCACTCTCCCCATCTTCCTCACCCCCATCTCCCTCTCTCACCCTCTCTCTCTCTCTCCCCCATCTCCCTCTCTCTCTCACTCTCCCCATCTTCCTCACCCCCATCTCCCTCTCTCACCCTCTCTCTCTCTCTCCCCCATCTCCCTCTCTCTCTCACTCTCCCCATCTTCCTCACCCCCATCTCCCTCTCTCACTCTCTATCTCTCTCTCTTTTCTAAACTTTCTCTCTCCCATCCCCCCTGCTGTGTCTGGCTGGTTGGCTGGGGATTCGCTGAGAGCAGAGCAGATGGTGTGGTGATGTCCGTGTGGCAGAGCACTGCGAGCAATGGCATCTGTTAGCTGCCCACTAAATGTTAGTGAAATATAGCTTGTTAATCTTATTAAACCGATTATCATACATGGTTGAATATTCTTGAGAATGGCAGGATCCATGTTTAGTCATTTTAAGTGTTTCCTAGGCTAATAAGATTAATAAGATTAGCAAGCTATATTTCACTGACATTTGGTGAGCAGTTACCAGATGCCATTGCTTGTGATCTCGGACAATGTCCATAACCACGACGGGTGGTTTGTAGTCCACATAGACACTATAATGTGATTGGCTAAAAATGGAAGAGATCTGATCGGCTGCAGAGAATATCTTTTAGAAAAAATGCATTTGTGAATCTAAACGCGTTAGGAAAGTTCCAAAAATCCACACAGAAGAATGCAGGGATTTATAACTCGTGTTTGTCAGGTTGCAAACAAATGTCATGGTGTCATTTATTTGTGAATCACAAAATACATACAATACACACACACACGTCAAGAGCATACTGACCTGAGAACAGCAGTGTGGTAATGAGAAGCAGAGTCATCACTGAGGGCTTTGAGATAGCAGATAGTAAGTCTGCTAGGCTCTGATATAGCAGATAGTAAGCCCGCTAGGCCCACTCAACCATCTTTAGGTCACCATCACATCTGATTGTGATAACACTGTTTGTGACTGAATTCCCATCAAGTAGAAGAATAGTGCGCCCTGGTGACTTACCCTCATAGCAAATGAAGTTTAAACGATGCTGACAGCCTACATCGTTCCACTGACCACTGGAAGTAATCTGAGCGCAGAACCCATCCGAACTGTCGCCATAATTGGGTTCTCCAGTTTTCCAGTGGCGGAATGAGGAGGTGCTGTTGTCTGACCACTCCCAGGCATCTCTGAACAGGCCAATCCAGGCTTCAGTGACAGACTCTAGGAATGTCTTTATCTTATCATTCTCTGTCTGATTCCTCACACTGGCCAGGTCTGTGTGGTTCTCTCTGCAGTATCTCTGAGCATCTGTCCAGTTCTTATTAAGAGCAGTAACCCGCACATAGGGATGTGTGGAGTTTCTCCCTGTGGTAATGCACATGTCATGGTTAACTGAGAAACAGCACAGCTTTACAGTCTCAACTAATGTGAGTGCACATGAAGTCACAACAAACTGACTGATAGACCGGCAAGGTAAGGGTTAATGAGGTCATAACCAATTGATTTGTTTACCTGCATAGTTTAGCTGCCTGTATTTAAGAGATAGTGAGTAAGAAGGCTTCTCACCATCATAGCAGATGAAGGTTTTTTTGTCATTACACTCCTCACTGTCCCATGACCCATCTCCGTCCATCAACATACAGTCCCCGTCATGATCATCTGAGTCCCACTTCCTGAACTCTGCCCCATCCTCTCTGTAGAAATCCCTGTCAGCCAGAGACCACTGCCACGTAGGACTGCTTCCATTCTTCAGCCCAATCCAAGCATCTGCAGCATCTGTTTCATTCATTGTGCGATTTAACATCTTCATCTCCCTCATGTTGTCGATGGTGGCGAGGTCAGTGAACTCATCTTTGCAGTAGCGCTGAGCTTCTGTCCAGTTCTTTTGCTCCTTCACCACATGGAACTGACGTGGCACACAGGAGGAGAGACTGCACAGACCTGAGAGAAGAGGAGAGGAGGAGTGACTGCACAGACCTGAGAGGAGAGGAGGAGTAACTGCACAGACGGGAGAGGAGAGGAGAGGAGAGGAGAGGGGAGGAGAGGAGAGGAGGAGAGACTGCACAGACCTGAGAGGAGAGGAGAGGAGGAGTAACTGCACAGACGTGAGAGGAGAGGAGAGGAGAGAAGGAGAGACTGCACAGACCTGAGAGGAGAGGAGAGGAGGATAGACTGCACAGACCTGAGAGGAGAGGAGAGGAGAGGAGGAGAGACTGCACAGACCTGAGAGAAGAGGAGAGGAGGAGTGACTGCACAGACCTGAGAGGAGAGGAGAGGAGGAGTAACTGCACAGACGTGAGAGGAGAGGAGAGGAGAGGAAAGGAGGAGAGACTGCACAGACCTGAGAGGAGAGGAGAGGAGGAGTAACTGCACAGACCTGAGAGGAGAGGAGAGGAGAGGAGGAGTAACTGCACAGGCCTGAGAGGAGAGGAGAGGAAGAGAGAGAGAAGAGGAGAGGAGGAGTGACTGCACAGACCTGAGAGGAGAGGAGAGGAAGAGAGACTGCACAGACCTGAGAGGAGAGGAGAAGAGAGACTGCACAGACCTGAGATGAGAGGAGAGGAGGAGTGACTGCAGGGACATGAGAGGAGAGGAGGAGAGGAGGAGTGACTGCACAGACCTGAGAGGAGAGGAGAGGAGAGGAGGAGTGACTGCACAGAACTGAGAGGAGAAGAGAGGAGAGGAGGAGAGACTGCAGACCTGAGAGGAGAAAAGAGGAGGAGTGACTGCACAGACCTGAGAGGAGAGGAGAGGAGGAGAGAGAGGAGAGGAGAGGAGAGGAGGAGTGACTGCACAGACCTGAGAGGAGAGGAGAGGAGAGGAGGAGAGACTGCACAGACCTAATGCTTGCAAAACATTCACGTATGATAGGTTGGGACAGTCCACAGTTAAGTGAATTGAGTTAAAAGTTATAAAATGCTTTTTGGAGATAAATGTTCATGCCATCCAGTTTTAGAATGGGTGTAGTTTGTTAGTTCATGTTAAAGTCAAAGTAATGGATAGAAAATGAGTTTAACAGAAATAAATATTTTAAAGAATAACTACTTGTAGTTGGTATAGGCCCACAAAGAGTCAGTTCTTACATTTAGAATTACACACTTAAGTATTACTGAATAAGAAATTATGGTTTTAAGAGAATGTGTTTACTGAAAAGACTCTTATAACAAAGCAGAGAAAAGTGATGAGTTTTGAGTTAACAGAATAAGTGAAGTGTGAGATTCTGTATGATTGCACCACAGGTCAAAGGTCACGCCTTTTCCAGTCAAGACAAGCTACCCGTACACACAGCGGAGTAAATAGATGGTGGTCGTAGTGCACAATGACTTTAACATATGACATGAGATATGTGTGCTGTAAAATCTGTCATCAGATATGTGTCTTGAATAATGGACTCTAACCTGTAAGTGATCAAACATTTACATTTACATTTACATTTAGTCATTTAGCAGACGCTTTTGTCCAAAGCGACGTACAAGGGAGACAATATTCAAGCTACGAGCAATAGAACCTGGTGTAACAATAAATAAATACTACTTTACATTAGAAATATAACAAAATGAAATCAAAAGAAAGAAAGAGTGCAGAAGTGTAACTGCTGTAATTGCAAGTTACGCACTAGTCAAACTGTTGAAGACAGAATAAACAAAGACCGGAAATGTCTGGACGACATTTAGTTAAGCAGGGGAGAGTGTAGCATAATGTGGCAGACCCCCCATTTTTGTCCTTTCTTTGGTCCCTTTACATGCTCTTGTGGCCTTTTGTTTTTCTATTATTCTATATAGTTACATGTTGTAGCCTGTAGATGGCAGTATAAGAACATGAATAAGGAAGATTTTCATGAGAGCAAAAGTGGAACGTTGAGTTGAACGAGAGTTGAGAGAGAACGCGAAGAAACCAGACGTGATTCTGTCGATGTGAGCCGTAATTCTGTGAAAAGTTCAAATAAATGAAGACAACTTTCCCAGCATGCTGTTGAGAGCATTACTTTCTTCAAGTGTGCAACATACACACACACACAAACATCTGATCAAAATACACACAGATCCACAGATCCAACATACACACACACACACACAAACATCTGATCTAAATACACAGAGATCCACACACATGGAGAATGAACAGGTCCACACACACTCACAGACAACTGGGGGGTATTCGTCGTAGCTCGCTAAGCTGTTTAGCGAGCTAATTTTCAGGCTAAGATAAAAATAACGGCCCTCTTTTTGGTTCGTGGAAGCAACTTTCGATAAATCACCATAGTAACATATCAATTAGCACTAACCTGCTCCAGCGCAGGCTAACTTGCTGGATAAGCTTGCCACACGCTGGATAAGCTTGCCACACCCCCGGAAAAAGGAGGGATCCCATTGACTGATATTAGATAGTTAGATTAGCGTAGGGAGAGAGTTCTTTGCGATCGCCAAGATCCATTATTCCATCATGATGAGTTCTTGTATGAGCACTACTGATTCAGCCGACAAGGAATAATTCATTTACAAGACCTTCTAGAGTCATTTATTGCAAACACCACAGTCGAACATTGACTGTCTTGCGCTTTTTGCGAGTGGTACATTTTTGTAGTGTCGGCGATGCGGAGAACAAAGCACTCATAATTATATGACAGTGTTGATAAGAATAGAGAGAAATACACACAATTTATTTTCACTGCTTCAATTTATTGCATTTGTTACTAATACATTTACATTTAGTCATTTAACAGACGCTTCTATTCAAAGCGACTTACAAGGAAATGTAAAACTACACCGAGTTTGGAGGTGAGGGGAATCGAACTTGCAGTTACTAACCGGCAGCAGTATCCTCTTTACCAGGTGACACTTGCCGTCGCTCATTCATACATAGATATCACCACAGACATCCTCACACACCGCTTCTTGTTTCGCTCTCACAGAGGTGGCGGTGTTGAATTTTGCCATGATTATGGTCTTGTATTCTTCATAAGCGTTCATGTTCATCTCCAGCTCGCCAGCGGAGAAAAAAAGAGCCCTTTTCTTTGAGTTTAGAACTATTATACCGTTAGAAAATCATTGTTTTGGTGATCAACCTTTCCTGCCTTTTGAAGTAGGACGTGCACGCGCAATTGCGCTGATAAGTTTAGCATGGTTGAAATTAACCACATGATTTGGATACGGATCAGCCGTTGACGACCCGATATTTCCTGTTCTCAATCAGCTCGCTAATGTTAACGGGCTAAAAGGACAATTGATTAACTTAGCTTCAGCCCTTACGACGAACGGGGCCATGGGCCTGTAGATAAGCACACATAAACATACACACATATAAAGTACGAATACGAATGGACAAACACACACACACACGTCAAGAGCAGACTGACCTGAGAACAGCAGTGTGGTAATGAGAAGCAGAGTCATCACTGAGGGCCTGAAGAGAGAAGATAATTTAGAGACGCTGGAGATACTGGCACACGTCACACAGTGAGGGAAATAAACAAAGTAAAACACAGCGTTAGGTGTTTCTGACACACTCACTCACACAATCACAATCACATACACATACACACACACACACACACACACACACACACACACACACACACACACACACACACACACACACACACAATCACACACACTTACACACAGACTCACATACACACACACTCAGACACACAATCACACACACACAGCGTTTAGTGTTTCTGACAAAAGTGCCGTTGCTCCACCCATGCAATCCACCCACAATTTGTTGTGAACTCAGTCATTTTTCATTCCGGGCAACCCTCACACTCCAATGCTCCATGTGCAGTCACATTTCCAGCAATGTGTGTGAGTGTGTGTTTGTGTATGTGTGTATGTGTGTGTGTGTGTGTTTGTGTATGTTTGTGTGTGTGTTCTGACTACGATACTAATGCGCCTGACTCTTCAGCATTGCTATCAAAAGTGCAGGTTTGTTGTCCTGTAGATCCGGGTTGAAGGCTGGGTGGGCTGAGTGCTCTCTCCCTTTGCTACAGGAGGACACTCTTAATGAAGCAGTTGCATTAGGATGAACATTAGTTACAGTCATCTTCACACTTGTCTCAATACCATGTCCACTTTTTCAAAACTCTTCACACACACCTCAGCACATCAGTTAACCTTTGGTGCAAAATGCACTACAACCACCAAAACACTTCATACTTCACCCAAAAATGACTCATGCTGCCATAACTATAGCATATGCCCTCTCCCATTAAACTACTTTATCACTCAATGTGCAATGAACTACATAACACAGTAATTTGAAGCATTGCAAAATGCATATATTATGTGTTGCTGTGTCCTCTATTGTGCACAGTTTAGTGTTGTATTGCAAAAGAAAAGAAAAATGTATGACACCTTGTAAATATTTTTATATAAAATAAAGTAGAGTAAAAATGAAATTCAGCAAAATGCCTCAAAATGCCTTGACTTTTCTTTCCCAATACAGTAAGTGAAACAACAACACATGACACTTCCACTAGACGTATCCTGCAGCCCTAACATTTTTTATGAACTTCACATTTACAGTACCGCAACATTCTCCCTTACCCTGTGTGATCAGTGGTACAGTGGTTAGTGTTGTTGAATAACAAATAGCGCACAGAGTTTTGCTGGTGGTGAACACTGACTGAGACAGGCATCCATGAATTTCGGAAGAAGTGGTCATTGAATGCATTTAGTATCTAAGCATTGGAAAAGTATCCACAGTTAAGTTCACATAGTCTACTGATATGGTGGGTGTGTTAAGTGTTTAGAAAAAGTGTACATGGTATTGAAACAAGTGTGAAAATGATTGGAAAAAACTGTCACTGGGTCTTACCTGTCAGACAGCTCTGGAGTTGCTCCTCTGTTGTCACCCCTTCTGGTGCAGGTGGATGTCTCTGAGAGAAGGACACCTCTGTGACTGGTGCAGGTGGATGTCTCTGAGAGAAGGACGCCTCTGTGACTGGTGCAGGTGGATGTCTCTGAGAGAAGGACGCCTCTGTGACTGGTGCAGGTGTCTAAATCACTATTTATTGTCAAAGCAAACAAACAGGAACTGGATCTGCTGTTCTTTATGCAAAACCTCAAAGAGTCAGAAATGAAATAGGGCCCTTTAGAAATCCTAGAGTCTAGTGAGACTGGCAAGGAAATACAAAGATATGAGAAAATATGTCTGTGTCTAAAACAGAGTTTTAGCCAATAGCTGTCAAAGATGTGTATATGGACATCTCACCCAAAACACATTCATCCTAGGTTTGGGTCTGTGTGAGGTTTTGTTTATGTGTGAGTGAGTGTGTGTATGTGTGTGAGTGTGTATGTATGTGAGTGTGTGTGTGTATGTGTGTTATGAAAGCAGAAATGTCATCAGCGCCTGTTGTCATTGTCCAGTGAAACTAATTTGCATGAGTTCCTCTAATGTATCGTGCCTCTTTGTTATTTGTGTTGTGGAGGAAACATCCTGAACTCCAACCTAGGGTAAACATTCTTAACTCTAATCTAGAGTGAACATTCTTAACCAGGGACGTGCACAGGAGGGGGCTAAGGTTGCCCGGGCAACTGCCCGTCTGCCCTCCTCGACTCAAGTTGCCCCTCCGAAGGAATTTTTTATTTTTTTTTAATAGTATAACGGCTGCAGAATTTCATGTAGGCCGCAATGTGTGCGCGGGGGGAAGGGGGCGTGGCGGCGGCGGTTAGTGATCGACCCTGACAATTTCACAGTTTCAAGTGATATAGGCAGAATATGCGTGCAGGGGGAGGGGGCGTCGCGGCGGCGGTTAGTGATCGACCCTGACAATTTCACAGTTTCAAGTGATATAGGCAGAATATGCGTCCAGGGGGAGGGGGCGTGGCGGCGGCAGTTACAAAAAATGAACGTGTTGCCCTTTTTTTCCAGGGCAGAGCAAAGGCCCTTCAAAATTCCTGTGCACGTCCCTGTTCTTAACTCTAACCTACGATTAACATTCTTAACTCTAACCTAGGGTTAACATTCTTAACTTTAACCTAGGGTTAACATTCTTAACTGTAACCTAGGGTGAACATCCTGAACTCTTGTTGTGCGGTGTCTTGTGCGGTGTCTTAAAAATGTCTGTACCCAGTCTGACTCTGTGTTGTTATGTAGATCTGACAATAAAAAGACTTGACATCCTGAACTCTAACACCACAGACTGACAGCTGACGCTATTTTCGCTCTCTTATGAAGTATTTCATGAGCAAACAAACATTTGTGCGCACACCCTTCATCCAAGCTGCTTGCAGCCACATAAAGTACAGTAGATGACAGAGGAAGGTGACTGCACCGAACAGAGGACCCTCCTGATCACACCGAAGAGTTACACGTCTACCAAGACTCTCCTTTACATGGCATGACTCAGCATGTTTGATCACACTGAAGAGTTACACGTGTACCAAGACTCTCCTTTACATGGCATGACTCAGCATGTTTGATAATGTTTATTTACTGTTTACTAAATGTTACCAGCTGGGAACCTGCCCCAGACATATTCTATCAGACTGTAGTCTGAGCATCAGAAGCTGATTTGACAGGTGTCAGGGTCATGGCCCTCAGGTCCTGCAGGGACCAGAATAAGCCTTCTTGATGTTGTTTGCGTCAGAGGTTTTGCATTGCAAATCACGTCATGATAAAACAGACCTAAAGTTAACCTTTGATTTTTGAATAGGGACATGAACCAACTATAAACAATCCTCCCTGTAGGACTTCTCCTATGCTGCACCCAAACTCTGGAACTCACTTCCTCCTCACTTTGGCACGCACTGGACTCCAATACCCATTACATTATTAAACTCACCTTTTTAAACTGGCACTCATGCTAAGCTCATCAGCATGTTTTTCACATAATTCTGATGCTGATTTAACTCATGGCTGAATTAGGCTCCATTGCTTGTTGCATGTTTTTAGTGTTAACCTAAAGTGTTGACCTAAAGTTAACCTTCGATTTTTTTTATAAATAGACGGACCAACTTTGAACATTTCTGAAGTCAATGGCGTGTTTGTGACTCCCTCTTTCAAATCTCTACATAAAGATGTCTGCTTTCGTTTGCATCTGGATACAGCTGAAAGATGGGGGGGGGGGGGGGGGGGGCATTCCAAATGGGAGGAGCATGCCTGGTCCTGATACATAAAGATGTCTGCTTTCCTCTGGCCTGTTTGCATCTGGATACAGGACACAGCTGAAAGATGGGGGGGCATTCCAAATGGGAGGAGCATGCTTTGGAGGGATCCACTCCTGAGTCAGCTGCTACTGTGTAGGGTGACCAGACGTCCTCTGCCCAGACATGTCCTCTTTTTGAGACCTTGAGTACCAGGACTTGCTGTGAGAGGAAGTCATCTGAGAGAGCCGATTCTTCACCACAGGAAGTTGTCATCTGACCGACTATTTTCAGTCAAACCACAAGATAAACACATACCCTACGTTAACTGTCTAATGTCTCTGGTCATACCTGTGTGTGTGTGTGTGTGTGTGTGTGTGTGTACATGTTGGTTTTTGCCATTAGCCAGATAACCAGTCCTCTATGATCTGAGGGAGTGAATCACAGGTCTAGTGGATTTTTTGTGTTGAACAGCAGCACAGTAATGTTTATCACTATCTTCTCATCACTTTACCTTAAAGGTGTCCATCTGGTTCCATCAGAGCTGATGCGGCACCTCATCCTGTTGGTCTCCTGTATGTTTAACATGAACAGCATCCTCATGCTGAACAGTCCAAAGGAACAACTGCATGAGATGAGACCACACTCCCCAAAGCATCTGGCCTGACTGTGGCAGAGTGTAGGCTAACATGCAGTAGCACATGGCACTGATATGTGGAAAGGGTTGGGACTGGATGAGAGGAACATAACAGTGTTGCCACCAACATCACTATTATGGTTTAGCTAAACCAAGTTACTGAGTGCACCATTCATCTCATAGTGATTCATCAAAGGCAGCATACATGTTAATCCAGAAGCGCTCCCTAGTGGGGTCACCAGGTGTCCCGAGCTGATAACATAATTATTCTGTGTATGTAGCAACAAAAATAAAAAACATTTAACCATAAACAGTTTGATTATCAATTAAGCACTAATACTGCAAGAAAGCACCCATAATATCAAATGCCTGTGTCCATTAGAAAGTAATTGACACCTATTTTATCCAATAGTACACATTCTTAGGTTTACAATGATACGCTCATTGTCTGTCTTTGAGTAATGTAGAGGTCTGATTGGATATTGCATAACTGTTAGGACCAATATTTATTACCGGAGCGCCACCTTTTGGAGAGGCTAAAGATCATCATATATATTCTCACAAAAAAATACAATATATTACACTGAAATTGATTCAGGATGATTTGCTGTAGTACAGTAGGCGAGAAAAAAAGTATGAATGCTTGATATACAGTGACAGATATTTGCTTTTGGTGATTTTGGTATTTGGTGATTTTGGAGATGTCTAAGGACACCATATGGAAACTGACGTGTAACACTTGTACATTTTGTCTATCTGCTTCAATTTTGTACACACACTGTCAAGATGTAGTTGAATAAGGAAAGATACATTTTAGTTTCCTAGGATATTCAAAACCCAGTTCTACACTGACACACAAAAAAAACAATAGACGTTTATGTTTTTTTCTGACAAATCCTTACTTTTGCTGCTCTGAAATGTAAACTAAAATGAGATAATGAAACACTTTAACTAATTGCAGTTGATTGCCCAAGTGTTTTCTTTAATTTAAGCCATGAATGATTATTATGAAATGTGTACAACCATAGATATTCAAGATTTAAATGAAACAGTGCAAATAGGTGGAAATTGTCACTTCCAGTCTCCGACATAACACCCCATTCAGTGCCTGTAGTCAATTGGCCTACCATGTGGTGCTGGAGTGGGCACTCAGAGGAGAGCGCCTCCCCTCGATAATTCGACTACAGGCCCTGAATGGGGCGTTACATCAGAGCAGAAGAAGACAGAGCTACAGTAGGCTACACACAGTCATTTTCTACAGTTTCTTAACAGTTAATGAGGTAAACACACGCAGGTGTATCTCTGAGGGGATCCTTTCCATGTCAGAGCATTATAATAACACACACGAGCCCGGCAGTGGCAAAAACAAGTGGCTTACTTTGACATGCTGGCTTGCCTCATAGGGTACCATGGAATAGACGTTTTGCGGGTTGCCGGTTTGAGAGTTCTAACTCAACACTACAACGAATTCGATTGTTATTGTTCCAAAAAGATATAATAATAGGTTTCAGGTTGAAAAATCCCCAAGTTTCCCTCTAAGGCCTGGAAAGCAACGAGTTCCCCTGCTCTGATATGTTGTTTTGGATGTGTTGTTACCCGGATAGCAAAAGGCCAGTGGGCCACTACTGTCGGCCCACTTGGGGCAGAGCTGGCGGTCTGCTGGTCTTTTGCTCAACGGGTTTTAGGCGGTCTTTACTTATTTATACTGCTTTAGTCATTTCACCAACCCTTAACATTTTTATAGATGTTACTAGTGCGTAACATAAGTCTTTAATTGAAAAAGTAATTTTTCACCTTGGGAGCCTTCAATCAGAATCAGAATCAGAATCAGAAAGGTTTTTACTGCCAAGTAGGTTTTCACCTAAGAGGAATTTTTTGTGGTACGTTGGTGCAAACAATAAACATACACAATAAACAATAAACAATACACATATTAAGTTACAGCAGGAGTGTGCAAAAAAGGGATTAGAGTCCGTGTTGGGGGGCGGGGGTCCAGGGCCTTGTTGATGAGGCCAACCGCAGACGGGAAGAAGCTGCTCAGGTGGCGTGAGGTTTTGGTCCTGATGGACCGCAGCCTTCTGCCGGAGGGGAGTGGCACAAGGAGTTTGTGTCCAGGGTGGGAGGGATCAGCCATAATCTTCCCTGCACGCCTCAGTGTCCTGGATGCATACAAATCCTGGAGAGATGGCAAATTGCAGCCAATCACCTTCTCCGCAGAACGAATGACACGCTGCAGTCTGCTTTTGTCTTTGGCAGTGGCAGCAGCGTACCAGATGGTGATGGAGGAGGTGAGGATGGACTCAATGATGCAGGTGTAAAAGTTCACCATCATTGCCTTTGGCAGGTTGAATTTCTTCAGCTGCCGCAGGAAGTACATCCTCTGATGTGCCTTTTTGGTGAGGGAGATGATGTTTAGCTCCCACTTGAGGTCCTGGGAGATGATGGTGCCCAGGAAGCGGATGGACTCCACACTGTCAACTGGGACGTCACTCAGGGTGATGGGGTTGGGAGGGGCTGGGTTCTTCCTGAAATCGACAACCATCTCCACTGTTTTCAGCGCGTTGAGCTCCAGATTGTTCTGTCCACACCAGGTCACCAGATGGTCAATCTCCCACCTGTAGGCAGACTCATCACCACCAGAGATGAGCCCAATGAGGGTGGTGTCGTCCGCGAACTTGAGGAGCTTGACGGACTGGTGACTGGAGGTGCAGCTGTTGGTGTACAGGGAGAAGAGAAGAGGGGAAAGAACGCAGCCTTGAGGGGAACCGGTGCTGATGGTCCGGGGGTCAGAGACATGTTTTCCCAGCCGCACGTGCTGCCTCCGGTCAGACAGGAAGTCTGTGATCCACCTGCAGATGGAGTCAGGCACACTCAGCCGGAGAAGCTTGTCCTGTAGCAGAGCCGGGATGATAGTATTGAAGGCAGAGCTGAAGTCCACAAACAGGATCCTGGCATAGGTTCCTGAGGTGTCCAGGTGCTGGAGGATGGAGTGAAGGGCCATGTTTACTGCATCGTCTACAGACCTGTTAGATCTGTAGGCAAACTGGAGGGGATCCAGTAGAGGGTCAGTGATGGCTTTGAGATGCCGCAACACAAGCCGCTCAAATGACTTCATCACAACAGAGGTCAGAGCAACGGGTCTGTAGTCATTAAGTCCACTGATCTTTGTTTTTTTGGGGACGGGGATGATGGTCGAGATTTTGAAACAGGCTGGTACGTGGCATGACTTCAGTGAGGAGTTAAAAATGTCTGTAAACACCGGTGACAGCTGTTCAGCACAGTGCTTTAGGATGGATGGAGAGACAGAGTCTGGCCCGGTTGCTTTGCGGGGGTTCTGTCTCCTAAAGAGTCTGAAGACGTCCCTCTCCATAATGGATAGAGTCGTCACTGTGGTGGGGGTGCTCTGAGGTGGGCAGCTGTGGAGAGGCGTAGGCCTCTGCTGTGGTGGGGAAGGTGAAGCTGATGGGCTGGAGCTGGTGGGTGGTGTCACAGGGGATGGTATCAGGACTGTCCCATTGTCTTTCGAAGCGACAGTAAAACTCGTTCAAGTCATTGGCCAGGCGTGGGTCATTAGTGGAGTAGGGGGCTCTAGGCTTAAAGTTTGTTATCTGCCTAAGCCCTTTCCAGACAGAAGCAGAGTCGTTGGCTGAGAACTGGTGTTGGAGTTTCTCAGAGTAAAGACGTTTAGCATCTCGCACCTCCTTGCTAAACATGTATTTTGTCTCAATAAACCTGTCTCTGTCCCCACTCCTGGATGCCTCTTCCTTCTCCAAGGAAGTTTAGCTGTGAACCAGGTTTTGTCGTTGTTATAACTCACCCTGGTGCGTGATGGTAAACAGCTGTCCTCACAGAAGCTGATATATGAGGTCACAGCTTCTGTGTACTCATCCAGACTGTTGGTAGCGGTCCTGAAGACATCCCAATCAGTACAGTCCAAGCACGCCTGAAGATCCTCCACAGCTTCACTGGTCCACTGCTTAGATGTCCTCACAACAGGTTTGCAGAGTTTTAATTTCTGCCTGTATGCAGGGATCAAATGAACCATGACGTGGTCAGAGTGTCCCAGTGCAGCCCGGGGGACGGCATGATAGGCACTGCTAACTGTGGTGTAGCAGTGATCCAGAATGTTCTCCTCTCTGGTCGGGCATTTAATATATTGTCTGTATTTGGGGAGTTCGCGGGTGAGATTTCCTTTGTTAAAGTCGCCGAGGACAATAACTAAGGAGTCCCGGTTAGTCCTCTCCACACACAGTATCTGGTCGGCGAGCATGCGCTGTGCAACTGTGGTAATTGGAAATGAATACAGCAACTAGAACAACATGAGTTAATTGTACTAAGCACACTGTAACGAGCACACACACATTCAACAGGATTCTGCAT
The DNA here is from genome assembly GCF_900700415.2 of Clupea harengus. Classification (NCBI taxonomy): domain Eukaryota; kingdom Metazoa; phylum Chordata; class Actinopteri; order Clupeiformes; family Clupeidae; genus Clupea; species Clupea harengus. The sequence continues at coordinate 16,609,380 of NC_045169.1, forward strand.
TGTTTCGAATGTAGTTTATTTTGTGACCACTAGAGGGTGCTACCTGTGAGAATGTGCTGCTACCTAATGCAGGAGATAGCTACGTGCTGACATCATTACAGCTACCTACCTGACGAAAGCAGCACGCTGTCTGTGTCTTTTCTTAAAAGCACATTTTATATCCACTCCGCAGGTATGCATTCTTGTAAATATATTGATGTAAGGTAACATTCATAACGGGAGTAAAAGGAAGGGTTTTGTATTAAATGTGTTCAGTCACTGTAATGTTAGGGTGACCAGATTTCCCAGACCTAAAACCGGGACACTTTGCGCGCGACCGTAATGCTCGTGCACGCACAGGCTTTTTATCCTGAACATGTGCCCAGGTCAGACATAGACATAGATTTTGCCAACAGCACACGTAGGCCTACTGTTCACAACATAATGGGGTATCTCAGTTATTATTCATGCATTTTCTATGTAGCCTACATATCTAAGAAAAAATATTAAAAGACATTGAGTGAGTTTTGTGTGGGACCAACTTTATTTTTCAGAATTAAAGCATTCTTTTGGAAAATGTACCCACTGAACTTGTGAAAAAGTTTGTGAAAAGGTATTTTTCATTGCATGGCAATAAACAAACTATTTTGAACTGCTGCCACAGACTTGAACTAAAGTTATGGTGACACTTTCACTGACTGCACCCTCAGGTCTTCAAACAGCTCACTCCTCCGCGTCCCCAAAACAAAGCTCCGCACCATGGGCGACCGGGCCTTTTGCTCGGCAGCGCCACGCTTATGGAACAGCCTCCCTGACCACCTAAGGGCAACGCAGACGCTGGACTCCTTTAAAGCTGGACTAAAAACATTTTTATTCAGGAAGGCATTTCTGGCCTTGTGTTAAATTGTATGTTAAAATGTTAAAAAGTTTTCTATTATGCTTATGTTAATTCATTTTTATTTTATTGTATTATTATAGTTAGTTTTTAATATGTTGGCACTCTGAGATTCTTTTGAATGAAGGGTGCATTACAAATAAAATAAATTATTATTATTATGTATTACTTTAAAGTAAGGGTACATGAATTATGAATTATTATTGTGCTTTACTTCATTCCTTTATATCTTATGAATCATCAGGAATTGACATGAATTCATAGCCTCTCATTCATGACCTCATGCATGAACAACACATCAACTAAAGCATTAGGTGGGTACATTATTAGGCACAAGTTGTGTTCAAATCAGAATTTGCGCAGTGATGACCACATTGTTTTGCATAAAAAGAAATAAATCATGATCATACTTATTAAATCACAATTCATAATGATGTGCCGTACCTAATGCTTTAGTTGTGTTGTTCATTTATGAGGTCACGAATGACAAATGAACACGTCAATTCCTGATGATTCATGGGATATTAAGGAATGCAGTAATACATAAATCATTAATGACATAATGCATAATATTACATATACTACATCAATGAATTCATGCGTGAATTCATGATAATTGTATCCTGTACCCTTAGCGTAAAGTGTTACCAGTGTTATTCCAACAACACACACACCCTATTGGAAACATTCATTCCGTATATTTGTTAGAGTGAATTTGCTGAAGTATCATTTTATTGGCTAACGTCCCCTCCTCAGCAGCCCGCTTGAGCTCACCACTTCCAGCGCTAACATTGCTAAAATAGGTGGCTGTGCTGCTAGCCCCTGCCTCTACCCACCTGGGGTTATGTTTGGCTGTTTTCACATGATCTTTCACATCTGCGCTACCACCATGGCTTACAGAAAATGAGGTTTTGCAGTGTGTGCAGAACGCTGCATAATCATCGCCCTGGACTAGCTATGGATATAGCCTGACCATTAAAACTAGACAGAAAGAAGAGGCTTTTGCAACAATGTTTACAAATATACATTGTAACGCTGGCTGCACAGATTATGCAGACACAGACCACTACGATTGACTGACACACACACACATTGTTCAAATCAACTGCTGGACGCTTTATTAGTCCCTCTACATGTGTTAAAAAGGGCTGTCTCACCAGTTGCAGTTTAAGTACCAGATCCTGGTCGACCACCAGAAGCTGGAGGATGCTCTGCTGATAGCAGACTCCTACTGCAACAGCCGGTATCCTTACACCAACACCATGGCATCACTCACCGAGCTGTAAGGCCAGCCACACAGGCTGGCTCTGCAGCGCATCAACGAGGTCCTTGCTGAATCTCCAGTCAAGAGCGGGGACAGCAGGGGGTTCCGCCTGTTCGCACTAAAGGTGCGGGCCCTTGTGGGGATGTTGGACCAGCTGGGGAAAGAAGGGCGAACAGAACTGGAGTGTGGGTCACATGTGTCACGACTGCTGTCAAAGCTTCCACATGACCTGCGCATCCAGTTCAAACGCTACATCGACCCCATTCGGACACCAATCCCCACACTGCTGGACTTTTCTTACTGGCTGGAGAAGGAGGTCCGTGTTCAGCAGGATGAGGTGCCATTCATCCACGCCAGAGCACCGCTGGAAGAGCCACCTGACCGCCAGAGAGGCGTCAGGGCGAATCAGAGCCCAGCCGTGCATTCCACCACTGTCCTGCTTGGGTGTGACTCAGCTGTTAAGGCAGTCGAGCCCACCAAGACAGCACAGCCCTCATCACGGAAGGCAGAGCAGCCGCAGAAGTACTGCCCGTTCTGCAACAACATTCAGCACTATTTCAATCAGTGCACAGCATTCAAGCAGCTGACCAAGGATCAGAAGGTCAGCTGGATCAAGAAAGGGAAACGGTGCTGGAGGTGTGGAAGGGATCATCAAACAGTGCAGTGCTACCTAAAGGCCAGATGTCAGACATGCAATCTGACACATCTGGAAGTGCTGCACGAGGTGAACGCCAGACCGGAGAAGCCAGCCCCCGAAGCCAGTCAGCCGGTGACGTACTACCTCAATCCTGCCAGGAGGGGTGGTAGCGTACTGCTGAAAATGGTGAAGGTGTGCCTATTCAATGGCAACAAGAAGATGGAGACCTACGCCATCTTGGATGACGGTTCCGAGCGCACAATGCTGCTTCACAGTGCTGCTCAGGAGCTGGGTCTTCACGGACGGAGTGAGGAGCTGGCACTCAGAACCATCCGTCAGGACGTCAGGGCTGTGCCAGGGAGGTCAGTCTCATTCTCTGTGGCATCAGCCATTCATCCTCAGAAGCGGTTCAGGATAGAGCAAGCTTTCACCTCAACAGAGCTTGGTTTATCCACTCATTCATATCCAGTCAAAGCCCTTCAAAAAGCCTATCACCACCTCAGAGACCTGCCCCTTCATTCATTCATTCAGTCAGGCCCAACCACTGCTCCTCATCGGGTCTGACTACCCTCATCTTCTCACCCCAGTTGAGCGAGTGCACCTAGGCCCACCAGGTGGACCGGCTGCACTGCGCACACGTCTCGGTTGGACACTGCAAAGCCCTTTCAATGTACCCATGCATCAGTCCTCCACCCCTCAGTGTCTACTCACTGGTAACGAGACTCCTTCCACTGAGCATCGCTGTCAGGTGACCAAACCTAGGCAGAGGGATGTCATCAGGACACAGCTGTGTCAGGAGTCCATCCGTGCAGAGGCACACAGCAAGAAAAGGAATAAGCCTTCCCGGTCAACAGGAAGAGACGGGTCATCCTTCCACGAGCCTGCTGACCTGCGGACGTCATCATTCTGTGGCCACGTCTCTGTGACCTCTGCTCAGCCACTTCCCGATCCTGGAGGTTTCAGCAGCTACCAAGAGCTGCTGGAGGCCTCTATCAGAGCCTCTCATGGGGCGGCCCCGCCCACAGACCCCGCAGCAGAGGACGTCAGGCAAGCTGAGCTTGCCCTCCTCCGGACAGTCCAGAGAGACTGCTTCCCGGAGGAATTCATTCTTCTTTCTACAGGGAAACCTGTCCCTGCAGCCAGCAGACTGCACACGTTGGCTCCAGAGTTCAACTCAGGGGTCCAGCTGATCCGCGTGGGGGGGCGGCTCAGCAGGTGTTAGTCCCTGGAGGAGGACGCATTGCACCCCATAGTGCTGTATCCTCATCACCCCATCACCAAGCTCATCATCCAGGATGGTGACAGCCGGCTCAAGCATTCAGGCCCGGACAGGGTGTTTGCTGAGCTACGGCGACGGTTCTGGGACCTGGGGTCCAGGCAGAGGTCAGCCTATCAGTTGATCCCAGGAGTCCGTGGGGCTCGTGCACAGTGGAATTTCACTGACCATTTGGCCACTTCAACAGTTTCAAGACAGTTTCAAGACCCCCGTCATCTCTCCACTATATAAGGCCGACCCTCCTCTGGCCAAGTTGTGGGTCAAGTCAAGCGGAGTTGGAGAAGTCATCTTCAAGGAGCACATTGGACAAATCAATTCATTCAAAGACATTCGCGATCATTTGCCGTGCGTCAATGAAAGAGTGAGTGTTTCATTGTTGTATGTGTAATGTAGCGGGTCTGTTTCATATCAGTGTATATAATATATGTATGTTTATGTAGGGTGGTAATTATACTGTCTTGTCATGTTTCACTCTGTTATCGTTAAGCAAGAGTTACCGTTGTTAACGGAGGAGTGGAATGTTCACCGTAACGCTGTGAAAGGGACAGATCCGTATTTACAGTATAGCCGTAACATTCATCTTGTTTATATTATATTCATTCATCTTGTATATAATGGTTCATCTTTATTGTATTTAATTGTATATATTTGTCATTTGTATTGTTTAATAGAAACCACGGTTCATGGTCTTCAATCCATTACACGGATAACTCAATCACGGTTCAAACACGGTCATTCAAGAATTCATGTGTAAATACGAGTCCTTTACGCGGATAATCGTATTCACCGTTCATCTTCAGTCATTCATGTTCATCCCGCCATTCAAGGCTTGAGTGTGTGTGCAAATAAATACATTGTTTTCATCATCATTGGGACTTGACATCCATTCATGTTCTGACCGGACAAACCTGTGGCGATTGTCACTTATTCATTACACCAGCATACAGTCCTTTTGGGTTTTATTCCATCAATATCCCCCTATTTTATAACATGGGTTTAGTTAATGATCAGGCTATAATAAGTAGGGATGGGTATCGTTTCCAATACCGGTGCTAAACCGATACTTTTAAAACGATACCGATGCCTGAACTGATACTTTTTTTTTTTAAGCACAAAGCGACGATTGACGACATTAAAGAAAGGCTTTTTTTATTCCCAAGGCAATTTTTTTTCTTCAAATTGAACAATATATTAACTGTTTAAAGTATATTATAAATAAAAAAAAACATACAAAACACTTGGCTTCAAACTACAGCTTCAAACTTTTTTACTTCAAACTATGAACATTATATTAACTGTAAACAACAGTTTATAGTATACTTAAATAAATATAAATAAATACAAAAAACAGCTTCAAACTTCTATAAGAGCATATTTGCCTTTGGAGTCAAAAAAATTATTATTTTGTTTGCATTTATTTCATGAAATTTCACCATTTTATGAGTTGTTTACCTATCTTTTCTATCTTGTTTATAGTTAATCTTGGTACTTGAACACACTGAGTACGAGAAAATGTGTACTGCCCCTTTAAGAGACTACCGTAGGTTAGCTGTCATCTCCGTTTATTTTTCAGTCTTCAGTCTTCGGTTGCTGATCTGCCTTCTCTCCCCTCTTTTCACGCAATTGTTTTGTTGCATTTGCTGCACGTCGCGATGTTTGAATCTTTTTGTGCGAAATACAGCCACACTTTTGACCGTTTACCTTTCGGTATTTTCTCTGTTAAAAGGTTGATGGCTAGTTCTGTTTGTGCTTGCTCTGTGAAATGCTGCCTGCTCTTCACCGTCATAAGACTGTTGCTATGAAAACACCAATGAGCGTGAGCGACACAGGACAAAGTTTACATTGGGAGCTGGGGCAGTTTTACATGTGCCCCACGGAATCTGCCCAGCGACCGTGTTTAATTGGCGCAGGCACCGAAATGAAGCACCGAAATCTGCGTTGCATTTCGGTCCGGGTGGGTACCTACCGGTTGTATTGGAACCGGTTCCATATTGGTACCGGTTCTTGGTACCCAACCCTAATAATAAGACCACATCGGCTATGTAATCGCTGACAACCGGGACAATTTCATAGTGGTTGGTGTAAACCGGGACATTTTAGCGTCCCGACAGGTTTTTGTCGGGACTCGGGACACGCAACTCAAAATCGGGACTGTCCCGGTCACCCTATGTAATGTGGAATTTCAAATGCAGCAATACTGCTAGTCACGTTAAACATTCTCATGCTAGCACGGAGAAAAGCGTGGTCCATCTCTATTGTTGTGTTAAGCATAGTATGATTGTAAGATAGAAGTTTTTCTAGTTTGAATATTGTCAAAGTACTTCGTGTTATTTTATGTGCTAAGATGCATTATTGAGAATACTGTTTTGAACTGTAATATTTGTTGAATGTATTTTGTATTGAATGTGTTCAGTATTAATGATGTGTGTAATAAGGCACAAGTGATGTCTGTTCTGAATTGCGGTAATGTTATATTTTGTACTGTCAATGAGTTTGATAATTACATCACAAAAGGACTTTCAAAAGTGAATCTATGGGAAATTGATTGTGTAAAAGAAGGACATGTATGATTTGTCTTTGATAAAGCTATGTGTTAAAAAATCATTACAGCTACCTACCTGACGAAAGCAGCACGCTGTCTGTGTCTTTTCTTAAAAGCACATTTTATATCCACTCCGCAGCTGGTTGGAGTGTAACACAACCTGCACGTTGGCTTGCGGTGGAATGTAAACACCGACCAGAATGAATGAAACGAACTCACGGGGGGAGTAGAATGGTTTACAGTTGATAAAAAAAGATTCCAGATCAGGAGAACAGTACTCTTGAATCACTGTCACATCCTTGCACCAGCCACTGTTAGTGTAGAAACAGATTCCTCCACCTTTCGTCTTGCCGGAAAGTTCTGTGTGGCGGTCCGCTCTGAAGAGTTGGAAGCCTGCCAGCTGCAGCGCAGAGTCCGGTATTAATCCACACAGCCACGTCTCCGTGAAGCACAAAACGGAAGCAAGGGAAAAGTCCCTGCTAGACCTGATGAGAAGGCACAGTTCATCCATTTTGTTGCTAATTGAGCGGGCGTTGGAGAGGAGTATACTCGGTAGAGGCGACCGAATGCCTCTCCTCCTAAAGCCCGAATTATAGATCTGCGTCGGTGTCCGTCCGTTTTACGGATGGGCGGGGAAACAGATTCGGACGTACTGTTTTTGATTTATACTTCTTCGACGGCTGTGGGTGTTGAAAACAATTCACCGCCAGAACAGTGGGTGGAGCAGCAGTTTTTTGGTCACAGACGAGCTACTACGCGACCTCTTTGAGTGATAGAATTCGTCGATTATTTATCTCCCTCCTCCCAGCCGTCACGTCATCAAGAGCAACAGGTGTAGTCACATGGGTCTTTGAGACACACTACATTACAATGAATAGTCTGTCTAACGCTATATATTCACTTGAAAAGGCAAACTTATCTCCATCATGGTAGGTATTATTTGTGTGAAAAATAGTAGCAATCTATAACAAAATGATATGCTTATCTTACATACACTATAAAAACTATTAAAAATGATTCAATGAAATGAATACTATCTCATTTTCTTTGGTATTTTTTGTCATATTCAGATTTGTAATGATGATTGCTGGGTAATATGTATGCTGTTGTCCAATGTCAAGTCTCTATTTGATCATGTGACGAGACGATATGATAGTTTAGGCGCAACATCTGAACGTCAAGACCAACAAGCTGACTGGGCAAATAAATATCTGTGACAACGTGATTACAGGAGGCAAACTGGTATCAGGGAAGAAGTTAAAAATAAACTGTCATCTGGAGAGTTTAAAAGAATACAAAACGAGGGGGAATCTACTGTATGGAGATATTTCTGCTTAGTAGTCAACGCGGATTTATTAAACCTGGATGGTTGGGGGAGAGAGATGAACGTCAAAACCGACAAACTGGGCCAGAGGCAAAAGCACCTGCAAGCTGAAAACAATGGCTTTCAAACATAAGCGTGATAAGGCATTGAACATTCCATATTTAAATATCTTAATAAGTAGTCAAGTCAACGTGTCTGCCTCACGTGATGGAGAAGTTCGTTTTTGAGACTAAAATAAATCACATTTAGGATAATAGCCTTCTTGTGTGCAGGGATTTTTTTTATGTCCTAGCTGTGACAACGCGATTACAGGAGGCAAACTGGTATCAGGGAATAAGTTACAAAATAAACTGTCATCTGGAGAGTTTAAAACAATACAAAACGAGGGGGAATCTACTGTATGGAGATATTTCTGCTTAGTAGTCAAGGCATTGAATATTCCATATTTAAATATCTTAATAAGTAGTCAAGTAAACGTGTTTGCTTCACATGCTTCTCCCCTGTACAAAAGCGTCGGCTAAATGACTAAATGTAAATGGATTAGACCTCGATTGTTGGACTATGTAGATCGTTTTATAACGAACTTTGTGCACTTAAAGTTTTTTAAAAAAGAAACTGTCATCTGGAGAGTTTAAACGACACTCGAGGGGAAATTTACTGTAGGCCTATGGAGATATTTCTGTCGGATGGCATCATATTCTATGCGGATTCTAATGAGGCTGTTTGATATGTCCAATGTAAGAAGTGTGAAGCTTTAATGAAATATGATTGATGCCATCCTCTTTCTCCACAACATGGATTAAACATCGATGGTTGGACTATGTAGATACTTTTATAAGGAATGTGTCCGTGTACTTACATTTTTCAAGAAAAAAGATAATCTTCAATGGTAAGACTTGTTTTATTCGCGCCTCTTCTGGTGTAGCATATAACGTGAGTTTTATTTAGGCATATCAGATGCATAGCGTGTGTAATGTGTAGGCCATTTCATTCCGTTCTTGCAATGTGAATAATTCATTTCAATATGCTTATATCCCTTTTGTGCGCGCTTGTGCGTTTAACGGGGCTTGTTTGTGTGAGCCAGTGCATTTATCATTCATCTGTTGATGCTCGAGTTTAATAAAGGCAGGCTATTCTTAAGAAACGTATGTAAATGTGTCAGTAGTATGAACAGTTGAGACATTGACTCATTGGGGTTCGGACTAAATATTTTACTTGCTGTCGGGCTGGGGTAGGGCTGGGACAAGTCAGCGCGATAAGGCATTGAACATTCCATATTTAACTTGGCATAGTCGCCCCATAATGCCGTGCGGCAGGCACATACTTTTCTCGATGTGATGCAGCGCATAGACATATATACATGTCTATGATGCAGCGCCCAACGATGTTCTTTAACAATGTTCCTTACTGTTCTAATTGCATGTCGTTGTTCTGTGTTGGGACGGAGTTTATACAGGTGTGTGACGGTAGCACAGTCTGTTCGTGATAACTTGTAGCAGGGCATAAAGCCCGTGCCATTTTGACATTGTATTGTGTTTAGTGTTTAATTAAAAGCCATAACAAATATTCCACACTTCCGTGATTTGTTACAATATCCTAATAAGTAGTGAAGTCAACGTGGATTCTATGGATTAAATTAATTTATTGACACATCTTTTCAGGACGGCCACAGCGCTTTAAAACGACGTGTTTATAAGTTACATTATTCAAAGATGGTAGATAAAAGGCGAGATAATCGCCAGGTGTAATAAGCCTACTTTCTCATTATGTGTGTGTGTTAGGGTTTGTAATGCAATGGTGTTGGCTGCAAGTTAACTCCACTTCACGTTAAGGTTAGCTTTTGTATATGAGCATTCATTTCAACTGTTCCATCATCTGAAATATCACGGTGTCGAAAAACAAACCTTTGATCTAAACAGAATATTCAGTATGGAATGGGAATATTTCAGAGCAGGGCTATCTTTTATCGCGTTTGACAAATATACTCCGATTGCTGTGATGTCTCCTGTGAGAATGGGATAGTATTCTCTCCTATGAATTCGCGGTCATTTGAGCGTCCTTATAAGTGTTTCAGAAATATCTTCAGACCTCTTCTGTTATGTTTGTTCATAATCAACTAGAAGAAGCTTGTGAGACGGTCTACAGGCTATTCATAAAAAACATACGTAAATGTGTCATTAGTATGAACAGTTGAGACATTGACTATGTCTGGTTGGATTCCGACAATATATTTGAATGGCTGTCTGGCTCGGGCACTACTCTGTCGGACGCAGGCCGGGCTCGGACAGAAATATTCGACTGATCCACACTCTATAACAGAATAGGAACAGATAGGGAATGAAACAGGAAATGTGAGATTCCGGAAATGATGTCGTTAGGAAATGATTTCGTTAGCGGACCAATCACAGCCAAGGGGGTATCCGTCGCTATCCGTTCGTATCCGAAAAAGTAAAAAAAATCGAGAGGTGCACGTCGGTGTCCGTCCAGCTCTCCGAAGGGCTCGGATGGGCTCGGATGGGCGTTCCACCACGGGGAAGGGTGTTGCCAAGGCGTGGCTATGTGTCCGGACGGACACCGACGCAGATCTATAATTCGGGCTTAAAGCGCACCAGGGCTCCAGCGCGTTTACCTCTCCGTCTCCGTCTCCGTCTCACTGTGTGTCCAAGGCCTTTGGTTTGTAGGTCTGATAAATCCACGGAAGAGGCGAGAAAGTTGGGACATAAAACAGATGGTGTTGAGTCCCTGATATTTAGTAGCTCTTCTCTCGTGAAAATAATCCGTGATATTATTATTATCGCCATAGCAACACAATAACAAAATGAGAAAATAAGGGAAAAAATCCAAGTTGAGTCGTAATAAACAGAATTAAAGACTCAAAACAATACAGTGGCTGACAATACAACAAAATAATCCTAGTTGATTCGCAAAAAAACAGAATTAAATATTAATTAGAGACTAAAAACAAACATAGAAGTGTGCACCAACACACCTAGGCAGCCATACGAGGCGCCATCACCATGACAACATCATAACTTGTGTTTAGCTGTTGATATTTTAATTAGACTATGCCAAGGATATTATTTAGAAACTAGAAATGCATTTCCTACTAGAAAATGCAAAGTGTGATTGTTCAACAGCAGAAGAAGATCGCTAGCCATTGCCCTGCAAATGACAGATTACACAGCCGTAGCACATGAGCATACAGCACACGGGAGGCTTTATGATTAATGAAACCGTTTTCAAAAAGAGTTTACAGTCTACAGACATCTACTGAGCAGAAAAATCAACACAGTAGGGAAAACACATTTATCATCTGATTTACTGTTATTTTGTCATATGACCAGGGCTGTAGTGGAGGGTAAACGCACGTAAACGCCGTTTACGCACCTCTGGAATTTTGGAAATAGCGTTTACGCACCTCTAAATAGCGTTTACGCACCTCTAAGTGGCGTTTACGCAGCTCAAAGTTCCCTGCGCCTGGTATTCTGCCGTTGGAATAATCCTAAATAAATTTGGTGTCATTTTTAATCACCTAAGACTAAATTGCATATTGTTGAACATATAAATGCCGTACTCTGAATCATTTTCATCTGCGCTGTATTATGGTCTGTGACCCCCAATCAGTGACTTGCGGCTGTGGCGGCGACACCAATCAGGACCCAGGAAGTATGTAAACACATACACGTTGTGGATTAGCCTGCCTGACTACCCGTTCGGAATGAATTCATTAGCCATGGATATCAGGCGATTTTTGAAGAGACCATCAATTGTTTCACTCACACAGATGCCCGCAGAAGGTCTCAAGTACAAAGTAAGACTGAAGTAGATCAATTCACATTTTAAAACGTTGTTTTGATTCGAACAACATCGTATTAAGACAGGGACAAACGCTTTCAAATAACGTGCTTTCAAATACGACGATGCAGGGAACAAGCAAGCCTTTCCTGTTCCATCTAAATAATACAACGTCAATTATTTCAGCAATCGAAAATGCATGAGTAATTATCCTCACGCATATCGCTGCAGAAAAGGCTTTTTCATTGAAAATTGTAGACAGATTCTTTGCAAGCCAGTTAGACATAGCTAAGTGAAATATTTTAGCTTAGCTATAGAATCTTCCATTTTCGCGGTCAAAGTAAAATATAAGTGTAGAAGAAGAGCAACAGCAGAACAAGCATAAACCCGACCAGTGGGTTCTCGCACGCTCCCTTCATTGAGGCAGAAGTACTGTTTGCCTCCCCTCCGAGGTTTTTTGTCAGATCAGCAAGGCTAAATAGGTTCTACGCATGCGCTCAACCCAGTTTGTGAGGGATTGCGCAATCTGAGATGAGGCACAGCTCGTCGCTGCCTCACCGTCTCGCTGTCTCTTGTCTGTTTGAACAGGACATGCGCAAATTCAGCGATTTTAATTAAAATATTAATATTTATTTGATCGTTATTTGTTTTTTACTTTCATGATGACAGGTGAGGCTCTGCCTCCACTGACCGCACGTCCGTGCTCTCGCCTGGAAACGTGAGCGGGGAGCCAAGCTGTTGCTTCACTGAATTGGCCTATATGCTTAATCAATACGTTATTTGAAGTCATGAAATGTGTAGAGTAGCCTGTAAGCGAAATACAGTCTACAGTCTACAGACATCTACTGAGCAGAAAAATCAACACAGTAGGGGAAACCCATTTATCATCTGATTTACTGTTATTTTGTCACATGACCAGGGCTGTAGTGGAGGGTAAACGCACGTAAACATATATTATTTGAAAACAAGTCAGTTCTCAATGTGAAAAAAACATGCTTGTTCAATCCAACACAGTATGTGAAGTCCTGGCTGGTGAAGCACAGGAGAGCCATGAAGCCCAGAACACGCCCCTGCAAGGCAGGTTTCTCCAATGGTTAAAAAACAGGGGAAGTGTTTAATTGCAGCATGGTTCCTTTTTATATTAAACTTTTCAGGTGTATCACCCTGGGCCTGTTTCCAGAGGCCTTCATTTCTTTTGTCTCTCCCACTACCCCCTTCATTTTTGTGAGGCCTACACATACTTTTCTTTACTGTTTTCTTGAAATGTAATAAACTACAAACTCATCTATTCACTGTCATTGATTTAATAGGACAGCCTTACAGAGTCGTGACGCTTTGTGTTGCGTTGCTTCACGTCGTGTTGCATCGCGTCGTGTTGCATCGCGTTGTGTTGCATCGCGTCGAGGTCTGTCTGATCCCAAAATTCATAGTTTACCCACCTCTAATTTTACCACTACAGCACTGCACATGACATTGTTCCATATTTTTACAAAAGATGAAGACTCACAGACAGTGCTGACGTGACCTGTGTATGTGTGAGAGCGCGACGTATTGAAACCATGCAACACTCTTAAATAATATTTGTGTAAGAAGTTGTAGCCCTGAAATTAATTGAACTGGCTGTGAAGTTAGAGTTTTAAAACGTGTTAAGTCTGACTCTTGCGTGGTAGTTCCAGAAGACAAACCATGGAAACGGCACACACGCAATCCCACTCATCGTTGAAGCGCCTCCATAACGAACAGTGGAAGCATGTCGGTCAAACTTACACTTTAGCAGCTGTAAAGTAACAAAATACCTTCTCAACGCAGCATATCTGCACTCTTGCCACATTAGATAACCCACACACCATGCACTGGGTAAACTAGAGATACATGCTAAATGTGTCTCTGCATAAGCAAACAACAGAGGATCTCTTTTCATGATCCAGTTCACTCGTGGTAAGAAAGGATCACACATGTCCCGGGAGTAGGGCAAATAATTGAATTCAGCACTACCTTTGAGCAACAGAAGAATACCTTAACTGCAGAATCACATTTAATGTCTATAAATGTAAGGTGAGTGAATATACATTGTGACACATAGATAGACAGTGGTTTAGAGGCTCTCTCTCTCACACACACACACACACGTCCATAGTGAGGAGTTTGGAGGCTCTGGTCAGAGGAGGATCCAGTCCTACTGATCTGTAAGAGGACATAAACACACACAAGAGGATGGGGTTAAAAAGCGAATCACACACACACACAGTCACGTCCATAGTGGGATGAAGCAGTCACACACACACACATGTTCATAGTGGGATGAAGCAATCACACACACACACAAACTCATGTCCATGGTGGGATGAAGCAGTCACACACACACACACACACACACACACTCACTCATATCCATAGTGGGATGAAGCAGTCACACACACACACACACACTCATGTCCATAGTGGGATGAAGCAATCACACACACACACACACACACTCACTCATGTCCATAGTGGGATGAAGCAGTCACACACACACACACACACACACATACACTCACTCATGTCAATAGTGGGATGAAGCAGACACACACACACACACACTCACAAACACACACACACACACACACTCACTCATATCCATAGTGGGATGAAGCAGTCACACACACACACACACACTCACTCATGTCCATTGTGGGATGAAGCAGTCACACACACACACACACACACACACACACTCATGTCCATAGTGGGATGAAGCAATCACACACACACACACACACACACAAACACTCACTCATGTCCATAGTCGGATGAAGCAGTCACACACACACACACACACACACACACACACACACACATACACTCACTCATGTCAATAGTGGGATGAAGCAGACACACACACACACACACACACACACTCATATCCATAGTGGGATGAAGCAAACACACACACACACACACACACACACTCACTCATGTCCATAGTGGGATGAAGCAGTCACACACACTCATGTCAACAGTGGGATGAAGCAGACACACACACACACACACACACACACTCATGTCCATAGTGGGATGAAGCAGTCACACACACACACACACTCATGTCCATAGTGGGATGAAGCAGACACACACACTCACACACACGTCCATAGGTGGGATGAAGCAGTCACAAACACACACACACACACACACTCATGTCCATGGTGAGATGAGGCAGACTCACCCTCAGTGGTGCAGATGAAGTTGTGTTTGTCGGTCTCTGGAAGCATGACCCACTCTCCCTCCCCATCTCCACCAGACGTCACTGCCCCCACTCTGGCTTTCTGACAGTCCTGCCCTGTCTCTTCCCCTTGGGCCCAGTTGTTGAAGCAGACTGCGTCTCCGTTGACCCAGAACCAGAAGCCCATGCAGGAGTGGCGCAGGCCCATCCACACGTGAGTACTGGAGGCTTCTTTAGCCCGCTCCTTCACCCAGCGCTGGATCCGCTCGGAGGTCACAGACATCAGGTCCACGTGGTGCTCTCTGCAGTACTTCATCGCCTCTATCCAGGTCTTATTCTCACGAACCAGAACCAGTTTGTCTGGAGAGAAAAGATAAAGGTGAAAGATACAGATCCCCATGTCCAGTTCTGGAGCCCTTGTAAGATCAATATTTGATCTGCAGTAGCATAATGTGCAGAGTGACCAGATTTACAATTCACAAAGAGATAGTGAGGTAATTTACAGATAGTAACACCAGTGAGAGATAGTAACACTACCTGTCACGAATTATAGGGAAGTACCATCATAGTACATCCTGTTTTGTGTGAAAATGAACAAAGGGTTAGAGTATCGTGTATGTGAACACACACACACACACACGTACAGGGTTAGAGTATCGTGTATGTGTATTCACACACGCACGCACACACACACACACACACACACACATTCGCACACACACACCCACACACATACAGGGTTGAAGTATCGTGTAAGTGCATTCACACACACACACACAAACACACACACACACACACACACACACACACACACACACACACACACACATACAGGGTTAAAGTATCGTGTATGTGTATTCACACACACACACACACACACACACACACACACACACATACAGGGTTAAAGTATCGTGTATGTGTATTCACACACAAACACACACACACACACACACACATACACATACAGGGTTAGAGTATCGTGTATGTGTATTCACACGAACCTCTTGAAATAGTTGAGCTGCTTCCATCTACATAAATCTTTGACCTTTGACCTCACCTTCATAGCAGATGAAAGGTCCACGATTATCACATTGTTCATTATTCCACCGACCGTTACGGTAGAGCTGAGTACACTTTGCTGTCTCCTCAAAATTGGGTTCTCCAGTTTTCCAGTGGCGGAATGAGGAGGTGCTGCCATCTGACCACTCCCAGGCATCTCTGAACAGGCCAATCCAGGCTTCATTGTCAGAACTAAAAGTTGATGATTTGATTTGATCCTTTATCTGGTCATTCTCTGTCTGATTCCTCACACTGGCCAGGTCCTCGTGTTTCTCTCTGCAGTATCTCTGAGCATCTGCCCAGTTCTTAGTAGCAGTAACCAGCACATAGGGTGGTGAGTTTCCCCCTGTGGTAATGCATGTGTCATGGTTAACTGAGAAACAGCACAGCTTTATAGTCTCAACTAATGTGAGTGCACATGAAGTCACAACAAACTGACTGATAGACCTGCACAGACTAAGGTAAGAGTTAATGAGGTCATAACCAACTGATTTGTTTACTTGCATAGTTTAGCTGCCTGTATTCAAGAGTGAGTGAGTAAGAAGGCTTCTCACCATCATAGCAGATGAAGGTCTTTTCCTTATCACACTTCTTACTGCACCATTTCCCATTTCCTTTCAACACAGTGCAGTTCTCATTAGTTTCTTCTGACTGGTCCCACTCCATGCACTCTTTCCGATCCTCTCTGTAGAAATCCCTGTCAGCCAGAGACCACTGCCACTTAGGAATGCTTCCCTGCTTCAGCCCGATCCAAGCATCTGCAGCACCTGCTTCATTCATTGTGCTATTTAACATCTTCATCTCTGTCATGTTGTCTATGGTGGCGAGGTCAGTGAACTCCTCTTTGCAGTAGCGCTGAGCTTCTGTCCAGGTCTTTTTCTCCTTCACCACATGGAACTGACGTGGCACACATGAGGAGAGACTGCACAGACCTGAGAAGAGATGAGAGGAGAGGAAGAGAGGAGTGACTGCACAAACCTGAGAGGAGAGGAGGAGAGACTGCACAGACCTGAGAGGAGAGGAGAGGAGAGGAAAGGAGAGGAAGAGAGACTGCATAGATCTGAGAGGAGAGGAGAGGAGAGGAGAGGAGGAGTGACTGCACAGATCTGAGAGGAGATGAGAGAGGAGGAGAGGAGAGAAGGAGATACTGCACAGACCGGAGAGGAGAGGAGGAGTGACTGCACAGATCTGAGGAGAGGAGAGGAGGAGTGACTGCACAGAACTGAGAGGAGTGGAGAGGAGAGGAAAGGAGTGGAAGAGAGACTGCACAGACCTGAGAGGAGAGGAGAGGAGGAGTGACTGCACAGATCTGAGAGGAGATGAGAGTGGAGGAGAGGAGAGAAGGAGATACTGCACAGACCGGAGAGGAGAGGAGAGGAGAGGAGAGGAGGGCAGACTGCACAGACCTGAGAGGAGAGAAGAGGAGGAGTGACTGCACAGACCTGAGAGGAGAGGAGAGGAAAGGAGAGGAGGAGGAACGGCAGAGACCTGAGAGGAGAGGAGAGGAGAGGAGAGGAGAGGCGGAGAGACTGCACAGACTGACCTGAGAACAGCAGTGTGGTAATGAGAAGCAGAGTCATCACTGAGGGCCTGAAGAGAGAAGATCATTTAGAGACGCTGGAGATACTGGCACACGTCACACAGTGAGGGAAATACTGGCACACGTCACACAGTGAAGTAAAACAGCGTATGTGTGTGTGTGTGTCTCTGTGTGTGTTTGTGTGTGTTTGTGTGCGTGTGCGTGTGTGTGTGTGTGACATTAAACTACTTAAACAATTCTTAAACTATTATACAGTGTGGAAGATACAGACAATATACATTTATATATAAATAATGTAGTAATTTCTAAAGCTTTCAGTTGAACCCATGTGTGTTTCAGACATGGATAGTTAATGTCAAACTAACTTAGCCTTACCCGTATCGCCTGGTGCAGCAGGACTGTAATAGTTTCTGCTGTCCATGTGACTTATAGGAGACAGCCACTCCCTCTCACACTCTCCTACCCTCTCAGCTCAACCTGTCATCTCAAAAGCACACAGCCTAGCCTTTCTTGTGTGTGTGTGTGTGTGTGTGTGTGTGTGTGTGTCTGTGTTTGTGTGTATGTGTATGTGTGTGTGTGTCTGTTTGTGTGTGTGTGTCTGTGTCTATGCGTGTGTGTGTTTGTAGATATACGTGTGTGTATGTGTCTGTGTGCATGTGTCTGTGTGTGTGTGTGTGTGTGTGTGTGTGTGTGTGTGTGTGTGTGTGTGTGTGTGTGTGTGTGTGTGTTACGACCTCCTGCAGATTGTGTAGTGGCAATACATGGCCTACAGGCAACAGTGGGGCAGACGATTGGCTGATTGGACCTGGGATAAAAGGACATGTGGACCCCTGTCCCTCTCTCTCTCAGCTCACCTCATTCTATACATTTCTGCTTATTGATGCACACACACTTACACTCAATTCCTGACCACCTCACATTGCTAACACCCATCCATACAGACATCAAACCCCTAGACATGTTTCCCATGCTTTTATATGGATTCAATAAATATCATCATCATTTAGACTTATAGCTTTGTCGTTGAGTATGTGTGGTATGAAAGCAGAGAGGTCATCAGAACTTGCATTAGCATGAGTTCCTCCACTGTACTGTGCCACTTTGTGTCTGTGTGTGTGACTGTGTGTGTGTGTGTGTGTGTGTGTGTGTGTGTGTGTGTGTGTGTGTGTGTGTGTGTGTGTGTGGGTGTGTGTGTATGTGTGACTTTGTAGGTCTGTGTGTGCGTGTGTGTGTGTGTGTTCTGACTACACAACAAGCCTGACTATTCAGCATTGCCATCAAAGTGCAGGTTTGTTGTCCTGTAGATCCGGGTTGAAGGCTGGGTGGGCTGAGTGCTCTCTCCCTTTGCTACAAGAGGACACTCTTAATGAAGCGAATGGATGAACAGATAGCGTCAAACTTTGGAAACGCCCTTGACTCTTTTCAGCAGATTTTGATGTTACTATCCCATACAACACCCATACAACTTGATAAAAAATACTTCACAAATACTTTTGTAAGACCCTGAAGTATGATTTGTTTCCTTTTTTTATCTTTTATCTCCCCTTGTGTGTGTGTACATTACATTTCGTGTTTTTATTTATGTCCATACTGTTTAATATGTAAATAATATATAAACTGTATTGTGAATGCCCACTTGATTTAGATGGAAAATGTTTTACTATGTAAATTAATATTCCAATAAAAACTGCAACTACAGACATTGGAAAATGTTGTGCCCTGTGTGTGTGTGTGTGTGTGTGTGTGTGTGTGTGTGTGTGTGTGTGTGTGTGTGTGTGTGTGTGTGTGTGTGTGTGTGTGTGTGTGCGTGTGTCTGTGTGTGTGTGTGTGTGTGTGTGTGTGTGTGTTTGGTCCGGCAAGGTAAAGCATGGACACAAGAAGGCATTGCGCTTCCTTATGAGTTTGCAGTTACTTAACATAACTTTCTTTACAGGTGCGATTGCATTAGGATGAACATTAATTAACTGGGTCTTACCTGTCAGACAGCTCTGGAGTTGCTCCTCTGTTGTCACCCCTTCTGGTGCAGGTGGATGTCTCTGAGAGAAGGACGCCTCTGTGACTGATGCAGGTGGATGTCTTTGACAGAAGATCACCTCTCTGACTGATGCAGGTGGATGTCTCTGAGAGAAAGACACCTCTGTGACCGGTGCAGGGGTTTTTCTTTATGCAAAAAATCCCTAACCTAAAGGCGTTTTAAAAGCGTGTGTAAGCGTACATATGTGTGTGTGATGTGTGTGTGTCTGTGTCTCTGTGTGTGTTTGTGTGTGTCTGAGTGTGTGGGTGGTGTGTTTTCTGATTACAATACTAACATATATGTGTGGTATGAAAGCAGAAGTCATCAGAACTTGCATTTGCATTAGTTCCTCCACTGCACTGTGCCTCTTTGTTGTTTGTGTTGTGGAGGAAACATCCTTAACTCTAACCTAGTGTAAACACTCTGAAATCCAACCTAGGGTGAACATTTTTAACTCTAACCTAGGGTAAACATTCATAATTCTAACCTCGGGTAAACATTCTTAACTCTAACCTAGAGTGAACATTCTTAACTCTAACCTAGGGTAAACATTCTTGACTCTAACCTAGGGTGAACATCCTGAACTGTAACACCACAGGCAAACAAACAGTTGACAGGTGTCAGGGTCATAGCCCTCAGGTCCTGCAGAAACCAGAATAAGATGTTGTTCCCGTCAGAGGTTTTGCATTGCAAATCACGTGCAAAACAGATCTAAAGTTCACCTTCGATTTTTGAATAATGAGATCAGAATCAGAATCAGAATCAGAATCAGAATCAGAATCAGAATCAGAATTGTATATATTGCCAAGTAAGTTTACACATACCTGGAATTTGGTTTGGTATATTGGTGCATACAATAAACATAAAACATAAAAACACAATAAGTACTATATATAAGAAAAACAATACATAAAATAAAATATATTAAAAATATATTAAAAAAAGTAAAGTAAAAAGTAAAATGCAAAATGCAAAATGCAAAACAGGAGGGCAATGTGTAATGTGCAATATGCAATGTGCAATGTAATGTGTGTTAATGTAACACAGACTTGAGGCGTGGGGGCAGGATAAGAGTCCATGTCAGGTGGGGGTCCCGGGCCTTGTTGATGAAGCCAACTGCAGCCGGGAAGAAGCTGGTCTTGTGGCGTGAGGTTTTGGTCCTGATGGGCCGCAGCCTCCTGCCGGAGGGAAGTACCCTGAAGAGTTTGTGACTAAGGGGGGAGGGATTGGCCACAATCTTACCTGCACGCCTCAGGGTCCTGGAGGCAAACAGGTCCTGTAGAGATGTTAGATTGCAGCCAATCACCTTCTCAGCAGAACGAATGATACGCTGCAGTCTGCCTTTGTCATTGGCAGTGGCAGCAGCGTACCAGATGGTGATGGAGGAGGTGAGGATGGACTCAATGATGCAGGTGTAGAAATGCACCATCATTGTCTTTGGCAGGTTGAACTTCTTCAGCTTCTGCAGGAAGTACATCCTCTGTTGAGCTCTTTTGGTGAGGGAGATGATGGTGCCCAGGAAGTGGAAGGACTCTGCAGTGTCAACTGGGGAATCTCTCAGGGTGATGGGGGTGGGTGGGGCTGGGTTCCTTCTGAAGTCTACAACCATCTCCACTGTTTTCAGAGCATTGAGCTCCAGGTTGTTCTGACAACACCAGGTCACTAGATGGTCAATCTCCCACCTGTAGGCGGACTCATCCCCACCAGAGATGAGCCCAATGAGGGTGGTGTCGTCTGCCAACTTAAGGAGTTTGACGGACTGGTGACTGGAGGTGGAGCTGTTGGTGTACAGGGAGAAAAGTAGAGGGGAAAGAACGTAGCCTTGAGGGGAACCAGTGCCTCTGGAATCAGAGACATGCTTCCCCAGCCTCACGTGTTGCCTTCTGTCAGACAGGAAGTCTGTGATCCACCTGCAGGTGGAGTCAGGCACACTCAGCTCTGAGCTTGTCCAGAGCCGGAATGATGGTGTTGAAGGCAGAGCTGAAGTCCACAAACAGGATCCTGGCGTAGGTTCCTGAGGATTCCAGGTGCTGGAGGATGAAGTGAAGGGCCATGTTTACTGGATCGTCTACAGACCTGTTGGCTCTGTAGGCAAACTGTAGTTCCAGAGTTTGAACCAATTCTGAACAATTCTCCTTGTAGGTATTCTCCTATGCTGCACCCAAACTCTGGAACTCACTTCCTCCCTCACTTTCGCTTAGAAAACAAACCGCCTGCATGGAGTAAGAGCCTCTAGCATGTCTGGCTAAGTGGTGCAGTGAGCCCATAAGTGTCTCATGGGCAGGGAGGTGGGGGCGGGGGGCATTCCATGCTTTGGCGGGGTCCACTACTTCCTGTGGCCACTGGAAGTGAAGATGCTAACAGCTGCTACCTGGAGTTTCTGGAAGTGAAGATGCTAACAGCTGCTACCTGGGGCCACTGGATGTGAAGATGCTAACAGCTGCTGAAATTATTCCTAGACAGGAAATCAGAAAGCCTGCTTGAAGACAACCTTTTCAAGAATCTTTGATGAAAAAGGAAGAAGGGAGACAGGTCTATAATAGGACGACACGTCTATTTTCTTTGGAGTTTTTAAATGCTTTTTGAATGTACCAAAGCTGTTGGTGGAACAGACAGCGCTAGGTCATTCCACCATCGAATTACCACGAACGAAAAGGCCTGACTGCGATCTCTTTACATTTCTGGGGAGGTGTACGTCAAGCTATGGCTAAACTATGTTCTAAATAAAAGTCTATCACAAAATAAAGTGAATATATTCTGTGACTTACATTAACTGACCCCTTCAACTGCACCTCAGACACATCAACTGTTTGCTGGTTACTGCTGGTTGATTGGTTATTAATCACAATTATTACAGATGAGTGACTATATTTCATGTGATAACGTTATTGCGACATTGTGATATTTATCTTAAATAATAGTGATGGTGACATTAAAACCTACAGGAAGTGGTACACTAGAAATTAAACAGAATCCTGACATGTCAGGACAGCCCAATCCAGATATGTTCAGAAATACTTTACATCTTAGTTTGTGTGTCAGATTAAATTTCAATGTCAGTAAAATGTCAAGCTGTGGAAATATTAGAGAGTGGGCCTCACAAGTCTTTTAAATGATCACTGATGATAGAAGCCGCTGGTGTAAACACTTGGTTCTTGAAGATGAAGATGATATATAAATACTTATTTACATTTAGACTTGCAAATGCGATTCTAATAGTTAGACAATACTCCAACAATATAGACATGCTTTCACCACAAAAATGAGAAAAAATTGTCACTATGAAGTTAATTCCACATTAAGATTTAGTAAAAAAAGTAAGACTGAAGCCCCTCCCTTCATCTTAGTTCTCTTGTGTTTTATCGTCTCTCAGTCATCACTCCACCTTCCACAGGTCATTCAGCAGATCACTCCCTTGATTCATGCCAGTGAGTGTCATGAGTAGTATAGATCGTATGAAAGTAAAGCTGCCAAAATATGTATTTATCATTCTTCATCTATACTATCAGGCAATCTATCATCTTAATAGTGTGGTACATACATACATATTCACAAAACCCCACCCAGACACCTATGTCCACACACACACACACACACACACACACACACACACACACACACACACACACACACACACACACACACACACACACACACACGCATACACACACACACAGAAAGATACAAATATTACTTTCTCTCTCCCTCTCTCCATCTCTCTCTTTCCTCTACTCTCCAGCTGCCTGGTGCTCCAGGATGAAGTGGGATAGCAGGTTCACGTCCGTGAGGGTCGGGTGCGTCTGTAGGGCCAGCGTCACTGCACTCGCCTGCCCTGTGAACACCTGGTTCAGGCTCTCCCTCAGCCTGGACGTCTCCTCCGCGCTCCTCTGCTGCTGGGCCTCCGCCTCAGCTCGGCCCCTCCCCCTCCTCTGCCGCGCCTGTTCCCAGCCTTGGGACTGGCCTGCTGGGCCCTGGGGCTGGAGGTCTGGATGCCCAACTGAAACGCTGGTGATACTCTTGTGCCTCCTAGTGTCCTGTTGCAGAACTGCAGTAACTCGAAATGTGAGCGCTGCTGGAGTAGGGAGCTCGAGGAGGAAACACCTGTGAACGTGTGACTGCTGGTGATGGAGGATCTGAAAAATAGGGTCAAATAAAGAAGAAGAGAGGAAGGAGAGAGAGCTGAAAGTAGACAGAGGAAACAAGAAACAATCAGGGAGAAAGATAATGCTTTTACTGTTCATCTACAGAGGACAACAGAAGGTTCAGAGCATTCATTTACGTGTGTGTGTGTGTGTGTGTGTGTGTGTGTGTGAGCAAAGGAAACCATTGAGGTGAGGGGTCGTCTGGAACCATAAAGTGATCCCCGACACAGTTCTATCGAATTACCCATGCATTCTAGTTAGACTATTTGCATTCTACAAACGAAAACATTTCCAAACCTATGAGCCTATTTTTTGGAGAATATGGGGATTGGATTTACCAGGACTCCAGATGTAATTGTCTTAGTCCAGGGGAGTGTTTTTTTTATCTGTATTTGTATAGGTGACAACTGCTCAATATATTTCAGTAATTATCTAAATCTTTCATGTGCCTGGTGTTATAATCCACCTTGTGTTATACTCAAGGCCCATGATGGAGCCCATCTTTGACTTGGAAGTCTTGCTTTGGCCTGCAAAAGGAATACCTACTTTTAGCCACTAGGTGGCGTAGTGAGGACGAAGGAGTTAGGATTGAGTGAAGTTATGCATTTACATTTAGCAGACGCTTTTATCCAAAGCGACTTACAAGGATGTATACACATTTTTTTAATTTAATTCTGATGGCACTGATGGAACACTGCACATCAGGAGCAATTAGGGGTTCAGTGCCTTGCTCAAGGACGCTTCAACAGGGAATCGAACTAGCAACCTTCTAATTAATAAACGACTTCACTACCTCCTGTACCACCGCTTCTGCTCTCTCACAGGCTCCCCCCAGCTGGGAATATAGAAAGCAACAACAATATCACTGAAGTATGTTCTCTCTTGTTTCTGTTTGAACCAGTGATGAATGAGAGTACAAAACTGTATCCATTGGGGGCACTGTTGAGTCGATCATGTCTCCCTCTTCAGCCTTCCTTATTTGATGTCTTGTCTGCTCCACTCTCACACACACGGATGGTTAGAGGGTGACGCAGTCTGAAGAGGAGCAAGAGAGTTAAAGGTAAGCTCCTGATTAAAGGTTGCAGAGAGTAAAAAGGGAAGAAAATGTGTGTGTATATTCCAACAGTTAATGTATTATCAAAGTGATTCAGGTACAACTAATGCTAAAATATGTTGAAAGAGGGCTATTATTAACCACCTCAATTTTTATTGATATGTCAAATGAGTGATTAGTTCGAATTATTAAAAGTACAATTATATTTAAAACTACCCTACCTATAAAATATACATCAAATGTAGTGTTTATATAACTTATGCTTAATTAAACATTGAAATATCTGGAACATCTCATACATTTTTCTATTTTGTATAATCACAAGATACACGTGAAATCCCTGCCATGTAGGCCACATTTAATTGGATGTTAAAGATTTTAAGATAATCAAAGTAGTCTTTGCAGTATTCGCTTTCCAGGACTCATTCGGTTGAAAATGGTGTTTCTTATCTGTTTTATTTATGTTAAATAAATAAATAAATCTTTCATTCACTCTCATACAGTGGTCATACCACTTTACATTTGTTAAATTATAAATTGCTAATTTTTGATTGATCTTTCAAACGTATTAAGATCACCAGTAATAGATCACCTTAATTGATCATTCGCGAACAAACTTGGAAACAATGCTTCATCACAAAAGGATGTCTGCTTGACATTGAGCTGTTTTTTTGGCTTTGACAGTGAAATGTGAAAGTATGTGGTGTTATCATTTGTGTTCAACAGCGCAACATACAGAACAACTCATTAAAAATAACCCGAAGAGCTTGATTCATAGATGTATTTGTTTTGAATTATTTTACTTGTGTATAATTCATTGTAATTATTTGTTTTACTTAATACAACACTTTTTTCTTAGAGCAGCTTGATCAAGGTGAACTGACAGAACAATGTCAACGGAAAGACAATGAGAAAAGAAACACCATTTTAACTGTTTGACTTCTTGTAGATTTCAAAGTAACACAAATGTCATTGCAGTGTGGTTTCATCTGTGGCTGCTTAAGTAGGCCAGATGCCCTGGCAGCCTTTTAGTACAAGTTCCGAGTGTTCCATCATGTAGAGAACAAACACAGGTACACACACACATACACACGACCACAAACACGCACACACACACACACACACACACATACAGTCACACAGGTACACACCAACACACAGACGACCACAAACACGCACACACACACACACACACACACACACACACACACACACACACACACACACACACACACACACACACACACACAGTCACACAGGTACACACCAACATCAACACACAACATACAATACTCAGAAACACTCTTACAGACAATAAGTAAATACAGTAAATATATAGCCTTTCAGTCTTGATATCACAATAAATAAATGTTTTAAACACTTGACAGCAAATATATCAAATATTAATTCAAGGAACTGATTTCATTTTGGCAGGATATCCAAACTCTAAATCCCCATTTGTAAAGCATCTTCAGGACCAGCTGTGTTCTTCCTGCAACCAGCAGAGGCACCAGTGACTCTGAGCTCCTGACTGACAAATAATGGATGACGACAAAATGTTTATCATCCTCTGTGCCAGTGTGTTCGGGGAACTGTTTATTTGGCTGTGGGGTGTATATTACCTATGCCTTTACTGGCGTGGTGTTGGCAAAGTCTCCACCTTCATCCTCTTCCTCCTCCTCAGTGACCTCCTTGAACTGGGTGTCACACCCTTAGTGTTCCAGATTATTCTCGGTGTGCCAAAAATATTTAGCTGGCCTGACCCTTGGGGCCTCTTCGCTCTGTTTTTTGGGACACGGCTCCTTGCCCTTTACCTCCACCAGCTGGTGGTGCTAGAAAGCATTCTCCATCTCAGACACCACCAGTATTCAGCTCGCATTGCCTCTCCTCCCAACTCCATGTTCATCTGTCTCTCTGTGTGGATTAGTGTGGTATTTCTTAGTCGCATATGTAGCAGCACAGTACCTCCATATTTTAGTTTCAGCATTTATGTAGTCTTGTGTTTGGTCCCTCTGGTCATGGCTATTGTCACATGTGTGCTAGCCCTCACTGACTGTCCAATCAACTCTCAGGCCTCCTCACCTGGGCAGGGAAGAAGGGCAGCCATACTGGTTACCACGGCATCAATTGTGACGTTTGTGTTTGTTTACATGCCTGTTCTGGTAGTCATGTGCCTGGCACACTACCCATCACACCACACAGACGATCAGCCCTTTTACCGTGTGCCAGAGTTGGCATGGCTGCTGACCACCTCTGCTATGTGTTTAAGGGTGATGACTGACCCACTGCTGTGTGTGCTGGTCTGCTCACAGATCAGAAGGCAGAGCGCTGCCACTACTGAGAGAGATACGCTAGTAGGGCTCCAGGCTGATCTGGTATCAGATTGATTACTTCTCCTGATGCCGTTTAATGCTGTTTATTTGCTGTTTATTAGTTTTTACACATAGCTGATTTGTGAAAAAGAGAAACACTGATGCTATTTTGTGTATGTATGAATGTGGTGTGCATCCACATGTCACAAAATGGATGCCCTTTTAGACTGCTTGCTTTAACAAGAAGGAACAACCTTCTTTAAGTGTTAAGTAATGTTGAATACAGTGAACAACTGCTCATTTAAAAATGCCATTTTCTTCATTATTGTTTTTTCTTTTTCAAGAAATAAGACAATGTAAAACATTTCTGAAAGTAAAACAAATAAATAAATGGCATTTGAAAAGCCTACTTTATTTTATATATTATTTATGAAAGAAAACCAAATTCATTAAACAGAAGTAAAATAAGAGAGATGAAAAGAGAGAGAGAGAAAGAGAAAGAGCGAGATCGAGAGTGGGAGGAAGTGGCTGGGTCCTCTGAAGTATTACACTATAGTAGTGTTGTGTAGCGCAGTTTTGCTACATTAGGCTAAACTGGTAAGAACCCCAAAACACCTTCAAGAATTTCACTTATTAAACCATATTCTTTCCTTTAGTCCATTTAGTGAAAGCTCTGGAGGATATTAAAACATGTTTACATTAGAGGAATAAAATGACAAGGAATGACAAGCAAGATAAGACACATTTATAATCATACAGCACATTACATTCAAAGGTAATTCAATGTGCTTCATATTATCTGCCAGTAAACAGCAAGATTATGATTATTTTGTACTTGAAGTTACTTGTAATTCCATTCAGAAGAGTTTATACATGTTGTCATACCCCTACTGAAAATATACCTTTACAAAACAATTGTATAACTGCTTATTCATTGGTGAAATTGTTAAGGAGTTACATTTTGAGTGAAGTCATTTTTTTTCTAAATATACAAATAAATGCATCCCACAGGTTGATAAAAAGACTAGAACAATTTAATGCAAAATAGAAACCTAATATAGATGTAAAAAAAATGTGTAAGTTGTTATTATGTTATTTTGCTCTCAGTACAATAAAAACACTTACATATCAAGAGAATTGTGACCTTTTCTCTGACACACACAGGCGTCTGTGGCTATTGAAGGCCTCTGTGGCTATTACACAATATAAAGCATTACAATTTGCAACACAATTATCAGTTAAAGAAACTCTGACTTTTATCATGTATGGCTTTAAACACAAGACTTAAGTTCTTAAGACTTCTTAAATAAGTTTAACAGTTCTGATTCTTCACTGTTCCAAAAAGCCCTTTTCAAAGCCATTCTGAACAATTCTATCCTCTGTGCCTCATCAGTATTTTTCCTTTTCACTTGCGTTTATATATCTTTGCATGAGGTTATATGCCTACAATCATAACAGTGTGTATGCTTTCAAATGAGCGCTTGTGGATTAATATTTAACTGTCATGGATATTTTATTTCATTACCACCTTTCATCACATTCTGTTCCTGTAAATTTGATTTCTTTCCTTCTCGCCTCATGAGAATTGTAAAGATGATTAGATGGAACATTTTATAGTGCCAGAAAGTACATTCTTTCATACAAACAAAGGTGTCGAAGGTTTTGTTGTTTTTTTGCTTGTGGCTGGTGCTTTGTGATCTGTTCTCATCAGTGTGGTCAGATGAAGCGTCTAAATGCATTGTGTGTGAGACGTTGACAGGAAATACGTTTGCACAGTAAGTAAAAACCCTTGAGTTTACACATACACATACACATGCAACTGCACATACACACACACACACACACACACACACACACACACACACACACACACACACACACACACACACACACACACACACACACACACACACACACACACACACACACACACACACACACACACACACACACACACACACACACACACACACACACACAGTGAGCAAGTCTGTGGAGAATTTCACCCTCCCCTTGCCAAAGTACCTAGTAAATTAAACTCAAAGAGTGAAGGCACAGTCTATCAAACTGAGAGTGAAAGCAAAGTCTACTATTTTTAAGGAATTAGACAGAAGAAGACACGAGTACCCAAACACACAGACAGACACACAAGCACAAGTTTACACACACACACACACCAACACAAACATACACACACACACACACACACACACACACACACACACACACACACACACACACACACACAAACACACACACACACAAGAAAAACTAGGCTGTGTGCTTTTGAGAATACTGGTTGAGCTGAGAGGGTAAGAGAGTGTGAGAGGGAGTGGCTGTCTCCTATAAGTCACATGAACAGCAGCAACTATTACAGTCCTGCTGCACCAGGCGATACGGGTAAGACTAAATTAGTTTGACATTAACTAACCATGTCTGAAACACTCATGGGTTCAACTCAAAGCTTTTGAAATGATTTAATTATTTATATATAAATGTATATTGTCTGTACCTTCCGCACTGTGTAATAGTTTAAGAATTGTTTAAGTAGTTTAATGTCAAAGTTGAGAGTTGTTGTTATGTCAGAATTTAATTCCTTTCAATATGTACTATTTTTCTAAATGTAAAAAATGTGCTCTGTATGCTTATATTTTATGTAAAATTGAGCATATCTAGATAGGGATACAGTGAATTTAGTTTTGTGGTAAGATCACCAGTAACCCGAGGAATAACGTTTATGTATTAGTATTAAGGCTTTCTCATATGTAAATATATCCGACCCATTTGTAGCAAACTCACTATTTTGTAGGTGTTTAAGGTTTTTACATTATCACTCTTTCAGCTATAAGAGTAGCAAAGATAAAATATCAGCCACTGTGATTACATCAATATCATGAAACCACAATTTATTTAAAATAATTTTTAAAATAATTTTTTGTTTAAATCATTTGTACAAAGAGGCCAAAGCACATGCATTAATGTACTTCTATATTTAATATATAATATACAGTATATAACAGTTGGAGTAATCAGGTCTCAGTTACAGACACGGTTGGTGGGGTGGGCTCTGGTATCATCAGTGTGGGCAGGTGACCTGTTTTCATTCTTGCAAAATATGTTTACTGGGAAAATCTGTCATAGGTACAAAAAAAAGCCACACACACACACATGTAATAGCTTGATAGTTTGGATGCTGTTGTCCAAATCCTAATTTAAATCCTGTCTCTGTCTTGTTTTGAATAGGATCTGCAAATCTCACCTGCACCCCCTGCACCATGGCTGAAGAGTTATGGCTGTCTGTATTCCTCTCTGCTAGTCTGTGCGCAGGGCTGCCCACCATCGTCTGGGCCCTCTACCATCTGAGACGCCATCAGCAAGAAGGGGGTACCGTTTCAGCCTTTGTCGTCTCCCTTATCGTCAGCGACATCTTGGAGCTGGTCCTGAGCCCCTTCCTGAACACATCACTCCTGGAGAGAGGGCCATGTTCACCCTGCGAGGTGCTCTTCTTCAGTGTCATTGGGGCAAGGCTCTGCGGTTTGCACTTCCACCAGCTGGTGGCGCTAGAGGGGATTCTGCGTCTGACTTACCCCCACTCATCCTCTCACTTCTTTCATGTCTTCTTGCCCCCGGCACTGTCTCTGACTGTGTGGATCACTGTAATCAGCTGTAATTTCTTCTTCATTGGTCATATCATCAACTTAATCATCTGTTTAGTGTCAGTGATACTGGCCTTCATTACAAGTGCATTGACCTCCAGACTATGGAGCTTGTCTGCTGGTCTGCTCATGCAACCCGGTTTCAAGGTTTTTGTGACCGCTATGCTCACTCTCATTATTCTCTACATCCCATGCCTGGTAATTTACGGCATGAACCTTCTTTACCTGCGCTCTGAGTCTTCATGGGATAATGGAGCCGTGGCTGTCATGAGTTTACGGCTGGTGACAGAACCTGTGCTGTGTGTGCTCGTCTGTGGGGAGACCCTGAAGTGTCAGCCTCCACAGAGACAGCAGGGGTCAGGCTGACATCATGACCTGGTCCCCCTTTTGAAATGATCTGCTCTGATAACATTCTATATGTTTTGCAAATTCTTCACACTGTCAATGCAGCCCTATCACTTCTGTAACACGCACAGAAGTTCCCAGAACAATAAAAACAAATTAAATATACTTTCATCATTTAGATAAGACGGCAGCAAATAGTGATCAGGGACGCTAAACTGTTCAGGAGGATCGGGCGAGTGTTCCAGGGGATGGATGGGGTTCTGGAACACTGAAATAGTTCCTTTTCATCTGAGTTATTCCTCGCTACTGTTTAGTAAACAGTACACTAAAACATAAAAATCTATAGGTTTTTGTTAAATGTCAGCTTTTAGATTAGATCATAAGCTATTACTTATCTGGGCTCTTTATAGTTTTCATGATGTATTTCATCTGGTGCATTGCTTAAACTATGTTCTAAATAAAAGTCTATCACAGTAGAAAGTGGATATATTCTGTGACTTATTTACAGGGGCGGTTTTGGGCACGGGCAAACTGGGCAGCCGCCCGGGGCGGCACTTTTTCATGACACGTGGGGGGCGGCACGAGCAAAAAAAAAACAAAAAAAAATCATCTGGGCGAAGCGGTTTTCTATCATCTATCATATCACTGTGTGGGGAATTGGCAAATTGGCGCCCCCTACAGCTGCAGGCGCCCCTGCTCGCTAAGAAGGTGCAGTGCACAGATCCTGTGTGAGAAGGGGGAAGGGGAGGGGGCGCGGGGGACAGTTCACCTCTGGGTCTCCCAAATGGAACTTGTTAGGTTGGAATTTTCCTCTGCTAAAGTAATCAACTAAGCCTACATGATCATAGGCATACTCATTATTCACATTATTGTCATTGACAGTACCGGCTTACTTTCACCACTGATGTTATGCTAGGCTTTGGCAAGTTATCTCTGGTTAAAACTAGCTAACCTTAGCTATTCACTAGCTGCGCTAGCTAGCTAGACAGTTATCGTAACGGTGTTAAAATATCGAACTGCGTGTGTTATCGGCAAATGTTCACGTTGTCATGTTAATCCATTATTAAACTGAGCATATCGATTGTTAATCCATTATCAAATTTAGTATTTTGATTGTTTAAGAGAATGGCCGATGTTTGTCACTGTCTGATAACTGACATAGCTATGCTAGGACACTGCCCTGTCAGGGACAGGGTAATGCTAGTTAATAAACTAATACCCGTAGGTCTACATATCAGTGCCTCTCCAGATGAGTTAAATTAACTGAAGGTAAATTAATGTAATCTTTCCCTGCGGTGCATGAACAATGCTGGTATGGGATGTTGTTATCTGCAATCGTGATGACCGTGAGATGAGGCTTCTCCTTCTTGCACTGTAAATTCTCGCCTCCAATTTAAGCTTGTCATCCATCATATCTAGTTTTACATTTTGTACATATCCCTCCATTGCATAATGAAGTCCCTTTTGAAGGCTTCTAGACGAAATCAGGTCCTTCTGTCTACAAAAGTTGCCTAGAGCCTCTTGGGATATCATTTTGACACTGATAGCTGCCATTGTGAACTCTAGTCAGCTCCTATAGTTTGTCCGAGGTTAGCAACAGTAACTAAGGGGGGCGGGGCTTAGAGATAGGTAAATTGAGGAATTTAAGTTTGTCTTTCACTTATATTGTTATAATGAAAATAAAAAAATAAAAAATTTAAGATTTGTTTTTTCCGGCGGGAGGGGGTGGGGGGCGCTCGGAGGGGGTCTCGCCCGGGGCGTAATTCCATGTAGAACCGCCACTGCTTATTTAACATTAACTGACCCCTTCAACTGCACCTCAGACACATCTACTGTTTGGTGGTTACTGCTGGTTGATTGGTTATTAATCACAATGATTATGTCACGTCTGCGTTGACATCTGCTCCGGCCACGCCCCCTTCAGCACACTCACAGAGCATTCACATGCTTCCGTTGGAATGCGTTGATCCGTCAGTGTTGACGGATCTCCATTCACTTTGAATGGGGTGACGTCATCCTTTGCCGAACTGAATTATGGCTCCGTTGGGTTCCCGTGCGTTGCGTTTCATGCTTTGCTTGCAGCAAGAGTTGAAGAATGTTCAACTTTTCGAGAGGCAATGCATGCGTCAGCCAATCAAATTGCCTTTCATGCATAACTGACAGCACAGGCGCTAGCCAATCAGATCCTGTATATGCTCACGTCTAGAAAGCGGCAAGCTCAAAAAAAAAAAAGATGGCGACCAAACTCCGTAGATGGTCGTATTTGTACCCAAAAGTTGTTTGTTTGACTTTTTTTTTGCTTAGATTTTTAAAAAGTTACCGAGAAATAGACACTGTACAATGTAAAAAACCCGTTATTGTAACTGAAAAATACGTCTGATAGGATTTGCGAGGTGTGTGAGCACCCAACCTAATGTTAGCATGCTACTGCTTACAAGGTAAGCAGCTTGCTAGTGGCGTGATTGGTTTGTTGACCTGTCAATCTCACTATAACGTCTCTGGTATCAACAGAACCCCATGCGCCAGACTCCTCCTCCGCCATCCGTTGGCGCAACGCATTCCAACGGAAGCGTGTGAATGCTCTGTCACTCTCACTCACGGCCCATTCACACGGTTGCGCTGGAATGCGTTGATCCGTTGAGGTAACGTCATCCTTTGCCAAACTGAATTGTGGCTTTGTTGGGCTCCATTGCGTTGCGTTTCATGCGTTGCTTGCGGCAACAGTTGAAAAATGTTCAACTTTTCAAGAGGCAATGCATGCGTCATCCAATCAAATTGCCTTTCATGCATAACTGACAATCAGATTGTGTTTATGCTCACGTCTGAAGAGCGGGAAGCTCAAAAAAAGATGGCGGACCAAACTCCGTAGATGGTCGTATTTGTACCTAAAAGTTGTTTGTTTGACTTTTTTTTGCTTAGATTTTTTAAAAGTTACCGAGAAATAGACATGTAAAAACCACTTTTTTGCAACTGAAAATACGTCTGATAGGATTTGCGAGGTGTCTGAGCCACCTATCTAATGTTAGCATGCTACTAAGCGCCTAGAGACAATTGTATTGTTGTGGCGCTATATAAATAAAATTGAATTGAATTGAACTACTCAGAAGGTAAACAGCTTGCTAGTGGCGTGATTGGTTTGTTGACCTGTCAATCTCGCTATAACGTCTCTGGTATCAACACAACCCCATGCGCCAGACTCCTCCGCCATCCGTTGGATCAACGCATTCCTACGTGTGAATGGCAGGTCACTCTCCCAGCTGCACGTTTCATCAGTCTCGTTCATAGTCCCAGCTGCACTGCATTCACGTTTCCTAATCACACAATCACACACACCTACATAGACTACTCACTGCCCTCACTCCGTGTCTGGTCTCGTCGTTACATATTCTAAGAAGACTAAACGAGATGGCCAGCGCTCTTGTTCCAGATTCTGTGACTACGAGGTCGTTCTGACTTCTCCCGTTTCCACGACACCCAGGTCGTCCCAAAGTTTCTTGATTCCGTGCTCACGACCCCAGGTCGTCCGTGACTCTCTCGTCCGGCTTGGTGCCGTGTACACTACTTGCGATAGTGATTCTGAGTTTGTCTCTGTGTGTGCTTAGTTTAGTGTCATCCGTTGTAGGAGTCATTGTTATTTCCCCTTTTGTGTTTTCCAGCGTTAGACGCTGTGGATCTGTGTTTTGTTAGTTAACTTCAGTTTGTGATTTTCCGGTGTTCGACACCGTGTATCTAGGTTTCGTTTTCTATTGTCTTTCAAGTTAATACGTTGTTCATGGTATTTTCCTGTGTAAGTGTTCCAGAGTAAGACTCTGGGCCTCATTTATAAAACGTTCTTACGGACAGATTTCATCTTAGTGTTCAAATCCACGTACTTATCTCTACATACGGGTTGCAACTTGGCGTAAGCATATTTCCTTGTGGCAATACTGGAGTACTGCAGGAATTCGGAACTCTCAGAGCGGGGCGACAGTGGTACAGGAGGTAAAGAAGTCGTTTAGTAATCAGAAGGTTGCTAGTTCGATTCCCTGTCAAAGTGTCCTTGAGCAAGGCACTGAACCCCTAATTGCTCCTGATGTGCAGTGTGCCATCAGTGTAAAATGTGTATACATTGTAAGTCGCACATATGTAAGTCGCTTTGGATAAAAGCGTCTGCTAAATGACTAAATGTAAAAAATGTAAGAGCGCCGACACGCAGTTTCATCATCGTCACCATCACCATTAGGGCTAATGGTGAAAGGCCAAATTAATGTTTTGCTCATTCAAATCAATTAAACAATTTGAATTATTTGAATTGCATCAGTCCACAGCACTGTCCTTAGGACAAAAACATGTGTAAAACATTTCGCTCAATCTATAGCCTATAAAAAGTCTGATAGTGTCTTAGTAAGAGATAAGGCTGCATTGGCGTTGTTAGAGGATATTGCCAACCGCGCAATAAGGAGAGAAAGGGTTTTTTCGTGATCGCACAGACTTTTTGGCACAGGATGATGTATGGCTGATAAGGAGATACCACTTGCCAAGAACGGCTCTGTTAGAACTTTCGTCAAAGATGGTTTTTATAAATCTGTACTTTGACGTGGATTTGATCGTACGAACACTCTAAGATCAAATCTGTGCGTAAGAAAGTTTTGTAAATGAGGCCCATAATCATGACATGTCAGGACAGCCCAATCCAGATATGTTCAGAAATACTTTACATCTTAGTTTGCAACAATATAGACATACTTTCACCACAAAAACGGGAAACATTTTTCAATATGAAGTTAATTCCCGATAAGATATAGTAAAAATGTAAGACTGAATAAGTTAAAAAAATTAAATATCTCAAGAGGACCAAGTAGCCATCTTTAGTTTTGCAGGTTTTGCAGGCCATGCAACTGAAGCCCCTCCCTCCATCTTAGTTCTCTTGTGTTTTATCATCTCTCAGTCTTCACTCGACCTTCCACAGGTCATTCAGCAGATCCCTTTCTTGATTCATGCCAGTGGGTGTCATGAGTAGTAAAGATCCTATGAAAATAAAGCTGCTAAAATATATTCATCATTGTTCATCTATACTCTCAGGCAATTCATAATCTTAGTTGTGTGGTCTTGACCAACCATAACACACATACACATTCACAAAATTCCACCCACACACTTATGTTCACACACACACAGAAAGATAAAACGATTACTCCCTCTCCCTCTCACCCTCCCCCTCTCCCTCTCCCTCTCCCTCTCCCTCTCTCTCTCTCTCGCTCTCTCTCTCTCTCCCTCTCCCTCTCTCTCTCTCTTTTTCTACTCCCCAGCTGCCTGGTGCTCCAGGATGAACTGGGATAGCAGGTTCACATCCGTGAGGGTCGGGTGCGTCTGTAGGGCCAGCGTCACTGCACTCGCCTGCCCTGTGAACACCTGGTTCAGGCTCTCCCTCAGCCTGGACGTCTCCTCTGCGCTCCTCTGCTGCTGGCCCTCTGCCTCAGCTCAGCCCCTCCCCCTCCTCTGCCACGCCTGTTCTCAGCCTTGGGACTGGCCTGATGGACCCTGGGGCTGGAGGTCTGAATGTTCCGACTGAAACTCTGGTGATACTCTTGTGCCCCCTAGTGTCCTGTTGCAAAACTGCAGTACCTCTGATTGAGAGCGCTGCTGGGGCAGGGGGATGGAGGAGGAGACACCTGTGAACATGTGACTGCTGGTGATGGAGGATCTGAAAGAGGAGGAGGAAAGAGAGAACTAAAGAAGAAGAGAGGAAGGAGAGAGAGTTGAAAGAAGACAGAGGAAACAAGAAACAATCAGGGAGAAAAAATATGTTTTTACTATTCATCTACACAGGACAACAGAAGGTTCGGAGCATTAATTTACGTGTGTGTCTGAGTGTGTGTGTGAGTGTGTGGGTATGTACAATACCTGTGCTGTGAGTAAAGGAAACCATTGAGGTGAGGTCTGTCTCGGCCCAAAGGGCCGTCTGGAACCATAAAGTTATCCCCGACAAACATGTACTACACAGTTCTATTTGCATTCTACAAACAAAACCATTTTGAAACTTTTGAGACAATTGTTTTGAGAATAGAGTGATTGGGCTTAGCAGGACTCCAGATGTAATTACTTTACATTTGGCACGGTGGCTCAGGTGTGGCACGGTGGCTCAGGTGCTTGCACTGCCGCCTCACAGCAAGAAGGTCCTGGGTTAGATTCCCGCATGGGGTGCTGTTGGAGTTTGCATGTTCTCCCCGTGTTCACTAGGGGTTTCCTCCACTGTGTGGAGTTTGCATGTTCTCCCCGTGTTCACTAGGGGTTTCCTCCACTAAGAACCCCAGCAGAAAAACATACAGAAGAATTGAACTGTCCGTCCCTGACCAAGATGAATCACTTGACTTGGTCCCCGGGCGCCTAAAGGCTGCCCACTGCTCCTGGAAGGACCATCCAGGATGGGAGAAATGCAGAGATTAAATTCACAGCGACCTCAGGCCTGCGTGTGTGTGTGTCCTGTTTCGCCACTATATATGCACGTGTGTTGCAATGTGTTGTTTGTGCGAATACAATCTGACTATTATTATTATATTTAGTCCAGGGGAGTGGTTTCTTTGATATGTTTTTGTATAGGTGACAACAGCTGGCAATCTTTCAGTAATTATTTAAATATTTCATGTGCCTGGTGTTATAATCCACCTTGTGTTATACTCAAGGCCCATGATGGAGCCCATCTTTGACTTGGAAGTCTTGCTTTGGCCTGCAAAAGTAATACCTTCTTTAAGCCACTAGGTGGCGTAGTGAGGAGGATTGAGTGAGGCTATGCTTCTGCTCTCTCACGGGCTCCCCCAGCTGGGAATATATTTACATTTAGCAGACGCTTTTATCCAAAGCGACTTACAAGGATGTATACACATTTTTTTACATTTACACTGATGGCACACTACACATCAGGAACAATTAGGGGTTCAGTGTCTTGCTCAAGGACGCTTCGACAGGTAATCGAACTAGCAACCTTCTAATTACTAAACGACTTCTCTATCTCCTGTACCACCGCTTGTGCTCTCTCACGGGCTCCCCCAGCAGGGAATATAGAAAGCAACATCAATATCACTGAAGTCTGTTCTCTCTTGTTTCTGTTTGAACCAGTGATGAATGAGAGTACAAAACTGTGGCCTACCATTGGGGGCACTGTTGAGTCGATCATATCTCCCTCTTCAGCCTTCCTGATGATATAATCTCTTATTTAATGTCTTGTCTACTCCACTCTCACACACACGGATGGTTAGAGGGTGACACAGTCTGAAGTGGAGCAAGAGAGTTAAAGGTAAGCTTTGTGCAAATTAATTTTGTATAACAGTTCATGTATTATCAAAGTGATTCAGGTACAACTAATCCTAAAATATGTTGAAAATGGGCTATCATTAACGTCCTCAATTTGTATTGATATGTCAAATGTGCGATTAGTTAGAATTATTAAAAGTACAATTATATCTTAAACTACCCTATATAAATATTAGTGCTGTCAGTTTAACGCGTTATTAACGGCGTTAACGCAAACCCATTAATTTTTTTATCTCGAGATTAACGCGAATTTTTTTTTTATATATATTTTTTTTTTATTTTTTGTTTTTTAGATTAACGTTCTTTTTGGCCTCCCAAACTGTGTAGTAGGCTAACGTTACGAGTTGAGTGAATGGTGAGCGCGATACGGCGAAATGGATGATAAAAAGCTTCTGAATGGAAAGTTTACTTTTAAAAGTTGTGTTGTGCAAAAGAAGCGAGCTTCACTGTTGTCTGAAAATGTCAACAGGCAGCTGGCTGAAAGCAAAGAAGTAGTAGGCTTACCTTTTATTGGTAACCTAACTGTTACGGTTCATTGTTTCTGAAATAAGAGGCCTGACTGCTATGTTCCCAGCAAACTTGAAAAAAAGAAAATATTAAGCCATGGTTTAACTGCACTATAGGCAGTCCTTGTTTACCTGAAATGTGCACTTTATAATTTTATTTTGTACTGCCCTGTTTGGCAATGTTGGTTTTCAATAAAATAAAACATTTGCATAAAGCAAGCCAATCCACTTTTCCATGTTGATAAGGGCATTAAAATAAAAATAAAATGATGGAAAAAATAAATAAAGGAAAGGACATTTAGAACAGATACAAATTTGCGATTAATCGCAATTCATTTTGAGTTAACTATGACATAAATGCGATTAATCGCGATTAAATATTTTAATCGTTTGACAGCACTAATAAATATACATCAAATTTAGTGTTTGTATAACTTATGCTTAACACATTGAAATATAAATGGTTTTGAGCATAAAAGAAACATATATTACATAGCTAGAAACAAATGCTTAGAATCTCATGAAGTTAATAAAAAGTTGCCCTGGAACATCTCATATATTTTTTATTGTGTATAATCACAAGATACATGTGAAATACCTGCCATGTAGGCCACATTTAATTGGATGTAAAAGATTTGAAGATAATCAAAGTAGTCTTTGCTGTCTTCGCTTTCCAGGACTCATCCGTGTTTCTTATTATGACCTGATCTCTGTTTTATTTATTAATACAAAAGAAAAAAATCTTTTATTTACTCTCATACAATGGGTTAAATTATAGATATATTTGTTTTGAATTAATTTACTCATTTAACAAGATTTAATTATTTGTTTTACTTAATATAACACTTTTTTCATAAAGCAACTTTATCAAGAATGCGTTTGACCTCTTATAGATTATATTTCAAAGTAACACAAATGTCATAGCAGTGTGGTTTCATCTGTGGCTGGTTAAGTAGGCCGGAGTGTTCCATCACAGCATGTAGAGAGCAAACACACAGTTACACACACAACCACAAACACACACACACACACACACACACACACACACACACACACACACACACACACACACACACAGTCACACAGGTACATACACACACCATGCAATACAGAGAAACACGCTGAGTGTTAATTAAGTATTAAATAAATAAATAAATAGTCTTTCAGTGTTGATATCACAATAAGTAAAACATTTTAACACTTGACAGCAAATATATCATGGAGTTATCAAATATTAATTTAAGGAACTGATTTCATTTTGTCAGGATATCCAAACTCCAAAAATCCCCATTGGTAAAGCATCTTCAGGACCAGCTGTGTTCTTCCTGCAACCAGCAGAGGCACCAGTGACTCTGAGCTCCTGACTGACAAGAAATGGATGACAGCACCATGTCTATCATCGTCCGTGCCAGTGTGTTCGGGGGACTGTTTATTTGGCTGTGGGCCATGTATTACCTTTACTTTTACTGGCGTGGTGTTGGCAGAGTCTCCACCTTCATCCTCTTCCTCCTCCTCAGTGACTTCCTTGATCTGGGTGTCATACCCTCAATGATCCTGAAAATTCTCAGTTGGGAACAACCTGATAAATTGCCTACCGACCAAATTGTTATCTTGGCTGACTCCTGGGCCCTCCCCACTCTGTTTTGTGGGACACGGCTCCTTGCCCTTTACCTCCACCAGCTGGTGGCACTAGAAAGCATTCTCCATCTCAGACACCCCCAGTATTCAGCTCACATTGCCTCTCCTCCCAACTCCATGTTCATCTGTCTCTCTGTGTGGGTTACTGTGGTATTTCTTAGTCGCATATGTAACGACATAGAGCCTCCATATTTCAGTTTCAGCGTTTATGTAGTCTTGTGTTTGGTACCTCTGGTCATGGCTGTTGTCACATGTGTGCTAGCCCTCACTGACTGTCCAATCAACTCTCAGGCCTCCTCACCTGGGCAGGGAAGAAGGGCAGCCATACTGGTTACCACGGCATCAATTGTGACGTTTGTGTTTGTTTACATGCCTGTTCTGGTATTCACATGCCTGGCACTCTACCCATCACACCTTGCAGACGATCACCCCTTTCACCCTGTGCCAGAGTTTGCATGGCTGCTGACCACCTCTGCTATGTGTTTAAGGGTGATGACTGACCCACTGCTGTGTGTGCTGGTCTGCTCACAGATCAGAAGGCAGAGCGCTGCCACCACTGAGGGAGATACGCTAGTAGGGCTCCAGACTGATCTGGTATCAGATTGATTACTTCTCCTGATGCAGTTTAATACTGTTTATTGAACTGATTATCAGTTTTAACACATAGCTGATTTGTGAAGAAGAGAAACACTGATGCTATTTTGTGTATGTATGAATTTGGTGTGAATCCACATGTCACAAAATGGATGCCCTTTTAGACTGCTTGCTTTAACATGAAGGAACAACCTTCTTTAAGTGTTAAGTAATGTTGAATACATTTTTAAATTGTGGACAGTGGACAACAGCTCATTTAGAAATGTGTGACATTAAAATAAAATGCCATTTTCTTCATTATTATCTACTTTTTCTTTTGTTAGGTGAATGTATGAACAAAAAATACGACATGTAAAACATTTGTTAAAGTAAAACAAATAAGAAACTACATATTTGAAAAGCCTGGGTCCTCTGAAGTATTAAACTATATTAGTGTTGTGTAGCGCTGTTCTTGCTGCATTAGGCTATACTACAAGACCCCAAAAACAACAATTTCATTTATTAAAAAAACCTTAAATATCAAGTTTACAAGTTAAGAGAATTGTGTCCTTTTCTTCAACACATGAACACAGGCTTCTGTGGCTATTGAAGGCCTCTGTGAATATTACACAATAGAAAGCATTACAATTTGCAACACAATTATCAGTTACAGAAACTCTGACTTTTATCATTAATTGCTTCTAACACAAGACTTAAGTTCTTAAGACTTCTTAAATAAGTTTCAAGAGTTCTGATTCTTCACTGTTCAAAAAAGCCCTTTTCAAAGCCATCCTGAACAATTCTATCCTCTCTGTGCCTCATCAGTATTTTGCCTTTTCAGTTGCGTTTATATATCTTTGCATGGAGTTGCATGCTTACAATCAAACATTGTGTATGCTTTCAAATGAGCGCTTATAGATTCACATTTTATTGTCATGGATATTTTATTTCATTACTACCTTTCATCACATTCTATTCGTGTACATTTGATTTCTTTCCTTCTAGCCTCATGTGAATTGTAAAGATGATTACATGTAACATTTTAGAGTGCCAGAAAGTACATGCTTTTATACAAACTTGTGTCAAAGGCATTTGTTTTGCTTGTGGCTGGTGCTTGGTGGGCTGGTGCTTGGTGATCTGTTCCCAACAGTGTGGTCAGATGAAGCATCTAGATGCTTGGTGTGTGAGACGTTGACAGGAAATAGGTTTGCACAGTAAGTAAAAACCCTTGAGTTTACACATACACATGCAACCGCACACACACACACACATACACACACACACACACACACACACACACACACACACACACACACACACACACACAGTGAGCAATATACAATATACAATATATGTTTATTAATATAAAACATTTGAATGTCTTAGGATCCCACAATCAAACCTAGAGCTGCAGTAACTGCATGTATGGGTGTGTGTTTGTGTGTATGTGTGTGTGTGTGTGTGTGTGTGTGTGTGTGTGTGTGTGTATGATTGGTGGATTCAAATAAATAATTTATATGTGTGTGTGTATAAGCCCACCAACATGTATCCATATGCACACAGACACATGCATGTTTGCACTAGATCTGGGTAGACTTTTACTGTGAGTTCAACAATAACAAAGAAAGAAAGAAGATAGCGAGAAGATAGAGAGAATACTATCACTGAAAGCCAGTCTGTGGAGACTTGCACCCTCACATTGCCACCCTTGCCAAAGTACCTAGTAGATTGGACTCAAAGAGTGAAATCATAGTCTATCAAACTGAGAGTGAAAGCAAAGTCTACAAAAATAAATAAATAAACATATTGGACACATATTAGGTGGGGAAAGATATTTTTTTAAGGAATTACACAGAAGGAGACACATGTACCCAAACACACAGACATACACACAAGCACACACACCGACACACAAGGAAAACTAGGCTGTGTGCTTTTGAGAATACTGGTTGAGCTGAGAGGGTAAGAGAGTGTGAGAGGGAGTGGCTGTCTCCTATAAGTCACATGAACAGCAGAAACTATTACAGTCCTGCTGCGCCAGGCGATACAGGTAAGGCTAAGTT
Organism: Clupea harengus; assembly: GCF_900700415.2. NCBI lineage: Eukaryota > Metazoa > Chordata > Actinopteri > Clupeiformes > Clupeidae > Clupea > Clupea harengus. Next base: position 16,652,492 of record NC_045169.1, read on the forward strand.
AGTTTGACATTAACTATCCATGTCTGAAACACACATGGGTTCAACTGAAAGCTTTAGACATTATTAAATGATTTATATATAAATGTATATTGTCTGTATGTTCCGCACTGCATGATAGTATGCTTTATAAATGATATAATTGTTTAAGTAGTTTAATGTCAAAGTTAAAAGTTATTCTTATGTCAGACTTCAATTCCTTTCACTATTATTTTTTTATCAGTATTATTTTCTAAATGTTCAAAATGTTCTCAGTATGTTTTTATTTCATGTAAAAGGTAGGCAGGGATACAATGAATATGCAACTGCATAATGTTTTGTTGTAATATCACCAGTAACCCAAGTAATATAACATTTATGTATTAGTATTAAGGCTTAGCTGTAACTGCTTGGGGATTACATTATCACTCTTTCAGCTGTAAGAATAGCAAAGATAAAATATCAGCCACTGTGAATACATCAATACCAAGAAACCAAATAAGATCAATATTTTATTTAAAATAATTTGTTGAAATAATTTGAGTTTAAATCATTTAAAAAGGAGGCCAAAGCAAATGCATTTATGTACTTTTATATTTAAAATATAATATATATAACAACTGGAGTAATCAGGTCTTAGTGACAGACGTTAGGTATGTCTGTGCATGTGGTTGGTGCATGGTGGGGTGGGCTCTGGTATCATCAGTGTGGGCAGGTGACCTGTTTTCATTCTTGTACAATATGTTTACAGGGAAAATCTGTCATAGGTAAAAAAAAAAGCCACACATAGCTGATAGCCACATGCAATGCCACAATAGCTTGATAGTTTGGAGCTGTTGTCCAATTCCTAATTTAAATCCTGTCTTGTTTTGAACAGGATCTGCCAATCTCACCTGTAACACCTGCACCATGGCTGAGGAGATCTGGATGTCTTTGTTCTTCTCTGCTAGTCTGTGCGCAGGGCTGCCCACCATCGTCTGGGCCCTCTACCATCTGAGACGCCATCAGCAAGAAGGGGGTACCGTTTCAGCCTTTGTCGTCTCCCTCATCTTCAGCGACATCTTGGAGCTGGTGGTGAGCCCCTTCCTGATCATATGGCTCCTGCAGAGAGGGCCATGTTCACCCTGCGAGGCGCTCTTCTACAGTTTCGTTGAGGCAAGGCTCTGCGGTTTGCACTTCCACCAGCTGGTGGCGCTAGAGGGGATTCTGTGTCTGACTTACCCCCACTCATCCTCTCACTTCTTTCATGTCTTCTTGCCCCCGGCACTGTCTCTGACTGTGTGGATCACTGTAATCAGCTGTAACTTCTTCTCCACCATTGGTTATATCATCAACGTAATCATCTGTGTAGTGCCAGTGATCCTGGCCTTCATAACAAGTGCATTGACCCTAAGACTCTCAAGCTCATCTGCTGGCCTGCTCAGGCACAAGCAGAGGAGTTTCAAGGTTCTCGTGACCGCTGTGTTCACTCTTGTTTTTCTCTATATCCCTGGCCCAGTCATTTACGGCATGGACACTTATTACGTGAACCATGGGTCTTCATGGGTTACATGGGTCTTGGTCGTCATGAGTTTACGGCTGGTGACAGACCCTTTGCTGTGTGTGCTCGTCTGCAGGGAGACCCTGTAGTGTCAGCCTCCACAGAGACAGCAGGGGTCAGGCTGACTTCATCACCTGGTCTCCCTTTTTAATAGATCTTGCTCTATATGTTTTGCAAATTCTTCACACTTTCAATGCAGCCGTATCGCTTCTGCAACACGCAGAGAAGATCACAGAACAATAAGAACAAATTAAATATACTTTCATCATGGAGATAAGACGCCAGCAGATAGTGATCAGGGACGCTAAACTGTTCAGGAGGATCGGGCGAGCGTCCCAGGGGATGGATGGGGTTCTGAAACACTGAAATAGTTCATATTCATGTGTTATTCCTCGCTACTGTTAAGTAAACTACATTAAAACACAAACTCTATAGGTTTTGGGGCTTTTGTTAAATGTCAGCTTTTAGATTAGATCATAAGCTATTACTTCTCTGGGCTCTTTATATTTGTTATGATGTATTTCATCTGATGCATTGCTTAAACTATGTTCTAAATAAAAGTCTATCACAGCATAAAGTGAATATATTCTGTGACTTATTTAACATTAACTGACCCATTAAACTGCACCTTAGACATAATAGAGTGAGTCTGAGGGTTAAAACCTTGTGTAATAATCATTCTTACCAAGTACACACAAATCAGAACTAGAAACTAGCACACAGCAATCACTTAGCACTCCTCAGTCCTTACTGTCGTGGTGCAGCTGTACACACGTTACTATCTACTACATCTACTGTTTGCTGGTTACTGCTGGTTGGTTGGTTGTTAATCACAATGATTACAGATGAGTGACTATATTTAAACTTTATTTTATGTGATAACATTATTGTGACAGGGTGATATTTATCTTAAATAATAGTGGTGTTGACATTAAAACCTACATGAAGTGGTACACTACAAATTAAACAGAATCATGACATGTCAGGAAAACCCAATCCAGATATGTTCAGAAATACTTTACATTTGAGTTTGTGTGTCAGATTAAATTTCAATGTCAGTAAAATGTGAGATATTGTAAGCTCTGTTATGGACAACACTAGTTCAAAATGGAAATATTAGACAAGCCTTTTAAATGATCACTGATGATAGAAACCGCTGATGTAAACACTTGGTGCTTAACAACAACATGAAGATGATATATAAATACTCTTTCATAACACTTGCAAATGCACATGATAAAAAAATACTTTAGCGATTCTAATAGTTAGACAATACTCCAACAATATAGACATGCTTTCACCACAAAAACGGGAAACATTTTTCACTATGAAGTTAATTCCACATTAAGATTCAGTAAAAAAGTAAGACAAAAGAAGTTAAAAAAATAAAATATCTCAAGAGGACCAAGTAGCCATCTTTGGTTTTGCAGGATCATGGCAATGCAACTGAAGCCCCTCCCTCCATCTTAGTTCTCTTGTGTTTTATCGTCTCTCAGTCTTCACTCGACCTTCCACAGGTCATTCAGCAGATCACTCCCTTGTAGTTGTCATGAGTAGTATAGATTGTATGAAATTAAAGCTGCTAAAATATATATTTATCATTGCTCATCTATACTCTCAGGCAATTCATCATCTTAGTAGTGTGGTCTTGACACATTCGTAAAAACCCACCCACACACCTATGTCCACACACACACACACACACACACACACACACACACACACACACACACACACACACACACAGAAAGATACAAATATTACTCCCTCTCTCTCCATCTCTCTCAATTTTACTCTACTCCCCAGCTGCCTGGTGCTCCAGGATGAAGTGGGATAGCAGGTTCACGTCCGTGAGGGTCGGGTGCATCTGTAGGGCCAGTGCCACTGCACTCGCCTGCCCTGTGAACACCTGGTTCAGGCTCTCCCTCAGCCTGGACGTCTCCTCCGCGCTTCTCTGCTGCTGGGCCTCCGCCTCAGCTCGGCCCCTCCCCCTCCTCTGCCGCGCCTGTTCCCAGCCTTGGGACTGGCATGCTGGGCCCTGGGGCTGGAGGTCTGGATGTTCCGACTGAAACTCTGATGCTACTCTGCTGCTCCCTGGTGTCCTGTCGTGGAACTGCAGTACCTCTGATTGAGAGCGCTGCTGGGGCAGGGGGATGGAGGAGGAGACGCCTGTGAACGTGTGACTGCTGGTGATGGAGGATCTGAAAAAGAGAGTGAAAGGGGAGGAGGAAAGAGAGAAAGGAAGAAAATTAGAGGGAGAGTTGAAAGAATACAGAGGAAACAAGAAAAAGCAAAACAATGCTTTCTACTATTAATCTAAACAGCAGGTTCAGAGCTTTAATTGATGTGTGTGTGTGTGTGTGTGTGTGTGTGTGTGTGTGTGTGTGTGTGTGTGTGTGTGTTTGTTTGTGTGTGTGTGTGTGTGAATATGTACAATACCTCTGCTGTGAGCGAAGGAAATCGTTGAGGTGAGGTCCGTCTCGGCCCAAAGGGTCGTCTGGAACCATAAAGTGATCCCCGACAAACGTGTACTGGAGCAACCTGCAAGAGTTAAAGCATAATATCATTCACATGACACCACAACAAAACAAACACACACCACAACAAACATAGCCTTAGGAGCCCTGATTATTCACTTGTGTAGTATTTACTTGTTGACTATCTAGTAAAAAAGGGCAACAGCACTTTATACTACAAGCCATAGACACTACATTTCATGGCTAAAGTGTAACACAGTTCTATCGAATTACCTATGTAATCTAATTACACTATTTGCATTCTACAAACAAAAACATTTCAAAATGTTTGATATATTATTTCATAAGTTATTCTTTACATACATTATTCATATAATATTTGGATATCCCCTTTTCACCAAAACTTTCAGAGGCATATAAATAATGTATTCATTAATTAATTAGACATTAACTCTTTTTTTGACCCAAAATGTTAAGATAGAACCCAACAATTCCAAGCTTTCATCATATTGGTCGGCCCTTCTGTTCACATGTATGGCCTCATGTTCTCTACCTTGTTTTGATGATGTCCTTCCAGGCATTCGACTCATCAAACAGGTCTCTCATGTTGTCGTTTGTCACAATCACTCCGTCTGTCTTCTGGGCAAGCTGAAGCATGATCCTATTATTTAAAAAACAAAAAACGAAGAAAAAAAATATGAATTACCTTTCAAATGATCTGGATAGATTCAGGTTGTTTGTGCCAACGACTTTAGCCTCTTTATCCTTATTAGAACATTGCCCCACTAGTCGATAATTGCCCCATTAGTTCTAAACTGTGTACCACTGCGAGCTTTAGTGTCAACATGACTGCTATAGCAGTCAGCAGTGAAAGCTTCTTCCTTTTGACAAACTGAAGTCTTACCACAGACCTGTATGTAACCGACACACAGTAAACAGTGTAAGATAAATTCAGTTTAGGTATGAATTTATTAACATTTTATTTCTATTAACAATGTATGCCCATTTAACCAGCAAACTGAAGGCAGTTGGAAAACAGGTTTCAGACAGAGGGGCCCTAAGATAACATACAAAGCACATGCTTTCAAGTTTAGGATGACCAGTGACATAAATTCCAAGGTCATACGCCAGCATGGGCAGGAGACAGATGAGATAGGGAGACTATCTGTACCAGGGAGTGGAGATTCACAGAAACTTAATTGTCAGGCCAGAAATTACGACTGAAACATGCAAGTCACAGAGAGGCGTATACGTGTGGGGCCCAGAAAGTACCATCAGTGAAGATTGGAGTTATAAACCAATTGTGATCAAATATAAAATTCAGAACGCGTTCTCCAGCCGTGGGTGACAGAGCTATTGTGAGCTCTGCATCTCCGACTGAATCTTGTCCAATCCTAAAACCAGTAAACTCAACTGTATCAAACCAAGTGCTACGTGTGGCGGTCCGATTACTCTGATTTCTCTGTAAACCAACACGCAGTTCATTTTAACTTAACAACAGTAAACAGGAATTAGCATTTATCCTGCCATGCCATTTCTACCAGAACAGAAACCTGTACCAGCAACTTGTTTTCAAAGCACTTCCCAGTAACTTGCCTTATAAAAACATTTTGTATTATATATACATAGGACAACCACTAGACCGGCACCAACCTATTGAAATGCCATGATCTAGCCCTCCTCTGATGAGAGGCTGTTGTCTTTGCCTTGTGAGTCTTAAGACTCTGTAAAGCGCCTTGAGACAATTGTATTGTTATGGCGTTATATAAATAAAATAAAATTGAATTGAATTAAGACTCATTCGTGGTACCTCGACCTGACCTCCCTGAGGCTGTCCATTCCAGTGATGGATTTGGTACTTTTGAAAAGTGTTTAAAAACTCACCTTTTTAAACTCCATCTGTCCAATTAGTTTGTTTGAGGAATACTGTATAAATATTATGATAGTTGTATTATTAGTAGTATTATTATTATTTATTGTTTTTACTTGTTTACATGTTTTTGCTTTAATGTTTTGTAAATCGCTTTGGAGAACACGTATGATACCATGGGAATGCAACCTCATTCCTCAGACACAGCAACAAGTTCGTTTTCACAAAGCATTTCATATGTGAGGTTGGGTCACCATACATATTTGGCAGCAGTCTTATTCTAACCAAACCAAACCGAATCAAACGAGTGCACAGAATCTCCCTGTGTATGGACATGACTCATGGCCTTGGTTTCGACCACATCAGAACACCCATCTGGTTACACCTGCTGGGTGACTCAGATATTGCACAATGTATCAGCGTGAACATGTAGGCAAGAAAAATCACCCCTGTGTGAGCAGGGACAAGAAGAATGAAGGGCATCTGCTTGTCTTGCTGGTTGGGTAGCTACATATTAATCAATCAGCCTGTAGGCACTAACCGTTTATTTTTTTTACTTCTCTACGAGTTCATTCTGAAAGAGAACATTCTATACTCACAATGTTCTAGTTAGAATGGCAAAGAAGCCAGAAATAGAAAGGAGTCGAACAGACAGACAGCTTAATCCTGCTCATGAACTCAAAAAAGTGCATTATGTTGTTACTTGTTCAGAGTTAAGGAGTCCTACTCTTTAAAACAACATGACTCCATATGAACGCACCTGTCATCATAGGAGTTTATTTTTTTCCCCATGACCTCCCTGGAGGGTGTGAACGACAACAGGCCAAGGTCCAGTAGCTGAGTCAGATAGTGTTGTTCTGGGGGCATAGAGAGAGATAGAGAGAGAGGGAGAGGGAGAGGGAGAGAGAGGAGAGAGAGAGGGAGGGGGAGAGGGAGAGAGAGAGAGAGTAATCAAGAGGAGGAGGAGAAGCGTGTTTGAAAATGACAGGAGGGAGAGACAATACAAATCAGAGACCTAACAGCAGGTAGCATCCAATTACTGTAAGAACAACATGTTGCATTTCACTCAATTATTATTTTTTAATAAAGGTTATAGTTTCAGTTTTTTCCCTTATACTGACCATAACATAATTTCAGCTGTTAATGAAAGTATTCCGACTCTAAACCTCAAACATAATTATTCTTAATAATAACAGTTTAATGGATCCTTTTTTGACCAACTGTGTGACTGGAAGAATGACTCCATTAACAGGAAGTAATACCTTTGACCTTGGGGTCTCTCTTCTGTCTCCACTGGGGCACTAGTGCTGAGATCTTGCGGAGACCTCTGTCCCAAAAGTGCTGAACCGCCAGGGCGATGCCACGACAGGAAAAGAACTGCCCGAGTCCATGGCTGTGGAGATGTTACCATGGCAACATAATTAAAGGCCTAGGTACACTTGATGAAACACCACTGTGGTATGGTATAGTGACACATTGATGACTACCACACTGTTTGTGTGATCTGGAACTGGAACCTTACTCTTCACAGACACATATAGTTCCATTATTGTGACCTAACAGAAGGGATTCACAACTAAGACCACATCCACACTAACCCAGGTGAATATTAAAATGCATAATTATTTCTACGTTTAGCCCCTGTCCACACTAAAACTACGTTTTCCGCCACCGAAAAAGATACTTTTTCCAAACATCTCTGACTTTGACTTTGACTTTTTCCAATCTCTCTGAGGTGTATATAAATGCTGGGTTTCCGACAGGGAAAACGGAGAGTTGTTGTATGGATGCCATGATACTGAGGAAAGTTTGTACTTGAGACACCACCAACAGACACTTTTAATGCACTGCAACGTTTTGGTGTGGACGTACAACATTTGAAAAATGGTACGAGAACAATAATGTGGACGGAGAATGTTTTTACATAACATCTGCGCTTTCAAATTCGCCCCGCTTAGTGTGGACGTAGTCTGAGTGGTCATGTGTTCAAACTTTTACTGAATTCACAAGGAATGTAATTCAATTTAACTAACAAAAGTCTAGCAAACTCCAGGTGTTAGGATGTGGTAAAGACAATTCCATAATGGTGACTGAATGTTTTCACTTGCCCTTTTTAATTTGGGCCAGACCCTTTTCTCTTTTGCAGGACTTTAAAATATCTAAACAAGGAGAGTGGCTGGTATTTTATTTCATCTGCACGAAACCCAGTCACCATCACTGCATCAGGTCAAATAAGATCCACTGTACTTGTACATGTACATCCATACTTGTCTTTTTTGATAGCCATGTGGACATCAACCATATAAAGATGGAGATGTAAAGTAGGTGTACACAGGCTTAGACACACACATGGAACACTACCACTACCACTGTCACACAGAGAGAGAGAGAGAGAGAGAGAGAGAGAGAGAGAGAAAGAGAAAGAGAGAAAGAGAGAAAGAAAGAGAGAGTGGTGTGTCACCCTGACTACAACTTACCTCATAGCAACGTTGCTCCCGTCGATAACAATGTATCGCAAATTGGGATCCCCCGTGTCGCCAGCCAGCTTGAGTTCAAAGGGCATCCGCAAGCCCTCCAGGAAGCGCTGCTGTCCTGTGACAGTGGCCCCTGCGGCCATTGGTGGGAAACCTGCCTTCTGTGGTGGTCTAGCGATGGGAGTGGGCAGGGTGGCTGAGATGTGTGGATTTGTCTCAGGGAGGAAAATTTCATGAGGGTAGCTAGGTCGCGGTGGTCCTCTGATGGAAGAAGAACCTCCTTTGCCAGTTCGGTCCATCTGATCTGGGCCTCGATGATGGTTCTGATGGTTGGAGGTGTTCCAGTTGTTTGTTCTGCTGTTACTAGCAGCTCCAGTCGCAGGAGTCCTTTCATGTAAATTGTCATGCTGGTCCGAAATATAAGGCCTCCTTCTTTTCGGGGAGGCCTGTTGGGTTGGTTCCTGGTAAGCTTGATCAATTAAGTACCTCTCAATCGCTCCATGTTCCACAGGAGGACTGAGTACATTCTGATCCAATGTGGTCGCGGGTGTGGCACTTGGTTGTCTTGCTAATGGTTTCCTCCATTTGTCCCCATCCTCCTCCACATCTCTCTTATCAACCAATGCTCTACCCTTCATCGCTCTACTAGCATTCTTCTCTTCCTCCTCCTTCCTCCTTCTCATCCTCTTCGTTTCTCCCTCCTCCTCCTTTCTGGCCAAACCGGTGAGAGACTCTTTGGCTATTTCCTGTCCTCTGAGAGTGGCAGTGGCAGTGGCAGCGTCCACTGTGTCTGTCCCCACTGGCTTGCCGTCCTTCTCCTTCTCGCCCTGCCTCTGCAGTTCCAGGACCAGCTGGTGGAAGCTGTGCTCGGGCAGGTTGCTGACTCCCGCCCGCACCTGGTCGTCTGTGTACCCACAGGTGGCTGCTGCCTTCTTCATCACCCCCAGGATGAAGTCCTCTTCCTCCCCACTCCTGAGCTCTTCCCCTTGGCTCCTATTCCCAGAGCCCCCCTGGGCCTGGGTCTGGCTCTGGTTCTGCTCTCCTCTCTCTGCCCTGCTGAAGGTGGGTTCCCCTTCAGCTCCGTCAACAGACCTTCTGCTGAAGCTCTCCTGGTGGCTCTCCTCCTCCTCTCTTTCCTCCCGGTCCTGCTCTTGCTGGACCATCTCCAGGATCTCGAAGGCGTCCCGGGGCCCGGTTCGGGCGAGCACCCTCTTCACGGCGTCCTCCTTGAAGCCCATGGCAGTGAAGAATTTCAGCAGGAGGCTGAAGTCATCCTGGCCGCCGACCGGGACCGCCATCACCGTCGCAGACACCTCGTCCCCGACTTCCTGTGGAATACTCCATCCCTGTGCTCCCTGGGGTCCTACTTCCCTCTCGTCAGCGCCCTCTGTTTGACCTCGGGGGGCCCCCTCTACAACCGCAAAACTCCGAAAGAAGGGATCAGGCAGTTCCCTTCCTGGAGTGGTAGAAGGGAAAACTGTGCCGCGCTGGTGGGAATGCTCAACAACCTCCACGGTTGAGTTTGAGCTGGCGGGAAGCAGGGTGCTTTCTGAAATGTGCTGGCTTGTGTCAGGCTGTTCTGGGATCCTGTGAGAAGGCTTGTCTAGGGCCGCGGTGCTTTGCCCTGCCTCGGGGTTGTCAACGTCCTGTGCTGCAGCAGTCTCAGCAGTCATACTCCAACGACTGTCCTTCACCAGTTCGAGGAGGACCTCCTTCACAGTCACTGGCAGCACCAGCAGGTCCAATGTGTGTCGGTCCTCCCTGCTCTCCACCAGCACCTTGAAGGCCCGACGGGAATCCAGGGACTCGCCTGCTCCTCGAGCCCCAGGGTCCATGCGCCGACCCTGGCTGCTCTCATACCTCTCCACCAGATCCACAATGAGAGAGTAGGCCCGGACCACAGGCTCTGCCAGGCCAGAAATGAGAACACAACCTGGGGAACCCACCTAGAGGGGAATAGACACAGGGAATGGAAATAAGATCTGGAAACAACACATAGTGGGTCAAAAGTTTAAAATTAAAGTTAAAATTCTTAAACTTGTCATCATGCTTGTCTCATATTCTACCACCACACCATTCAGAATTACATTTTGTACGTTGTGTCATCACATTGCCACAATCCCTCTCTAGCTAGCATCAGAGCTTGAAACAGATGTGGCCCTAAACTTCAGCAGAATAACTTGGTCCTCGTCTCAATAGCCACCTCTCTTTCCCTCAAACATTCTTTACCAAGATATGGGCCGAGGTATTTCTGATCAGGCAATCCATGAACAGCCCACAAGCTCCACAGAACACACAGTGCAGGACCTCTGGGTAGGGGACCTCCTGCTGCTCTTCCTGGTTCACCACACCCTTCACAAAGAGCTGCGGATTCACAACACAGAGGACAGTGACAGTGGACATGGAGAGGAGACAAAACAGAGAGACAGTGGACGTGGAAGAGGGACAAGATAGATAGGCAGTGAGCATGGAATTCAGCACAAACACAGCTGATGGTCTGTCATAGCTTCATATAATATATAATTTTCAACTGTGAATTCCATCTCATCATTCTGCATGTGGGCTACTAGCTACATGGCAGAATCTCACCTCAAATCCCCAGCACTTTTTTGTAACACAGAGACACTTATGTTTACATGGGTAATTCAACATTTAATCAGAAACAAGACTTTCTAGCATGCTCACCAAACATTGTCCCTTTTTTGGACAATCACTTTATAGCCACACTTATTTTGACACTGAATGTCAGCCCAATGGATAAGATAAGGTAAGATAAACTTGTATTAATCCCATTAGGGAAATACAGGTGTAATAACAGCAAGGTAATAGGAATCAAATATATACATAAAAATACAAATAAATTAATAAAAATGTAATTACAAATACAAATACAAATACAAATAAATAAAATAAAATAAAATAAAATAAAGATAAATAAGTCATAAATAAGGATAGCCTAGATTATGGCTTGTAAAGGCAAAATGCAGATCTCACCTTAGCTGCATTGACGTCTTTAGACCTCCCTTTCAGCTGAAGCCACATGAGTCCAGTCTGATGAACCCCCACCCCTTCCTCCACGGCGATGCCCAGCTCCACCCCGAAAACGCGCTTCACCGTGGGCTGGAGAGCCAGTACGGCTTCCCGCAGCGCTGCGGAACACGTGAACTCATCCTCGACCTGTGGCTTGCTCTCACTCCACTGTCTGTCTCCGCTGCTCTCCTCAGAGGCGAAAGCCATAGCTGGGAAACGACGAGGACTAGCTTCTAAGAGGAAAGGAAGAGAAAGCACCTACGTTTATTTCCCCCTTCAGCGTGACTCGATTTTCGGGTTCATCAGGTGACAAGGAGAAACACTGAATCGATAAAAAATACAGTTGACATTACAGCACAATTCGTGTTTTTCCTGTATCTAAGTGATTACTTACAACATGTAGTAGGCCTATCCCACTCAGGCCTTCGTAACTTGTCTGTTCGCTGTCTTTAGCTTTAAGTTTCGTTTCAAATCGGTGTATCACCCCGTCTTCCTCTTCCTGATACTTTTTCAGTAACTCGACACAAAGTTCGACAACACCACTTGATATTGGAAGCTTCTCGTTAGTTAACGTTAAAAAAATGATCAACATGGTCCACATTCATGATCCCCACTTGTAGATCAGACTATCGATTTGAGAATGTCATTCCTGTTTTCCTTTAACGTGGGCATTTGTTGATAAAATGAAACTTTTCCTTCTGCGATCGTATTGTCTTTACTATAGACGCACACACTATTAGAACACATACAAAATCTACATTCGGACTCTGTTGACACAACAATGTAACATGTTCTCTATTATAGAACGTCATCAACGATTATCGTTGTGTTTCAACGATATCTCAACATTCACACATGCCCCACATGGCAAAAGAAAACAGTCCACAGCACAGCAGAACAGTGTATAACAACACGTTTTTATCTTTATACTTAATATTGTACGTTTTTGCTGAATACACTCCTCACCACTACTACAGACTAGATAGACGCGTGATTGGAACGGAAATTAAATGTCTAGAAAATAATAGACTACCCTACATTATGGCTTTTTGTTTCCAAGTATGAATTCGTGCTCAAGTTGTCGGAGAACTGTGGTAACCTCGGTCCTCTTGCTCGCTCTCATTGGGTGAAGATCACAGGATGACAATCTCCGATTTGACAGGGGCATTCCAATGACGTAACGATTGCGACTGACATTTCCGTAGCGAGCACCAAAATGGCCATAAACAAAAACTTAATAACTGTAATTTAAAGCAGAAGAAAGACAAAACAAAGTCTATTATAATTTATTTTATTTATGTAAATAAGCGTGTTGCGCAGTCATTCAATCATGATGATGTAATTTAACTAAAAAGCTGATCCTTAATGTAGAAAGTTTGAAACTCATACCAAGTCCATACACAAACACTCAGGTTATAAGTATTAGCTACAGACGTTGTATGACTTCTCCAAGAAAGAGGAGAATATAGAGGAAACGGTGTGGGTGCAAGGTGCACGGTACAAATCTGTGGCATAGCCTGCGGTCAACATGCAACTTCCTCTTTCTAGGTAAATTCCCCTTGTACAAGGCGTCAAATTACAGGCGTCCAAGAGCAGAAGTGAAATACGTTTATTTTATGCAGTCAGCGTTTAAGTGCTGCTTTGTCGTCGTCATGATCTAGTCACTTCAGACAACTGAAGTTTATTCAGCTGTGAAAACATGCCAGTTGGATACAAAGAAACACAACGGCTACAGAACATGCAAATAATTAAGGTAGGTCCAAATATAGTTAGCATATTTTTTCTGCTGGAATCAGTATAACGTTGGTTTTCACCTTCCTTCCTACCGCAAAAGCTTACCAGTAGCTCATAGCTACTGACACATGTTCAGAGGCGAGAACTCGAGATAAATGAATTGTGGTTCCGTCTCATATTGCTTTCCTGTCTCCTCGTTTTTCTTACCTTAGTGCTGTAGAATGCATGAATGCTTACGCGGCGACAGTTTTTTTGTACCTGTCGTAGTTGTTTTATCATCGTTAATAAAAAAAACAACAATACAACATCTTGTTGAACATAATAAGCTCCGCTCTCATATAACTGAAAATAATGCCAAACACTAACGAAGAAATCACGTAATAGAGACATCTGAACTTTTTACCCTCAGTAAAAAATGGAAGGGTCGACTTGCCAGATGCCTGGTCTGATTGGAGATGCTAGCCTCGAGTCGTGGGAGGTGATTGGCAGTGGAGGGTTTGGACAGATCCATCGAGCCAAGCATGTGCGCTGGGGGTGGGATGTGGCCGTGAAGGTTCTCCATTACAGTGATGGGTAGGTTTTTATGTGAGTGCCGTGAACATGGCTACAGGGGACACTTGTGGCTTTGAACAGAGCCATGTTACATTTTGAGGAGATTTTTCCCCCTTTCTTTTCAGTCTAATCGTTTGGCTCTTTGTCAGCCACAGAAAAGTCACCACTTTATCATTTACCCATTTAAATGGCTAGATCATGTAATTTCGTTGGTTTCATGATCTGTTTTCAGTTACCTTTGTGAATTCAGTATCTTCAATACAAAGAAAAAAGACAAAAAGATGTAAACATGTGCACAACACACACACACACACGCACGCACGCACGCACGCACACACGCACATACCCTTGTGCACATGTAATGCATGCATTCACACCCATCCATACACACGTGTGAAGCTAAATCCAATGACCTCCTCCTCTGCCTTGCCAGGTCTGGCACCTCCCTCCTTACAGAAGCAGATATGATGCGTCAGGGCAGCAACCCCTACGTGCTGAGGATCCTGGGGGTGTACCAGGGCTGCCCCCCAGGCACAGGCCCCTCCACCCAGCTGGGCCTGGTCATGGAGTTCATGGAGCGGGGCTCCCTAGCCGGACTCCAAGAGGCCCTCTGCGGGCCCCCGCCCTGGCCGCTGGCCTTCCGGTTGGCCCACCAGGTGGCCCTGGGCATGAACTTCCTCCACTGCATGTGTCCACCACTGCTGCACCTGGACCTGAAGCCCAGCAACGTGCTGCTGGACAGCGACCTCAACGTCAGGGTCAGAACACGAATGCATTCAATTCACATTCATTTCAGTTCAGTTGTATACATTCATGTACAGAAATATACACTGTTTATAACGTTTATTGTAGAAGCAAAAAAAAAAAGTGTGCGTGCGCGCACGCTTTGCTCATAGTCAGTTCCATCAGTTGAGGATCATAAAAATATTTGACAAGAAAAAGGCACCGAACAAATCAGATTTATATAGTGTGTGTGAGTATACACCATGATAGCAGACGGCCAGTGGCACACTGCTGGCCCACTGCTGGCCCACTGTAGGCCCACTGGGTGCAGAGCTTGCGGTCCGCTGGTGAGTTACAGACAAACAGCCCACTGTTTAGCCACTTGCTTTCAAAACTGTTTTTTTCTTTACTCATTTATACTTCTTTAGTCATTTTCACCAACCCTAAACACTATTATAGATGCTACCAGTGTGTAACATAAGGCTTTAATGGACCAAGTCATTTTTCACCTTGAGAACCTTCTAGTGCTGTGACCAACTTCTCTTTAGTGGCTGATATTTTAAATATGACTACACAAAGGATATGATTTCGAAATTTCAGGAATTGCTAACATTTGGTAATTTCTTAATATCCACGCCCGGTTACACTAAAGGGGGTGGCGGTCTGAGAGCGGACCAGAAGTGGCACACCCCCAGAAGGGTGCCAACCAAAATCCACCTGTGGACTCATACATGCTTGCTATCAGGGGAATGGCTTTTAGCGATGTGCCTTTTCCTGTCATATTCCTTTATCAGTTATTATGTGACTGATATGAAATGTGTTGTCCTTTCTGAATCACGTTCAGTAACAGTAGCATGAATATCAGGTCGTTTCAGTTCGGTTGTGGGATCAATCTGGTTGGTTTAGTGTGGTTTCTACACTCATCATCACAATAACAACATTCTAAACACCATAGCAATGCCCATCACATGTCTGTCAGGTATGTCTGAGAAACACGGCTCTGTGAGTATGATGCACGTTATGCTAGTCTGTTTTGTAGTAGACCTTCCCTGGTTATCAACAATAGCCCACTGACTGTCAGTAGTTTAGGGAAATGAACCATTGTGTCACATGGTGAAAGTGGCAGAGTGACATTTGTGTTTCAGTTTTACTCTTGTGAAACTAATAAATAAAACTCCTGGTCTCTTACATGCGGATGGACGGCATAGCTTTACTCACAATACAGTAACGCGTACCTGCCGCAGCCTTACCAATCAATCACAGATACAACTGCCTAGTGACTAGTGCAAGACAATCAGTTCCTGAGTATAATAACATATCACCCCAGCAATATACTAGAGCGACGGGAACAAAAGCCTCCTCAGTCAGTGTTGACCTGAATAGCTTGCCATTTGGGTCAGAAAAGGCCGTGTGTTGTTTTTACCAGTGTAGTAAAAATGGACAAAGTTAGGCTGTGTAAAAGTATGGGGACTGACGGTCTATAAATGAATGAATTATTACAGAATGGAACCTTTATGAGCCAGTGTCCCTTTTTATGTGTGGTGTGGTGTGGTGCGGTGCGGTGCGGTGTATTCTGGAGAGTTCGTGGCATGTTCACGTCATGTCACGTCAGCACTCCAAAGACGGACATCAGGGCCAAAATGCCCATGCTGGAACTCAAAATGTATTTCTGGAATGAAGTAATGCGGATCCATTCTGAGGTTTGCATGCCAGACTCGCATGTCGCCGTGCTTCGTACACAATAAAAAATGATCTATGGATTCAAGTCAGGTCACATACTTGGCCAGGTCATAGTTTCACCTGCTCCATCTGAGCTCAACAAATGTATCTTGGTCCCATCTGACCAAAGAATGTGCTTCCGATATTCAGCAGTCGTCTTTTCACGGTCGAGCTTAATCTTGCAGTTTTCTTCTGAAGACGTTATGCAATGTCCTTTGCACTGTCTGAATGGTCACAGAAACTCCCATTTTCCTTGAGTCAAAGTCAAAGTGAGTGAGTTTTATTATGGTCACACACGACACACAACAACACACACATGCATTTTTTGGGTGGCGACACAGGACACCCACACACACACACACACACACACACGCATGCCGAAAAGGTCGCAGTGAAATGTATCCTCTGCATTTAACCCATTCTGGGCTGTCCTTCCTCCAGGGCAGCCAGGAGCAGTGGGCAGCCTTTTTTTATGGCGCCCGGGGGACCAAGTCAAGTGATCATGTCCGTCTTGGTCAGGGACGGACAGGATAACCCCTATGCCAAGTCTGAAGCACTTGCCTGCCACTGCGGCTCTGATTAGTGGTACTATGGCTCGTCCTACACCTCCTAATTACTGCTGCAACTGTGTTTCCACTGATTTTTTTGTTGGTCGCCGATCTTCCTGTATCTTTTTCCATCTTTGTGAAGTCTCACGATCAGGTTTTTCAATTCCTCTGGCAATTCTTTTCCATATGGAGCCATGATGTAGATATGCAGATAGACACAGCAGCCCATAGGTCCAAAATGTAGAAAGTGCTCGTGTCCACCGGTCATTTTTTAACCATCTTCATGCAGTTATGCTAATAGGAAATCTCTATTTCCTATATTTTGTTTCAATGACCACAGGTTTTCTAACTTGTGTGTCAGTGATCACAGGTGTATTCACTTTTGTTGCACTGAGTTTTCTACTAGTCAGTATTTTCTAAAACACTTTCTAAATGATATGTCTTTTTAAAAATATCAGTTTTTTAATGTCCATAAGAGGAAATACTCTATTTGTCAACTCAGAAATAATGCAATTATAACATTTTGAATCATTTGACATTTAAGTGATATTGTACTTCTGTTGTTTACTATTGCGTATATGGGCTTCATGAGTCTATATTAGGGACTTTACCTCTTTTTCAGCCTTGACCGTTATTTCCTCTTTATGTTGTATAGTTTGAATCATGAGCATGACAGGAACAATGTCATGGTTGCCATGGCTTCTTCCCTATTGTAAAAGCCAATCATTGTGAATTGGTAATAGAAGTGAAACAATAGAAATTAAGAGGAAATTAGGCTATTGGGGATATTCTGTGTTTTATTGTGAAATTGTTGTGGTTTTCCATTGTAATGTACAGCGTGGTCATTATTGGGCAGTTATGACTGCAATACCATTGCAATACAATTAGGATCACTTCATTGCCATGGTGATACTTTAAGAATATTTTTCTCTTGAGTGTTGGTTTAGAGAGGAACCACCATACGAAGCATTTTGTTGTTACAAGATACGTTTTTACTGGCAAATAGCAATACAATACAGCAGTCAATACATTACAGTCAAGTACTGTATTGACTGCTGTATTGTATTGTATTGCTATTTGCCAGTAAAAACGTATCTTGTAACAACAAAATGCTTCGTATGGTGGTTCCTCTCTAAACCAACACGCAAGACAAAAATACTCTTACAATACTTTGGAGCTTCATCAGACACGATGTACTGAATTTTTTTCTGCTTGGCTGCCACATTTCCAAATATTCAACTTGATTCAACTGTGTTTTAGCTCACAGATTTCGGCTTGGCCAAGCTTGCCCTCACTGTGTCCAAGAGAAGCAGGGAGATGGACGGTGAGACAGGAGGGACAATCAGCTACATGCCCCCCGAGGCCTTCAACCTGTCCTATAAGCCCACCTGTGCCTCGGATGTCTACAGGTAAATTATACATGATTATATGTGCACATTTACTCATTTAAACGTCAACGCGTCTTTTATCCTAAACAACTTCTAGTGTAGCACACGTAAAGATATTTCTCAACAAGTGTGCGCCCTGAGTACTGAACCCAGGAAATTAACCCAACTTATTGGGGTAGTAGCATGTTCTGTTCCAGGGATGGCAGATACTGTAAATATACTATCAATTATATATGGAATCAATCTTAAGCATATTCCGGTCTTGGGCTCTGTAAAGCGCCTTGAGAAAACGGTTAATGACACTATAGAAATTGAATTAAATGTGATGATGAAATCATACAGTTAAGGAACACACACATTTTCAGTTTACTTTAACATAATTATAACACTAGTACAACTCATGTGGAAATCCCACATCCAAACCACACGGGCTGTACTCACCCTGGCTTAATTACACCTTTCCCAGTCTAGCAATAACTCATGCTATCAAATAAGGTTCACAGAGGTAAACCCGTAGTCTAATCTGAGCTCTCTAATTGCCCTCTTCAGCTATGGGATTCTCCTGTGGTCCATCTTCACAGGGAGGGAGCCTTACCCACGTGAGTCAACCCTCACGTCATCCCTGAGACGTTTCTCTCTTTCACTCGCGCTCTTTCTTTCACTTTCTAAGTTCTTTGGCTTGTGGCATGCACACTTGCTCCAACCCCCCTTCCCTCCCAGTAAGGGATAAATGGGGGTGCTTGCATTGCCTTCTTGCACATTCCTTGCCTTTACAGCGATTCCCACATGATGCTCTATGTCTTTGACTAGAGACCTTGCCAAATTCTGCTCACATATTTAAGGCAAATTGAGAATCCAGACTTGTGAACAGGCCTGATATGCATGCATGTGGAGGGAGGCCCTACTCCTGTGATTGACAGTGTAAACATCAAGTGAGAGTGGTGTGTATAGACTTCCCCACTGCCACCAGCTCAGTGCTGTGCTATGCGCTAGAGACCAGCTGTATCACTTTGTGGATTCAAATCACTGCTCCTTGCCCTCTCCTCCCCTATTCATTTGACCTTTGACATATCACCTCTTCTTTTTTTTAGTTCCATTAAGTTAGTTACAATTCATTCCACTTAGTTCCAGTTCCAGTTCATCTTTAACACCCCCCACACCCCCCACGTTCCTCTACATCTCCCTGCCCCTTTAGATGCTCAGACCGCTCTGGTGCGGTTCTTTAGATGCTCAGACCGCTCTGGTGCGGTTCTTTAGATGCTCAGACCACTCTGGTGCGGTTCTTTAGATGCTCAGACCACTCTGGTGCGGTTCTTTAGATGCTCAGACCACTCTGGTGCGGTTCTTTAGATGCTCAGTCCACTCTGGTGCGGTTCTTTAGATGCTCAGACCACTCTGGTGCGGTTCTTTAGATGCTCTGTCCACTCTGGTGCGGTTCCGGATCCCACTTGGGGACCGTCCCGATCTGCAGCCCCTGGTTCTGGAGGGTGTGGAGGGTCTGGCTGAGATCGCTGAGCTGATGGAAAAATGCTGGATGACAGACCTGGCCCAGAGACCTTCCTTTGAGAGTGAGTAGAACAAAAAAGGTTATGTTACGTATTGTGTTTATTAAAGCTGAGCCCACCCCCCATTTAAAACACAACTGGCACTCACAGCAGTTAGCCAATAGTTATTAAGTTGGTTGTTCAAGAACGATCATAGCTAATAGCAGTTAGCTAATAGCTATGGAGTTTTCCTATGAAACTTCATTCAACTATTAAACTCATCAGAATGGTCAAGATGGGGGGTTCTTTCTCTCCAGCTTGTATGATAACCCATGTTCTTTCCATGATTTCAACTATTGTTTTCTGCTTTATATGTGTACCCCCACTGTATATTATCTATCCTTGATTGGCTGAACAGATACCTAGAGAAACTAAATTGGACAAAAAAGGTGCTGGATTATAATCAAGGACTGTACCTTTAATTTGTTATTATTTGACAAATGAGAACTACCTGTTATTTTATTTTGGGGGTAGTGTTTAGGCCTTATAATGCCTAGGGTTTAGGGTTTATGTTGGTAGCATGTAATAATTAATGACGTAGGTTATTTAAATGACAACTAGATAGTATTATGGGTTACAATCAGTACACAGTAATAAGGATACTCAATATGTGCAACTTCTCAATATGGGTCTCTTCTCCTTCAGAATGCCACCCAGTGACAAAAGGTCTGTTTGACCTGCACAGACGGGGGATAAGTGAAGCAGTGTTTAACGTGCAGAAGAAACTGGTAAGCCGCCGTTCAGCCTGGTATCACAAAAAAAACATCACCTTAGCAATTCCCATGCAACCAACAATAATTTAGCTTCTTATTTTTACAGTAGCTTTCATTAATTGCATAATTACTGGAACAACAATGATTGTTGTCTTTAGAGTAAGCTGTTAACATCATGTGGAAAAGTTGACTCTGGACATCCTATGCCCAATTCTTTTTTATTTGGAAGGCAGGAGCAGGACTGACTGAAAAAGATTTAGAAATGAATCCTCTTTGTCTTTCTCTCTCTTTCTAACTATCGATTATTGCTGTCTAATAAAAAAAAAAATGTCCTCTCTTCAGGATTCTGACTCTGGTTCTGCGGCATCTTTGAGGAATTCACACTGTGAGACGACAATGGCTTTCCCCCCTTCTCCTGTTCATGGTACGACCTCACATTCCACATTCCACATTGTCATTTAAATAACCCACGTCATTAATTATTACATGCTACCACCATAAACCCTAAACCTTAGGCCTTATAAGGCTTAAACACTACCCCCAAAATAAAATAACAGGTAGGTCTCATTTGTCAAATAATAACAAATTAAAGGCACAGTCCTTGATTATAATCCAGCACCCTTTTTGTCCAATTTAGTTAACGGTAACCATCCCCTCCCTTACCCCCCTATTTCTCCATTAACCGAGCCACATTCTCCGTCTGCTGGTAGAACTATTCTTGTTTCCACCAGAGATTAAAACATGGATATCATGCCTGTATCCTGGCCTTCATTCCACATTCCCCTCCCTCCCTCTGTCTCACTGTCTCTGTTTGTCTCTGTCTCTGTCTCTCTCTCTGTCTGTCTGTCTCTCTCTCTCCCTTTATTCATCAAGGGTATTGATGAAGCTGGGGTAATGTTTTCAAAAGCTGTATTTGTGTTCAGTTGTGAGTACAGGCTGGCTAGGCGTGAGCTGGTATATATGATGGCCAATGTCTTGGTAGGGCAGGCCAAGTTGGCCACCCTTAAATCCCACAAAGCAAGGAAATGAAGGTCAGGATACAGGCATTATATCCATGTTTAAATCTCTGGTGGAAACAGGAATAGTGGTGGTGTACACGTTCTACCAGCAGACGGAGAATGAATAGTGGTGGAGTACACATTCTACCAGCAGACGGAGAATGTGGCTCGGTTCATGGAGAAATAGGAGGGTCAGGGAGGGGAGCATTACCGTTAACTTTGGGGGGCTTGTTTTTTACCGGTGAAATAGACTGATTTTTTTCAGTGTTTTTTTCCCCCAATGGTTTTCAAATGGGGTTCTAAATAAAGGGTTTTAAACGTCTCTCTCTCTCGCTCTCGCTCTCTCTCTCTCTCTCTTTAAATCACATCAACATATATCTGCTACTACTATTACTACTAATGTAAGATAAATTCAGTTCAGTACGAATTTATTAACAACGTATTCATATTAACAATGTATAGGCCTATTTACCAGTACACAAGTATGGATTAGGACAGTGTGCAGAACAGGGCCTGAGAAAACAGGGAGTTATCTGCTTCAGGTTAGCTGGCCGGGACAAGGTCAAGTCAGTGGCCTCTTAGCCTGGCGCAGAGCAGATAACGACCATCTGCAGAAGGGAGTCGAGGTGTTCACAAAGCCATGATTGTCACCCAGAAATTATTACTATTTCAGAATATGTTGTGCTACACTCCCAGAGAGGCGTATACCTGGAGGCCCCCAGGAAGTAACCTCAGACGATCTGGCTCTTAAAAGTCAGTCAGGCCACTGACTTGACCTTGTCCCGGCCAGCTAAACTGAAGCAGATAACTCCCTGTTTTCTCAGGCCCTGTTCTGCACACTGTGTCCTAATCCATACTTGTGTACTGGTAAATAAGCCTATACATTGTTAATATGAATAAGTTGTTAATAAATTCGTACTGAACTAGATTTATCTTACACTACTCCTAAGAATGATAATATTAATAACAATAATGTTTCCTTAATTAAATAAATCAAACTTTATTGATGAATTTGTCTTACAGAGGAATGGAGTGTATGTGTTTGTGGATAATTAGTGCCCTGTGTGAGGGTTGTCCTTCATTTTATTGTCTATAGTGTAAGATAAATTCAGTTTAGGTATGAATTTATTAACATTTTATTTCTATTAACAATGTATGCCCACAGGTTTCAGACAGAGGGGCCTCAGATAACATTCAAAGCACATGCTTTCAAGTTTAGGATGACCAGTGACATAAATTCCAAGGGCAGCCTGGGCAGGAGACAGATGAGATAGGGAAACTATCTGTAGGAAGGGAGTGGAGACTCACAGAAATGTAATTGTCAGGCCAGAAATTACGACTGAAACATGGAAGTCACAGAGGCGTACCTGGAGGCCCTCAGTGAAGACTGGACTTATAAACTAATATGATCACATGTAAAATTCAGAACGCCTTCTCCAGCCGTGGGTGACAGAGCTATTGTGAGCTCTTCACTCCGGCTGAATCTTGTCCAATCCTAAAACCAGTAAACTCAACTGTATCAAACCAATTGCTACGTTTGGCGGTCCATTACTCTGATTTCTCTGTAAACCAACACGCAGTTAATTTAAACTTAACAACAGCTGTACCCAGAAGATGCAAAAAAAAATGACAAATATTATTATGTATTATATATAATATTAATGCATTCTTTTCTCCCACCTTAGCATGTATGCAGGGAGTAGTATGCGGGGAGAAGGAACCTCACCAGGTAAATGTGACTTTGATGATAAACGACTCAACTCTGTATCAGTATGTGATCCATATGTCTCAGTAAAATATATGTCGATGGTTCGTGTGGTCAAAAGTCTTAAAGACCAGTCACACACACAGCAGTCAGGCTCCACCTTTATTCACAATGGGGGAATTGTCCTCAGAGCAATCCCAAGTATAGTCGGGGAAATCGTCCTCAGCGCAATCCCAAGTCGGCCCAAACTCATCCTTTATAGACACTCATTTGCCTTCTGTTTGCTTCTAGAGACCCACGAGAGACCCACACACAGTTTACACATCCCTTTACTAAGCACAAACCAGCTATTCCATGGAAAGTTTTGACTTGGGTTGCACTTCCCAAAACAATGAACCACTGTCACTGTCCTTCTCTATCTCCTGTGGTGTACATTATTTGCGTCAGCAACCATTTTTGCACATGTACAGTATATGTAAGGTATGTCACATGGTGGTACATTACGGTGATCTATGAGGTGGCACCGTAAGTCCACCTCATAGATCCCCATAGCCCTGATGATGTGTACTTCGTGTTTCTTATCAGAGAGAGGAACTGTGCACCAAAATGTATCTTGCGTTTGTAAGAATCTCCGGGACAAAAAAGAAGAGCATATCATTCCAAACTCACAAACAGCAATAAGACAACTTATCTCAACTAAGCACATTCATTTGTAAAGCACGAAAACTATCCCACACTTGAATGGTATTGTCAGGGTGTGGGTGCACTGTCTGGTTTGCACGTGCATAACTGCTGATAGTAGCAGTTATATGTAAAAACAAATATTGTGTGTGGTTGTTCTTTGAGTTACAGTTTCTTAGAGAACACTATCTAACCATGAGCTTTTTAAATCCATCTGTCTCTCTCTCTATCTCACACACACACACACACACACACACACAGAGGGAGCGAGAGAGAACACTGTCTAACCATGAGCTTTTTAAATCCATCTGTCTCTCTCTCTTTCACACACACACACACGCACACACACACACACACACACACACACAGAGAACACTGTCTAACCATGAGCTTTTTAAATCCATTTTTGTTAGGAAACTGGCAGTACCCAAATCTCCCAGGTCAAACACAAGCCTGAAGGTAAAACAATGTTTGCTTTCTTGCAAAAATGCCAAAATGATAAATAATATCAAATAGTTATTAGATTACTTTTTTTATTCATAAATGACACCAAATATGCTCAAATGAAAGATACAATTAAAGTGTCAGACTACAACATATAATCTACTCATTCCCTTGTACTGTAGTCAGCCGTACAGTACAGTAAATGACGCAGCTATGCCATATGCTGTGGCCTGTGTGTTTATTTGTATCGTGTTTGTAGCACGCTTTTAGTTATTCTATAAGCGTGATTTACATGTTGATGCACATGACTACTAGCGACTAACGTGTTATATTCCTAGATTCTGTCAAGAGGCATCCGCATAAGCCAATCACAGCTGTTCCTCAGCGTCATAGAGCTTCCTCCTGGTTGACCTCATCCAATCACAAATCAGAACACGCTGTCACTCCGACACCTCCGCCCCTTCACCCTTCCTATCAAGTGAGTGCGTAGGGGACTTTCTATAAGATAGCCTCCATTGGTTTTCCCATCAACACCTACAAATGGACAGGCTAACTGGCTAATAATTGCCATTTTGTTTTTTCTTATAGCGCCAGTATTCTACACCTGTTTCTACCCAAGGACACGGTAAATATAATAGACCTCAGATATTTGACTTCATACTTGACTTCAACATCTTGACCAACTGTTTCCGCTAACCACTCATGGTTTGCTTAGACAGTGGAGCATATTCATATACTACGAATGTCCTTTAAAATGTCATCATAGTTGTTGTTGTTGTTGTATATATAGAAGTTATATTATGTAATTTTGATGATTCTGATATTTGTTATGATATTTTGAGTTGCTTTGGATAAAAGCGTCTGTGAAATAAAACCCCTTTAATTGCTTTCCTTCTCCTCTCTTGTCTTCCTCTCAGTCAACATGAAGATGGTAGACCTCTCTTATGTGCAGATTGGCAACAACAATCACATGCACGTCAACATGGCCCCCAAAAGGCAAAGGCACCGGAACCCCACAGCGCCCTCTAGAGTTAACCTGCCAGTATCACGGGCAGACCCCTACAAACCAGAGGGTGCCAGTGGGTCACAGCCACATCACAAGTAAAGGCTACGTTATGCTTCTACGACTGCGTTACTAGGTGGCCACGCAGTCACTTCGAAGCAGTCGTGAACCTTTCGTAGTTCTCCGTCGGTTGGTGGGTGTTGGTTGGTGGGAATCTTTGTATTCTTTCAAGGATGAGTTGTAGAGGTGCTCATATTTCCTTACTTCTTCTGCCAAACCTTCTTCTATTGGGGTCCATGGTGAAAATGTGATTGCCGAGCGCACTGCCAACACTGCTAACTTTTAAATATTTAATTTTGTTGTGAGATGAGGGAATGAAACCGGAAAAGTGAGATTCCGGAAATGATGTAGTTAGCCCTGCGGTGTCCGTGCTGTCTGTCGTCTCGACGGATAGTTAAAAAATTTGGGAGGTGCAAGTCAGGCCACGTAGAGGTGCTCGGAGGGTGTTTGACACAACGCAGAGGGCTCTGCGTGTCTGCGTATAAGGTTGACCATAAATTAGGCTTTAAGCCTGAAGGCTTTGATGACCGGGTGGAAAATAGACTGAAATGTCAGTTGCTATCCTCTTTTTTTTTCTTTCTATCATGTTCTCAACTTCTTAGCAGATCTATCATAATTTCACAATCACTGTGAACACTTCAATCTTTGTGAAAATACCTTTCTCAATTTTGTGATAATGATTTGTCTGAAATTGTGGTGCTTCTTGGACCTGTGACAAGTTCAGTGTTGTTATGTCTTGCTCCTTTCTCACATACATAAAAAACTGTATAGTTTTTGTAAATTTTTCATGAAACATGAAAAAAATAAAGAAACTCATTAAGAATATTGTGCTATGTATGACTTTGTAGGCCACACGTAGTTGGAGCCCTCATGTAGTAGGCTATAGATTAAGTACTTCATTAAAAACGGCTAATAACTTTCTGCATTATTACATCTAACGCAGTGTTCCTGGGGTTAAGTTTAGAATAAGTGTTTATAGCCTGTAATGATATGTACTTACATACACATTATTAATCACACACACACACACACACACACACACACACACACACACACACACACACACACACACACACACACACACACATACAGAAGTAGACTGTTACAGGAACAGTTAATGTCATTTCGGTCAGTCAGTTCATTAGTTAGTATATTTGTGTCTATTTATTAGTCAGTATCTTTACTATGTATTTGGAGTAGAGGCATACGTATATAGCCTGGGAGTGTGTGTGTGTGTGTGTGACTGTGTGTGTGTGTGTGTCTGTCTGTGTCTGTGTGTGTGTCTCTGTGTGTGTGATGACCCAAACCCATACTATTATCCCTTATCCATGTAAAATACAATCTTGAAAATATTATTGTTAGTACATTTTTGCAGATATTTCCAGTGTCCAAATTTCTTTCTGCAGAGTCTTTATCTCAGTTTAAATGCGAGAATCAGAGAAGTAATATAAAGTAGGCTGCCAGTATACGCATAAAAAAAAAAACGTCCTGCATTTTTTGGCAACGCCGCCACGTCCGTGCGTGAGTTGTGCTAGTGATGCTAACGGGTTGTGACAGCGCATGTGGCAACACACCAGGCTTCTGGCACCGACCCGCCACGTCCCCGGCCAGGAGCTCCATCTGCCTACCGGATCTGCCCGCTACGAGGGACAGCTAGTTCAGCCGACGCGTGACGGTCGTACGTGACTCGGCTTCCCAGCAACCCCACCTGAATCTGCGAGTCCATAAGGATGGTGAGGGGGGTGGGGGGGGCGGAGGAGGGGAAGGTGCTATTTTTACCGGACAAACAGCTGCCGAACTCCAGGTCTCTGACCACACAGCAAATCGATGTTGGCACGGCGACGGACAGGTTTGTCCTGGGCGGAGGTGGATTTTTTTCAGGGGGAGCCCTGCTGATGGCGGCAGGTGGGCACACCGTGGCACGGTTTTGTGCCCATTAAATGATGTGCGTGCCCGTCTTCTGGCTGTTCACGTGTGGAAGAACAGGTCCTCTGTCTCACCTGTCTCTGCCAACTAACGGGCGTGCCTTCTATAAACAGGTTAGGGACGTCGGCCACACAGGGGCCCTCGCCAAGCTGTGAACTAAAGTGGGCACCGAGTTTGGAAGCGCAGTCGACCCGAAGGATTCAGTTTAGAGCAGCGGTCGCTTTTAAACCAGGTCTTGGAAGCCTGCCCAATCGAAGCAAGGGCCAGGATAGGTTAACTGAAGCCAGAATTCAGCCAAGCACATAGCTGACACCTACTGATACTGTGGATATGCACCCATGATGCACCTGTGAAATAACCACAATGAATCTGGTTGTACCCTTTTATCATGTTGCATTGTTGTTTTGTTGTATTGCTACAGCGCTGACTGAAAGTGTTTTAAGAGTGATAATCATCATTCACAATTCACAGGTACAGTGCCAGGCCTGGACTTCATGCGTGAATAAAAGCATTACTCATACAGCTTACTCATACAGGACACAGACAGGCAACAGCAAGAACTGAGGCAGAGAAATTAAAATATACATACAGAGGAGCCTAGACAAACTTACATTTCTATGCCTAAACATGCATACATGATATGCACAGGATACAATGACATTCATTAATCTCTCTCTCTCTCACACACATAAACTTTAACACTTACACACACAGAGAGAGACACACACAGATATTTACATTACTATAAAGTCCTCTTTATGTGTGTTACTCGTGTATTATCTCTCAATGCAAGCTGGATGGCGGAGCACCTCGCTGTCCCTTTTTCCAAGCACACTGACATCATTGAAAACGCAGAGCTTTGGTGCAGAATACCCTTTAGGCATCTCCAGTCATCCCCCTTCACAGGGGAAACACAAGGAAGCCACAGAAAGTGGAGTACTTCCACCCTCCCATCAAATTCCCCCTCTCCAGCTTGAGGTAAGCCTTGTCCCCCCTCTCCATGGTGATCAGCCCGGCGTTGGTGGCAGCCTCTCTGGTCACATCCTGGTCCCCGGCAAAAGCCGAGATCACTGGCCAGCCGTTTAACACCAGACTGACCTGGGAACAAGAGACATTTACAGTTAGAGAGGAAAGGGATGGAAATAAAGAAGAAGTGAAAAGGAGGCAGAAAGAAGGAGGGATGATTGAGGGAGCAAGAGGAGAGAGGGACAGAAGAGATGTAGAGATGTGAAAAGAGGGAGTGAGTTGTCCGAAAATGCTGCTCAACACATAACATTACTTTGCCCTTAAATAAGTTTGTCTAACAGAAGTACTTTTGACACAGAGCCGTGTATCTGAGTGCTCTCTTGCCTGGATGGTTTGCCTGTTGTACACTTTGACCACATTGAAGCTGAAGCTGTAGACTCCTTTTCGTGGCGCCAGGAAAACGCTGCGTGCCGGGTCAAAATGGGCCCCCACGTTTACCAGAACCTGTGGAGGGAGGGCATAGTAGTCATGGTAACGGTGCACCAACACAAACATTGACTACTGCTATTTCGCAATCACCTTGTCACTCACTCAAAGTCACTTACACCATGTTAGTCACCATGATCATTTTCCTAATACAAAGCCTCTTGCCCAATCATTTTCTGCATATACCCACTCACATTTCAATACTTGCTCACTCACTCACACACTCACTCACTAATTTTCTCAATACAAAAGCTCATCCATTCATTCATTTCCTAATTAATTTGTGTATTCAGCCAATCAGTCATTCAATGGGTTATTAATTGACTCATATTTCATATTTAATCGCTCACCTGGTCGAAGTAGATGGTCATGGTGCGGTTGCTCATCTCTGATGGCTCGTGGTTGGTGTTGCGGATCGCCGAGAAGGCCACGCGGCCCGTGCCCGATCGCACCGACATCCCCAGCGGGTTCCCAGAGGGCTCAGCGGTGGGCGTGGAGTCGCACACCACCAGACACTTCCCCTCCAGCACGAGGCCCTCTGTGTCGTTCTGCCCCCAGACCCCCAGGGGCACCAGCAGTGCCAGCCCCAGGAGGAGAGAGACGTACTGGGGCACCACGGAGCAGGACAAGCCCCTGACAGGAACCATGACAGAAGTACTCCAGAGGGACGTTTCAGCCACGTTGAGTTGTCAAAGGGAAAAAGGATGGTAAGTGTGCAGGCTTAAGGTCCGTCTGGTGTGTCTCTTCATAAAATCACCCAGCTGGTTAGTGCCTGGAAGTCAGCGAGGAAGCGGGAGAAACAGCGGCAGGATGTCGAGAGAGGTCAGGTGAGAGAGCGGCAAAGTGCTTAACCTCCAGTGCCAACGGCAGAATGGTCTCTCGATAGTTCCAGAACTCGGCGCTCCCAAATGGCTCTTGGAACCAAATCTTGCTTCGCCGGTTGCAGAAGGTTTGCCGGATATATTGGACAAACTCAGTTGAATGCCGTGCCAACAAAGCAGTGGAGATTTCCAACCGCATCCAACAAAAGCAAGAGAGAAGGGTGAGGCGGAGAGGAAAGCCAATGAGGACGACAGAGAGAGAGACAGAGGTGCTAAGAGTAACAGGACACAGGAAATGGACGAAGGATCTGAAGTTCTGATTTGGCTTTGAAGAGAAACACTCCTCCCAATCTCTAGACATGGACTCAGAGATCAGAAGTGTGTATGTGAGAGAGAGAGAGAGAGAGAGAGAGAGAGAGAGAGAGAGAGAGAGATGGTATGAGGTAATGCTTTGGTTTCTCCTTGTCTCTAGCTGCTATGTGTAGCAGACTGGACGCTCACAGGGGAGCAAAAAGGACAGCATCTTCTCTGCTGTGCGACCATCTGTCTCTCTCACACACACACCCACACACACACACACAAACACTCTCTCTCTCTCTCTCTCTCACACACATTTTTCTCTCATGCTTCACATTCCTTCACAGACTATCTAGAATCTACTCACCCAAATGCTGCTATTGTCATATCATCATATTGAGTTCCTCAGCAAAAATCAAGGCTGTTCCATAATGAGAATTTCAAGGAAAAATAAAAGCAAATGGTTGCCAGGTAACAACACCATACCAATGAGTTGCATGTATGTTACACTCATGTTCACACACACGCACGCACGCACGCACGCACGCACGCACGCACGCACACACACACACACACACACACACACAAACACACACACACACACACACACACACACACACAACCACACTTTTCCTACTCTTCCTCTCACCTCTTTTCCACTTTCCTATCGGCCCGTTAAAGATTTTACCAAGACTTTGTTATATAACCACATCATATTTATTACAGTGTAATAACAGTATTAAGTGTGTGAGGTTAACAGTATTAAGTGAGTTAGGTTAGACTCAAGGACGTAATGTTGAGGTTATGTATGGAGTATATGAGTAAAGAAATGGGTGAATATGAGTGAGACTCAGGGTTATGTATGGAGTATATGAGTAAAGAAATTAGTGAATATGAGTGAGACTCAGGGTTATGTATGGAGTATATGAGTAATGAAATGAGTGAATATGAGTGAGACTCAGGGTTATGTATGGAGTATATGAGTAAAGAAATTAGTGAATATGAGTGAGGGCTTTTACACCCTGATAATCCAGTCAGGCCCTGGGCTCTATAAAGCGCTGTGAGACAATTTTATTGTTTTGTCGCTATATTGATACAATTGGATTTTTTTTTTAATAATCCATGTGTTACACTTCATGGCATTGCAACAATAAAACAATGTGCATAGAATATGTATTCATCCCATTTTTGTCAACACTGTATGTCTCGCGTATCTGAACTTGTATCAGAAATAAGGCACAAACATTGGATGTTTCTCCTCACCCAAGGGACAATGCAAGTTCATGCACTACACGGTTTATCCAAATCGCAAACTAACAATCATAATTAAACCGAATCATTAGATTACTTGTGGCTTGTGCTCTGGTATTGTCACGGACGTCAGCACTCAGAGGTGGAGTATAACTGATATGAGTGTATTGGAAACGGCCAGTCACAAGGGAAATAGGGGAACAGACAGGATGGAAACAAGAGCTAAACAGGGGATAACGCTCAGAAGTTACGAAAGGGCAAAACAGAACAATCTTGAAAAAAAGAGTGAAAAACAAGACACGATACACTAGAACGCGTAGCTCGGAAAAAAGGCCGGGAAGTCGGAGAGTAAGGCAGGAACAGTCGTGGGACACGTCAAGTCAGGAGCTTGACGGTCATGGAGTTTAGTCCTTGTTACAATGAGGCCAGACCAAGGAGGGAGTGAAGGGAGTGAGCAGTTTTATAGAGTGGTGGAGGGAGTGAGAGGTGCAGGTAATCAGGCAATCAGGAGATTGGGAAGGTGACTGAGGCAGGTGAGTTGAATCAAGAGGGGCCGTGGCAGGAGCAGGGCGTGGCAGGAGCAGGGCGTGGCAGGGCGTGGCAGGAGCAGGGCTTAGCGCTGGCGTGACAGGTATACAGGAACTTCACCAGTTACCTGCCAGAGACCAGAATTAAGTACTCACTTCCTGATTTACCACCAATACTTGCCGTCGCCACCGGACGGTAGACCTTTAGCGGATGGTAGTCCCTCACATTGCGCATGCGTCACTTTGCGACACTGTCGACTGCTGTCGACAGCGAAGCCGCGCAGGCGTCACAACGACAGATCCATTTTCAATCATGGAGGAAAAAAGCGACGAAAGCCAGTTTTATCAAAACATGACCATTTATTTAAAAACGAGGAAGATGTTGTCACAGTGGACAAAACAGATGAGGTGGAGGATCAAAAAGTCTCTCCCCAGTTTCGTTTCATATGTTGATGTAGAGCCTTATGCTGTTAGCCGTTTACAACATAATTAAATATAACATTAAATATACCCACATTATGCGTTAAGACAAGCCCCATATGTTGACGTTTAAACCGTTTACAACATTATTAAATATTACGTTAACTAAACCTACATTATGCGTTAAGACAAGCCAGAGCCTTATGCTGTAAACCGTTTTGTTGTCTGAGCATGCGCGATTATGTTGAGCCTTATGCCGTAAACCGTTTGTGTCTGAGCATGCGCAATGTGAGGGACTACCATCCGCTAAAGGACTACCGTCCGGTAGCGACACTTGCGTTCCCTCCCATCCTTAACCGACACATCCCACTTGGAAAGTGGGAGGTTTTTGAGAGCTTCGAGAGTTTGCCCCATGCAATGCAAAACATTTGCCCCAGTGGTCCTCTCAGTGGCTCTATTGGCATTGACAGGACATTCACAGTCACGCTCAGTAGCCTATACGCACCCCTGAGGAACAACCATGAAGTCTGCACTTTATTTGTTTGTTGTTTGCTTGGTTGGTTTGCATCCACTCATGAAGTGTGGTGAGTGGGTGGGAGGGGATTGGCAGTAGGCAAGGTCTAATCCCTGTGGATTACCCTCTCATTGATCATTTCTTTACCTCAGGCAATTGGAACCGTCATGCAAAAACACCTGAAAAAGA